>NC_030681.2:155332445-155680562 GCF_000004195.4 Xenopus tropicalis
CAAACTTGAAGACCAGAAGATGGCGGTAATACCGGAAGGATGTCCTGTAGAGAAGGATCAAACTTGAGATATAATCAAATGTCATAAGAAAAACAATTAATTAAATATGTGTATTTAATATCATTTATCATATGTTCTTAATAAAGTACTAATTAGGCTCTACCTACATGACTGACCAAGAATTGCCGAAGACTGAATAATGCACTGGGTCCTAAGAAGACAAACACCATGTCAATATGCCAAGGTTTGAAATCCCCAAAAGGATTTTCAAACATGAATTCAAATTTGGATGATTTTCAGCAAAATATAGATTGGACAGGCCTGTCGGTGGGCCCCGTACATGGAGAAGAAGTATACAGTGATCCTTCTGCCAAGAAATATGCATAGGCATATGGAAAGCTCTATGTACCAAAGCTGGGGATAGTGGTAAGGAAAATATCTACAGAAACCATCGCTATACGTTGTTTGTATACATAGTCTTTTTGAAAAATGTTGTCTGTTAAATTGTATGTTACCCCTGTTACCACTTGTTTCCTGTATAACTGTTGGGAAGACACTGCCACTCTGACAGAATGCTCTGTTATAAAAATCATAAAGCAATGCAGGACTGTCTAATCTTGAACGGAAGGAAAGCAGGAGAAAAGAAACTGGTATCAGAAGAGGTAAACAGTTGAATGGAAGGAGAATGCTTAGTGGACCCACATAGTCTATGGTTTTCTGTTGAATTACTAACATATATTTTTAATACATAATATAGTACATAGAAACTAAAGACATACCTCATACATATAATGTCTTTTAGAGGTCCACATTCTGGAGGATCATAAATATAATGGAAATCGCTCAGCTGAAGAACAGCACCAAGAATGAAATCCCCATTTCTGAAAGTGTTGGTGTAATTGTTTTTCCATAGAACACATCCGGGTGTAGAATAGTGAGTAATGTCTGAGGCTGCTGGGAATATCTGCAGTAGAACAGTCAGTACCAGCATGGTTCCTAAGGGAAAATGACCCTCACAGATCATGCCGTGGGTAGGTAGAACCTGGTTATGAAGAGGAGATCACAATCAGGCTCTATTTATCCATCCAGCAAACCTTATTTTTATAATACCATGAGAAAAGGCTTCAGCTGTTACTCTTTTCTACACACTGGACAACAAAATAATTTATCCTGTATAAATATGTTATTTTTATTTTGAGACTGACAAAGTAAGTCCTAAGGGGGTGACGAGATGAGAATATCCAAATGAAACAAACAGTGGTTCAGTGACTTCTATGTATCAGCAGAAAGGTTGGCATTCCCATTACTTTCCTTAGTAAGTTTCTTTGCAAAATAAAGCATTAGGGGGGGCAGATATGGGACCTGTTATCCAGAATGCTTGGGGCCTCGAGTTTTCTGGATAAGGGATTGTTCTGCCCCCAATAAGGGGTAATTAAATCTTAGTCAGGATCAAGTACAGGTACTGTTTTATTATTACAGAGAAAAGGGAATCATTTAACCATTAAATAAACCCAATAGGACTGTTCTGCCCCAATAAGGGGTAATTATATCTTAGTTGGGATCAAGTACAGGTACTGTTTTATTATTACAGAGAAAAGAGAATCATTTAACCATGAAATAAACCCAATAGGGCTGTTCTGCCCCAATAAGGGGTAATTATATCTTAGTTGCGATCAAGTACAGGTACTGTTTTATTGTCCATGAAGATTCTCATTCATCCAGGTCATGATATACAGTATCTAGTAGAATTAAGTATAAAACAACTGGACTTTTCTGAGTTTTTTCTTGAAAACGTTTCACTACTCATCCGAGTGGCTTCTTCAGTTCAAATGACTGGTAGGGAATTCCCCAGTATTTAAACCCTTGAGGTCAGTACAGTCACAGACACACAATCATAATGGTTCCATTGACCTTATTCAGTTAGGTGTTGGCTGAAACTGACAGGTGTAAGAAGGTATGATCCAATCACAATGGTACCATGATGCTCATTGATGAAGGTGTTAATCCTTCAAAGTACATGACAAAGTGTGAACTGTTGTGAAGCTGCCGTGGTAAGGATGTCAAAGCGCCATTGTATGTTGATGACAAGCGGTGTCACAGGCCCCCTCCTCTGTTTAGGGATGCAAAGGCTAAAGAGAAGGAATACAAACATCTAAAAGGAGCTCTGAAAACTTGTGGGTACCCAGATTGCACCTTTATTAAAAACAAATCAAAGACCAGCAAAAAGACCAGACCAACAAACAGAAGGGAGGAACACAGCAGGCAAAGCAACATTGTCATCCCATATGTTGCTGGAACATCAGAAAATTTTCAACAAACATCAAATTCCTGTGTTTTTCAAACCCAGCAACACTCTGAGACAAAAGCTGGTGCACCCTAAAGGCCCTACACCAAAGGACAGGAGAAGTAATGTGGTCTATGCTGTCCAGTGTAGTGAAGAGTGCTCTGACTTATACATTGGGGAGATCAAACAACCTCTCTGTAAGAGAATGGCCCAACATAGGAGGGCGAACTCCTCAGGACAAGACTCAGCATTCTCTCTACACCTCAAGGAAAAAGGACACTCTTTTGAAGACCCGCGACACCTGTTTTCTATTTTCAATACCCTTCTGCATCCCTGACAGACTCCATTACCTCACCTGCACTCTCCCCAGGACTTTGCTGAGTTCTTCATGAACAAAGTGGAGTCCATCCGCAATCCGATTCCTCCCTCTACTAATACAAACCAGCTCCTTCCTCAGCCCCCTGCTGTATGTCTTAACTCTTTTGGTCCCGTAACTGTCTCTGAGGTCTCCCACCTTCTTTTGTCTGTTCCCCTCACCACTTGCTCTCTTGACCCTATGCCTTCCTCTCTGCTCAAACACTGCATTCCTGAACTTACTCCGGCTCTTACTCACATCTTTAACTCTTCTCTGACCTCTGGAAGCTTCCCCTCTTCCTTCAAACAGGCCTGTGTCAAGCCCATCCTAAAAAAGGCCACGCTGGACCAGTCCTGTCTCTCTAACTACCATCCTGTCTCACTTCTACCGCTTGCCCCCAAAATCTTAGAGCGTATTGTCTTCTCCCGTATTACTAACTTTCTCAATGACCATAATTTATTAGACCCTCTGCAATCTGGTTTTTGGCCTGCGCACTCTACTGAGACAGCGTTGTGCAGAGTTACAAATGATCTTCAGGTTGCCACAGCCAAAGGTCACTTTTCCATACTAATCCTCCTAGATCTATCGGCTGCGTTTGATACGGTTGACCACTCCCTCCTGATGCAAATTCTGCATTCGATTGGTCTCCGCAGTCAGGCTGCATCCTGGATCTCTTCTTATCTCTCTAACCATTCATTCACTGTCTCCTATGCTAATAAAACCTCATCTCCAGTTCCTCTTAATGTGGGGGTACCCCAAGGCTCTGTACTTAATGTGGGGGTTCCCCAAGGCTCTGTACTTAATGTGGGGGTACCTCAAGGCTCTGTACTTGGGCCGTTGTTGTTCTCCCTCTACACGCTGTCTTTGGGAGATCTTATCTGTTCATTTGGCTTCAAATACCATCTGTATGCTGATGATATCCAAATTTATCTGTCGACCCCTTCATCAAACTCAACCTAACAAAAACTGAACTAATGATCTTTCCGCCTAAGCCTGGTCCTACCCCCCCCCTTTTCTATCTCTATTGATGGCACCCTCATCAACCCCGTCGATTCGGCACGTTGTTTGGGGGTGATCTTTGACTCCAGTCTCTCCTTTTCTAACCACATTAACACCACTGTCAAAACCTGTCACTTTTTCTTACGCAATATTGCCAAAATTTGTCCCTTTCTTTCTACTGCAACAGCTAAGCTGCTCATGCATGCTCTCATCCTGTCACGACTGGACTACTGCAACCTGCTATTAACCGGCCTTCCTAACTCCCATCTTTCCCCCCTACAGTCTATATTAAACACTGCTGCCAGAATTCTCCTCCTCTCATCCAGGAGAGTTCTGGCCCTTCCCCTGCTAAAGGCCTTATCGTGGCTTCCTATCAAACAAAGAATATCTTACAAACTTCTTCTCCTAACCTTCAAAGCCCTCCATTCCTCTGCTCCTCACTACATCTCGTCCCTTGTGTCTCCGTATGTTCCCGGCTGACTCCTTCGTTCCTTGCAGAGCAATCGTTTGGTTACGCCCCCCACTACTACTGCGGTTTCCCACCTTAAACCTTTCTGCCTGGCTGCCCCTTACATTTGGAATGCCCTCCCTGATTTCCTCCGGAGAGAATCCTCCCCCAGTCTTTTTAAAACTAAGGTTAAAGACTCCCTATTGGGGCACTCGCCCAGCACCTGATCTGGGAACTGGCACTTATATTGTAGTATCACCCACTGTGACCTACAGCACTTATATTTGCCTATTTGTGTCTGTTAGTTACCCTCCCATATAGATTGTAAGCTCTACGGGGCAGGGACCTCCTTCCTCTTGTGTCCTCGACTCTTAACTTATTGCTGCTGTATTTATCTGTATTTATTATTATACTTTGTATTTATCTATTATCTTATTAACACCCTGTTTGTATTAATGTATTCTACTGTACAGCGCTGTGTACATAAGTAGCGCTTTATAAATAAAGATATACATACATACATACATACATATCTTGGACCGAGAGGACAGATGGTTTAAAAGAGGTGTGAAGGAGGCCATTGATGCCAGCCTGGAAAAACCATCCCTGAACAGAGGAGGGGGCCTGAGACACCACTTGTTACCTACATACAATGCCGCTTTGATATCCTTACCCCGGCGGTTTCACAACAGTTCACACTTCCAGTCATATATTTTGAAGGATTAACATCTGCATAAATGAGCATCATGGTACCATTGTGACTGGATCATACCTTCTTACACCTGTCAGTTTCAGCCAACACCTAACTGAACAAGTTCAATAGAACCATTGTGATTGGATGCCTGCAACTATACTACCATCAAGGGTTTAAATCCCGGGGAATTCCCTACCAGTCATTGGAACTGAAGAAGCCACTCGGATGAGTGGTGAAACATTTTCAAGAAAAATTTAGAAAAGTCCAGTTGTTTTAGTTGGGATCAAGTACAGGTACTGTTTTATTTGTTTTTTCACCTGTTTTTTTAAACGGGTGAAAAAATTTGCTGCTGCGCATCCAAAAATCACCACCCACATTAAAAGAATTGTCGTGCACATCATTTTTTGTTGATGTGCAACATTTTTACCGAATTTACATTTCGTGAATCTTTCAAAATAATTTTTTTGTGAAGTGAAATGGGACAGGTTCGCTCATCACTACTCATATCACCTAAAAATTGCATTTTTGAACTTCACATGACAGTATCAGGCACTTGGCAGTGATTTCCATTCACTTTGATAGTGGGGGTGATTTCAAGCATTTTTGGCCCCTTACACAGACCTACAAAATGCTCACATTTAGCCTTTGTTTCCATTACCCTTACAGACCACCCTATGTGGCCTAACTCAGATGTAAAGACCTTAAAAGTATTCCAAAGTCGGTGGGGGTAATTGTACCTGGGCAGTAACCCATAGCAACTTTTATGGAAAATGAGAGTCGTTCTTCCTCTTTACTTAGCACTGGTAATATCTCACCTGGAATATGTAGTACAGTTTGTTTTCTGGGCTCAAAAGGGGCATTATTGATAGAGTCTAGAGAAGAGCTAGTAAGGTGATATTGTTGAGGTTGTTGAGGGGAAGAGCCACTAATGGGAGAGATATGGTAACTACTGTATTTGTTAATATATAATATGACCATATAATAAATAGTGATGAGTGAATTTTTTTGGCAGGCATTTCAGATATTGTGGCAAATATATGTCAAAACTACCACATAATTTCACCGCAATCATAGATCCCAATGTGTTTTCTGAAAGACAAGTTGCCTAGAAAAAAAAACACCTATGGGCTCCAATGTATTTTACAAAGGAATAAAATGCAAAGAACTGTCAATGCCTCTGGGCAAATCAATAAAAAGAAAACTTTTGGTGCCCTTTTCACCAACAGGATCATCCAGAGGCTGTAAGGACATCCCTTGATATCATAAAAGAAAGGAAATGTGCCTTTAGGTGCAAAAAATACTTTCTACAGTAAGAGACGTGATGTTGTGGACTTTTCCACTCAAAGTTGTAGTTCTGGCGGATACATTACTGAGCTTTGAGAAGTAGTCGTGTGCCTTTTTAGCAAGTAATGGAATACAAGGGTACTCAAACAAAGTCCATATGAAGTTTATATTGATCCCAAGGGATGGGACTAGGGGTAGGCAGGTGCCTACTGTATGGTCACACCACTGGCTCTCACATCTTGCTCTAAGTTCTGAAAAGGAAGTCTGGGAGCAGTCAGTGGCACAGAGAAGGAGATGTGGGGGTTGCAGCTGAAAGCAGAGAGGTTGTCGCTGCTGGTAGGGGGTTGCCATGGTAGTGGTAGGCAGGCAGGTGGGCTAGGGGTGTGTGACTAGAGGTACTTGTCTAGGGTGCAAGTATCTCTTGGCTTGACACTCATTGATCTTATGATTAGTCCTGTTGACCTTCATAAAACAGTATTGATTCCTAAAAAGATAAGTATTGTGGATGCCTGGTTTTTTTTTGTATTCGGATTCAATCGTACTTTGATAAATGTGCCCCTATGTGACCAAATGGCTAAAAAAAGAAATCTGACAATTCTCCAGCTAAAACTTGTTGGGATCATGTAGAAGTGAATGGCAGATGTCCCTTCCCTTTTCTGAAAAATCTTTCTTTTACCTCGAAAATTTAGAAGTTTTGGATTATTGACGTTGGTTTTTGTGAAACGATTTGAAAAATTTGAGTTTTCGAGTTGATAATTTGAAAAAGTTGCAGTTTCTTTGATTTTTTTTTTCCTGAATGGACTTCAGTTTTCAGTGTGTATTTTTTTTGTAAATGTCAGACATTCATGGAAATGGGTTGAATTTTAAAAATACAAATATGAGAAATGTTAGAGATTTAGTAAATTTGCTCCTAAAACTGTAATTTGTAAGGGACCCATTTACTAAACAATATTGAGATATAATTGTATTTTTTCTAAATTATAGAACATTTCAGAATGTATGCGAAAATTTCATTAAAATTCCACACGTTTTTTGTGGTTTTCGGTAAATTTCCACAAAAAAAATCGTAATTTATGCAAACAATACAAACATTTCGGAATTCGTTAATGCTTTGGTTACACTTTTATCAGGACTATATTTTCACGATGTTTGATCTGTCGAGTGCCATCGTCTTATGGAAGGCTTTTTGGCGTTTACGAACTTTTTGGCCCGAAAAATTTGTGACTTTCGGAACGTAACTGTGATAGTTTTGTACGAACAATAAAAGTATTGTCAAGACATTTTAGAAATACAGAAATAATCGTGGTTACTTTGAATTTATACAATATTGCGTTTCAAGGCTAGTGAAAAACGCTTCTTAGTAAATGTAAGAGTTCTGAGATATAAAAGAATTCATAATAAAGTAGTAAAAAGATTTGATTTTTGTATTTCTTTGACCAAACAGTTTTCTGACTGTAACAATAAATGATCAGAAAAATTCAGTGAATTCAAACTATACCTACTATAGAGATATGGACAATAAAATAGTTTTCCAAAGACTGTAAAAATAAATAGTGGTATTCTGATGACAGAGCTAGCACTCTCTTTCATCTATAGTAGGATTGTCACTTCTGCTGCACATCATTAACCCTTTCTGGGCCTTTTGGCTAAAAATGTATTTAATGTAGCAATTAAAGTTTTTAAAAAACAACAACTATTTATCTAAATCAGGGATCTCCAACCATTTTTACTTGTGAGCCACACTCAGATGTAAAAAAATGTTGGTGAACCACAAAAGCATCCTTGGGGGTGCCATATAAGATCTGTGATTGGTTATTTGGTTGCCCCATGTGACTGCTGACCTGCAGAAGGCTCTGATTGGAGTAAAACTGTGTCTCTGTGATTCCAAAACTTGCCTCCAAGCCAGAAATGTAAATATTGGCCCCTAATTCAAGGCCCCTAGGAGCAACATCGAAAGGGCTGGTGAGCAACATGTTGCCCCCCCGAGCCACTAGTTGGAGATCACTGATCTACATAAATCAATAGCTCTGTTATTTTATTTTATAGTTTCTTTGATGTCTTACTTTCAAGAACAAAAAATTTGACAAAGCAGGCAAAGACTTTTTTTCAGTGCTGACTGATCTTGCTGTACTAAACATTCCATGGCTGGAAAGAATGTGGTAAGAATATAACCCGAGGTTACCCAAAGTGTCTTAAATAGTTGCCAAATTTGTATAGGTAGTTACTATCACAACTTTCTAGAAGCAATTACAGAAAAATATCCAGAGTTGTATTTAAAAAAAAAAAAATGAAAGATTGCATGGGGAACTAACTTCTTCTGACAACACTCCCTCTTATGTTCAGCTCAGGTCTAAGAAAAATAATGTACAATTTAGGGGAAAATATACAGCCCAATAACCCAGCACTGGAGGATAAGATGGCAAATATCTCAACTGCCACCATTCTACTGCCCTTACTGCTCAGGTATGCAGGGACAAATGCCCCCCACACGCTACAGAACCCCAACATACTGAAAGTGATGTTTTTAGCCTCATTAAATCGGTCAGGGAAATCCTTGGCTAGAAATGCAGCAATGAAACTTAGTAGGGCCAACGTTCCTATGTATCCAATTATACAGAAGAAGAAAGTCACTGATCCTTCATTGCACAGTAGAATAATGGTGTCATTTTCAGAAGAAGTATCAGCCTCTGGAAATGGAGGACTGGAGGCCATCCATACAACACAGATCAGAGTCACACCTAAAGAACATGCAGAGACTATGAAGATGGACATCTGGGTTCCAACATACCGTGTTGCTTTGCTCCCAGGCTTTGTGGCATTGAGGGCAATAATAACTGTGAGAGTTTTGGCCAACACAGAAGAAACAGAAATAGTAAATACAATCCCAAATGTTACTTGTCGGAGGAGACAACATATCTGAGTTGGGCGCCCAATGAATAAAAAAGTGCAGAGGAAACACAACATGAGAGAGATGAGGAGGAGACAGCTGAGATTTTGGTTATTGGCTCTCACAATAGGAGTCTCCCAATATTTCACGAAAATTCCCAAAACTACAGAAGTTGTGATGAAGAGAATTATAGCAGTGGAAGCTAAACTGGCCCCCAGGGTATCCATATAAGAAAGGTAATTTAGAGCTTTATGGATACAGTCAGTCTTCTGTCTATTAGACTTCTGGTCTTCAGGGCATTTTACACAGGTCACTGCATCTGAAATGCAAAATATTATAGGTAGTAACATTCACTTTTATGCAAAATGGTTTTTACTTGCATTTGCTCCCTGTATTTTTATTTTAGGGTGGCCATAGACAGCCAGATTTCAGCTGCCGATTCAGGTCCTTCACATACCGATACAGCAGCTTATCTGCCCGTGTATGGGAACCCCTGATGGGTCTTGCCAACTGGCATCTGACCTAAAACTGGCCAAATCTCAATTGGGTAGGTTAAATTTTCCTGTCGGATTGGGGGTCTCATCAGCTCATTGATGTGGCGCTTGACCTGTGCCTGCCATTTTAATTTGATCATTTAGCAAACTACAGACAAAGCCAACTCTATCTAGATTCTTGGATTGTATCTCCCCCCATGTTCCATTATTTTAGCCCATTTAGGTAAATTATTATCACACATTTTACCTGGCAGTGTTACACTTTATGGACCAAATCTAACCGGGTTATGTGCCATGTCACAAGTTAGCCCATCCGTGAGCGAGACTGGTGCAGCATATACAGTATGGCTGTCTGCTTAGTTCATACAAAGCTCACTCATCTCAGCCTGAGCAAAGGGCAAAATGATCTGTACATGTTGTGTTTGTCACTGTTCCTACCTGTAGTGTTAGACATTTCCCCATCTCCACACTGGACACAGTCGTAACAACAAGGGGGCTCCCCTTCTATTTTAGACTTCCTGTATCCTGGGGAACAGGGCTCGCTGCATAGGGACCGAGGCATCTAAATAATATACAAACATTCATCACTAGCGCCAGTGGCACAAAATCATTTCTGATTGTAGCAATAACATGATGCTGACACAATCCACTTTTTTTTACACTTTTTTTTTCTCAATAACAGTTTTTGATTTTGCCATAGGGCAGCTGTTTTTCATTGAACAATTGGAAGGAACTGCCAGTAGGGAAGTTATTTTGACCCAATAGAACTACAGAATTCAACAAAAAATGTAAATCCAACTTACATTGAAGATAAAAGTATTGAAAAAGGTTTCAATATTTTGCATACATTTTCAGGATATAGACATGTTTATTTGTGTTCCAGGCTATGACCACGGCTAAATGAAAGAAGGTTCTATAACTTGTTTTGGAAAGAAAATAGTCATCAAAATTACCAGTTTACATTTACATTACATTTTGTCAAAATAATGTACAAAATATAAAAGAACTTGGGTTTCAGTAACCTATAACTATTATGATATAATTTCCATTCTCATATTGACAACTTTTGCTTTTTATAATTAACATTTATCAGTTAATTAATATATTCTATATGCATCATATTTTATGCAGGTCATTTATTTATCAACATTCTCATTTTAGTGGTTTTAGAGTTTCTTGAAAACACAAATAAATTAATTTTCTCTAAAACCATAAGACCACAAATGCCAAGTCATTTATCAAAGTAACAATGTTCTAAAAGCATGAATTAAAAAAAAAGCTAGGAAAGGAATCCTCATAAACCATAAAAAAAAGAATTTTCTTAAGAATTTTCATGCCCTTACAAATGAAGAACAAAAACAAAACAAAAAGAATTAATTAAACCATAAAAAACCTCCCAAACCAGGAAGCACAGAAAGATTGTTACAATTTTCCCAAGACAGTTCCCATTGACTTCTACATAACCTTGACAGCTTTTAGATTGGGAAGTTGAATAAATCACAGTTTAGAGAAAACAGTAAATCCACAATTTTTTTTGCACTGAAAAAATATCATAAAAAAATTAAAACCACAATATTTTAGTAAATCTGCCCCCAAGTGTTCCCAATCAATGAATTCATATCACCTCACATCTTTTTAGATGGAACACCCTTTTTTCCTGCAAATTAGGGCACTGTTCTGTCATTCGCAACCTCAAATCCTCTGATGCCCCATCTAAAAACAAAGTTTAGAGACAGGAAACACTGTATTTACCATATTAGCTCATAGTAGATCTATTTTGGGAAAACCTATCCCTAAGCTTGTGGGTGGTCTCCCCAACATAGCCCAAGTAACATGGACACCTCCCTATATACACGGCAAATGAAGCATCACAAGAGTAAAGTCCCTTAATGGAAAAAATGCACGCACTTCTTGTATGGGTGAAAGTAGAACCTTTTAACACATATGGACTCTGTGCAGATCCCTTGCACTTCCTGGCTCCCCAAAGAATGGTCATAGCCTGGAACACAATTTTATGGGCTGTGGATCCATATTCGCTTTCATGAAACCTCTTTGTAGAGTACACTCTCTATGGAAGGAATAATTGAATATCCCAAAAATTCTGTTATAAAGTTATATATATATATATATATATATATATAGTTTTTTGTTCCACAATATATTTCAAAAATGAACAGCACGCACAATGAGAGTGCAAAAAATATATTATATAAAATAATCACATCATGATCTTACTGCACACATAAGAACTGCAATGTTTTGAGCCCGGCCGGGCTCTTCCTCAAGGCATGTGGACAAATCATCAGTAATTATATATATATATATATATATATATATATATATAAAATATTAATAGTCCCTAAGCTGGCACACTCTTCAATACTTTGTCAAAAATTTATTGAAAATATATTGTTTTTAAAACCGACGTTTCGTTCCTCATTAGGACCTTTCTCACGGAGAAAGGTCCTAATAAGGACCAAAACGTCGGTTTTAAAAACAATATGTTTTCAATAAATTTTTGACCAAGTATTGAGGGGTGTGCCGGCTACGGACGATTATTATTTTTTGTATACTCATATTTTGGCTGTGGACCCCGTGGAATATTGAGCCTTGGAGTGCTGACACTATCTGGATTGAAATATATATATATATATATATACAAAAGATAAAGGATGCCGCACTCACAGGTCTTAGTGAAAAATTAAAGAAAAATTTATTGTGTCAAAACTAACGTTTCGGCTGACTCCACAGCCTTTCTCAAAGTGAACAAGCAATACAGCAAACCCAATCAAAAACCCAAATTGGCGCCAAAATCGAGCTGATGACATCATGAAGTGTGCAACTAATGATTCTCCACCCCCTAAGTAAATGCCAAAACATCAAAATCCACAAAAATATAATAATCCAAAAGAAACGTAGGTAGGACAGAATAAGATATATATACACGGATCAAGATTTAGAGAAAAGAATGAGTAGAAGGAAATCAAAAGTGACACCTGCTATAGCTGAACTGCAACTCACACTCTCACATCATATACAGGAGTCAAGCGTTTCATATATGCGCCAAACAGAAAGCACAGATAGAGCTAACATTAGGTGATGTTAATCAGTGCATAAGGGACAGGAGCTTACTTATGCCCATCCAAGTCAGAGCGCCAGATCTGTCCTTTGCTGCTCTGACTTGGCTGTTGTGTGACTTATTTTGTTGTTTCATCAATTTACACAATTTTTGTGGTTTTATTGCATTTTTATCCCTGTATTAGTATTCCTAATCTGTTTTTTAGCATAGCTTTGCCATGTGGTACTTTGGTGTAGAAAAATAACTTAACCTATTTTGAATTTATCAGAATGTGTACTTTCCAAAAATATATGGTTTTCTGAGGGTCTCTGTATAGTTAGGGGGGGTTACTGCACATAATACGCTGATGGGGGATATGTATGCAAAAGCTGAGTTGGCAGGCGAGAAATGCATATGTGCTATTTTCATTTTAGGTTCAGTACACACCACAGACTTTGGTAAATCTATGCATATTGGGCATCAAACTGTTCAGTAGACCTTAGGTGTTTCTATTTGGGGTGATTTGCCTTTGTATGCAAGAAATTGTGTGAGATAAATGCAGCAAATTGCAACGTTTTTATGTGATTTTCTGAAATTTCATAAAAATCACTAACTTTAGGAAAGCTTTGCAGATTGGTACTTTGGTGTAGAAAGAACTCTTTACCAATGTTGGATTTGTCAGAATGTGTACTTTCCAAATATATATGGTTTTCTTGCTTTTTCTGTACAGTTAGGGGGTGTTACGGCACATAATACACGGTCATTGGGCCTTTTTTGCAGAAATTGAGTTGGTAGCTGAGAAAATTCCTTTTCATTGGGTGCCTCTGTACACCACATACTTTGGTAAATCTTTGCATATTGGGCATCAAACTGTTCAGTAGACCCCTGGCCTTCATATTTAGGGTGATGTGTCATTATATGTAAGAAATGTTATAAGATGAATGTGGCAAATTGCAACAATTTTAGGCCTTTTTCAGAAAAGTCATAAAAACAATTAACTTTAGGAAAGCTTTGCAGATTGGTACTTTGGTGTAGAAAGTCTTCATTACTACATTGCCTACATTTCTGCAGTTTCTACCCCTCATGAAACTGCCTTGTGTTTATGAACTAGGTAAAGGTAAGACATAAAATTAGTGTGCACAAGGTATATTTTGTGGTCTCTAAGTGCCATGTGCTTTGAAAAACCTATGTACAGTGGGCATCAAACTGTTCAGTAGACCTCTGGGGTTCATATTTAGGGTGTTTTATCTTGGTACCAAATGACCTGTAGAAAAGAAGATGCATAGTGGAAGTTTTGAGGTGATTTTTGGAAATGTCATAAAAATCATCAAACTTGGGAAAGCTTTATGGCTTGGTACTTTGGAGTAAAAAGAAATGGGTACCCATTATAGATTCAGGGGAATGTGTACTTTCCAAAAATATATAGCTTCCTGTGGTGAGCTTACTATTTTGTAGCATTATCCCACATAAAGCATGTAAATCTGTTGGGGGTATGTTCACATTGGGGCCACTACATGCCACATACTTAGGTAAACCTATACATATTGGGCTTAAAACTGTTCAGTGGACCCATGGCATTCAAATTTAGGGTGTTTTATCTTGGTACCTAATGCTATGTGGGAGATAAGATGCTGCAAAGTGGAAGCTTTGAGGAGATTTTTGGAAATTTCATCAAAATTACCAATTTTAGAAAAGCTTTGCAGCTTGGTACTTTGGAGTAGAAAGACATGGGTACCCATTTTGAATTCAGGGGAATGTGTACTTTCCAAAAATATATGGCTTTCTGGGATGCGCATCCTTTTTTGTAGCATTATCCTACATAAAATGATGTAAATGTGTTGATTTTGCAGAAGCTGAAATGAGAGAAATGATAAATCATATGGGGGTATGTTCACATTGGGGCCCCTACATGCCACATACTTAGGTAAACCTATATATATGAGGCATTAAAATGTTCAGTGGACCCCTGGCGTTCAAATTCAGGGTGTTTTATCTTGGTACCTAATGATACATAGGAGATAAGATGCTGCAAACTGGAAGCTTTGAGAGGATTTTTGGAAATGTTATCAAAATTGCCAAGTTTAGGAAAGCTTTGTGGCTTGGTACTTTGGAGTAGAAAGACATGGGTACCCATTTTAGATTCGGGGGAATGTGTACTTTGCAAAGATATATGACGTTCTGGGGTGAGTGTACTTTTTACTAGCTTTATCCCACATATAATGATGTAAATGTGTTGATTTTGCAGAAGCTGAAATAACAAAAATGATAGATCATATGGGGGTATGTTCCCATTGGGGCCCCTACATGCCACATACTTAGGTAAACCTATACATATTGGGCAACAAACTGTTTAGTGGACCCCGGGCGTTCAAATTCAAGGTGTTTTATCTTGGTACCTAATGATATGTGGGAGAAAAGATACTATAGACTGGAAGTTTTGAAGCGATTTTTAAAAAAATTCACAAATTTTGAAATACTTTAGGAATGCATTGCAACTTGGTAGTTTGGAGTAGACAGACAGTTCTACCTATTATGGATTCCACAGAATCTGTTCTTTCTAAAAATTTATAAATTTTCTGGGATAAATCTTCTGTTAGTGGAATTTTTGGCCTTGAAATCTAAAGTATGCAGCTTTCTGGAGCAGTGCTTTGGAAATTTGGTAGTGTACTGCTGGGAGTTTTTAACCTATACAGTGAGAAATCCCCATAAAACTATATATATTTAGTATTGGCACGTTCAGGAGACATGGGACTTTCCAAATCAGCTGTATTTTCATGCATAAAATAATTTTTCTTTCTGGTGTATGTGTTTATATTATGGAAAATATTTTTTTTAATTTTTTAGACATTTAGAAGCCTATATCTTGTTACAGATTTGGAATTACTCAAAAATTCTACCATATTTTAAAAGCTTAGGTTGTCTTAAAAAAAACAATATATTGACTTCCTCGGTAAACTAAAAGTCTCCCTGAGGAAAGGCCCCAAAAGTGATACATTGCAAAATGTTCAAAAACTGTCTGGCAGTAGAAATTACGCTTTGTCCAAAAAGGCTGGTAGTGAAAGGGTTAAAGAAAGATCATGATGTATTGTACATATATTTATATCTAATTCCCTATTTTCATTATTTCATCTGCTCTCTATTTCTTTACAGACTTTACATATATAATATAATATAATATAAACTGTTGTTTTTTTTCCGATCAAATTATTTATTACAATGCTTGTCATCCCTGTGTGTACTTTCTTTTATTGAACAGCTCTGCATATCCTAGTAGCGCTATATAAATAAAGTTATACATTCATACATACACCCATATAGCTGTTTAACCCTTACCTCTGGGAAGTATGGACTCCACCAATCAGCACTGGAATTAATGTAAAGCTGATTCTCTTCATTTGACTCATCAAAACTCCCAACCTTCCTGCTCAAAACAGAATCGTTGTTTAAGAAGAGCCACTTAACAATGTCAAAACGAGCTGGAGGGTCTCCATTGTCTTTGAAGAACATGATGTCACCAGAAGGAGTTTTATAAGTCACATTGTGAATAAAAGCATTTAACTAAAACAAATAGGAAAGGGAGAGTCAGTTTTCCTCAAATTCTTGCAAATATTAGGGCCTGTATATGTATTCAAGTGCAGTGAGCAAAGTGCAAGTGTGTGTACAATCGCAATGTTTACAGTGGGTGTACAATGTTTTTTTTCCCCACAATGCAGTGTTTTTCCCAGAATGCCAGCGCCATTGCAGTAGCAAGATAACAATGTGTATTTATCAGTGTGCGAAAGTTAAATAAAAAAATTTAAAAAAAAATAGCTCCAAAATTTTATAGAAATAAATAGAGTGGCAAAATTTAACTGTGGTGAACTCTAATTTTATATTTTGACAAATCTGCCCCTAAGGGGCTGATTTACTAACCCACGAATCCGACCCGAATTGGAAAAGTTCCGACTTGAAAACGAACATTTTGCGACTTTTTCGTATTTGTTGCGATTTTTTCGGCTTCTTTACGAATTTTTCGTTACCAATACGATTTTTGCGTAAAAACGCGAGTTTTTTGTAGCCATTACGAAAGTTGCGTAAAAAGTTGCACTTTTTGCGTAGCGTTAAAACTTACGCGAAAAGTTGCGCCTTTTTCGTAGCGTTAAAACCTAAATGGTGCAAAGTTTTGCGTAAGTTTTAACGCTACGAAAAAAGCGCAACTTTTTGCGCAAGTTTTAACGCTACGAAAAATCGCCAGATTTTACGCAACTTTCGTAATGGCTACGAAAAACTCGCGTTTTTACGCAAAAATCGTATTGGTAACGAAAAATTCGTAAAGAAGCCGAAAAAATCGCAAAAAATCGCAAAATACCGATCAATACGAAAAAAACGCAATCGGACTCATTTCGACCCGTTCGTGGGTTAGTAAATGTGCCCCTAAGTGTTATCATTATCAACAATTAAGGGCACATTGTTATGGTAAGCGTATCAGACTGAAGGTTTATTGTGTTTTGTGATGTAACACAATACGCTCTTGGGCAGCGAAACAGATAAGGTGATTGACCAGTTCTTAGGGATGAAGATCAACTGCAGCATATTGTCCACTATAGTGTAAAAAAAATTAACAATGGATGGACACAGTGCGTAATAACCAGCTGTTGAGTCTTTTATAAAGAAAAATAATGACAAATTGGTACAAATTCAAAAGATACAAATACAAAGTCAAAAAAAAGTTCACAATCAAAAATCCCAAAATCAATGTTTTGGTGAGATGAGTATTATTAGTGAACAAAGAATATTTTAGATTCTATTTATAAGAATAATTTACTAGACAATAAAAATTCAATAAAGATGCTTTACATACTTCAAGTTTACAAGTTAATAAAGTTATGTGCAACTTTCTTTTTGATTGTCAATGTCAGTAGAATAGTTGGAAGGTGCCGGGAATACATAACTTACCTGCCATGGCTTGAATCTGTGCTTTAGACTCCCTGCTGGTGCCTGGGGATGGGCCGGTGCCCGAGCAGAGAACAGATTATGAAGGGAATGAGCCAATGCATAGACTGCAGTATAAACTTGGTAACCAACTCTGAAGTCAAAGTTACCAAACCTTGATAAAACCTCATCAACCAGAGATTCATTGCCGGAACATTTCTGCACTGGAACACTTGTATTAGTCTTTAGGGAACCAGTAAATGAGCATTCGTGTAATGTTTCCCATATCTCTGTTACTGTATCATCATCATGGGCGTCCGCAGAAAATTTTCCAAGGGGGGGCAAGTAAGCTAGCATCATCCTGCAACAGATAAATATATATATATATTTTTTTTTTTTGCAGGATGATACTAGGGGAGGCTAAATATGGCCCATACACAGACTGACCTACAGCTAATGTGACACTTAGTGGATTCACTGCTGACGTAAAAAGTTAACCTCCCAACTACCTCTTGCCGTTCCCACTGACTCCCAGGGATACTGTACAAAAGTGCGGGTGGGGGTGCTTTTTTTTTTACCCTAAAATGTTTAGTATTAGTAGTAAAAGTATTCATACGCGCACTTCTGTTAGGGGATCTGCAAACATTTGTGTTTGGGATCAGTTAGCTTAAAGGGGTAGTTCGCATTCGAATTCACTTTTATTTTTAATGGTTTTTCAGTTATTTAGCTTTTTGTTCAGCAGCTCTCCATTTGGTATTTCAGCAGCTATCTGGTTGCTAGGGTCTTATTTACCCTAGCAACCAGGTAGTGATTTAAACAAGAGATGGGAATATGAATAGTTAAGGGGCCTACTTGGAAAAATAAGTAATACAAAATTATAATAATAATAATAAAATTGTAGCCTCGCAGAGCAATATTTTTTGGCCCCCATTTGAAATCTGTATAGAGGCAGAAGAGAAAGGCAAATTATTCAAAAAAATTAATTAGGAAGACCAATTGCAAAGTTGCTAGGAATAGGCCATTTTATAACATACTAAAGGTTAACTTAAAAGTGAACCACCCCTTTAGATGTGTTTATGTTAGTTTTATAGCAAGAAAGGCAGTGGGTACTGACTCCCCATTATATACAGTGAGACGCAGTCCGTATTTACAAACCCAGCACATTATATGCCATGAGGAGCAGTGGGTACTGATGGCAGATATTCAGGCCCTGGCACTATAACACTGGCACTGATACACAACATTGGCCCCACTGTAACTTACTATAAATGAACAAAACAATGACAAAAAAAAAAAAAAAAATAGTAAGTGCAAAAAACAACAACACATATATAAACTCACAATGAGCTTTTTCAGAGGGAAAGAGTTAACTTACCCTCCATGTGTTAGGGTAGGGGATAGATTATAAATTAAACAATTTAATGTCAGCTAGTGATTCTTTAGAACTGTATAGTACCTGTGGGATGAAAACTGCAGCAAAAGTTGAGAGTTGGTTCTCAGGTAAAGTTACAGCTGCAGATTCATCTTTTCAGTCTTTATTTCTGTTTCCAGTTTGCAAAATCTCCCGATCCCTGTGTGCATCTGTGCTCTGATTGGTCAATTTTACTGTCTGTCAAGGAAGCTGTGCTCTGATTGGTGAATCCACAAGAAGAAAGATCCAATCGGAGCACAGCAAAAACGGGCTTGAGGGGAAAGTGCAGAAACGGAGTAAGGTTTTTGTTTTTTTTGCTACTTTTCCAGGGGGGGGCAAGTGCCCCCTCTTGCCCCCTTCTGTGGACGCCCATGATCATCATTGGGGTAGTTACTGGGAGTCATTCTGTAAAGAAAGGTTTCAAACCCAGGGATCTCTCCTCCCTGAGCAGATAATGACAAAGTGCCATTTAGTGTGGTTTTACTGTACCCATGTATATGGGGGGCGACAGTGGGGAAGAAGGAGGATGAGAGCCAAATTTTCCTTGTGATTTGTCTAGAAGAAAACAGCCTTATAAAGATTTTTAGGTGTGTTGGAGTTAAAAACAGAACAATCACATCAACACCCTTTTGATTTATTTTATTAATAATACTTTTAACATTAAAAATAAATAAAAAAAAAAAAATTGACTCTGAAAGGAAAACAGAAAAGGCAACACAACCACCATAGCTTTCTATACCTTTCCTTATTCTGTCAAGAGCTCGTTCCCCACTCTCACTGTCAGATACAATGAGGCCCACCCACTTCCAACCAAAGTGCTTCAGTATCTGCACAATCCCATCCATTTCTGATAATTCATTTGGAACAGTTCGATAGAATGAGGGAAACTGGATCCTGTCATTGTAAACAGGGTCTGTAGCTCCGTAGCTAACCTGAAGAGAAAAATATAAGTTAAAACACATACTTGGACAAATAAATAAACCTACAGGGGTTCCTATGTGGGCAAAACCACACACAGGCTTCTGAGAAAAGGGCAATGAGCCATGAAACTTGTTAAGTACATGATGGGGTCTAAAGTCTCTGTGTGATGGCCATTTTAAACTGTAGTAAAAAAAAAAAGTCACGTTTAAGATTTACAAAGCAGCATCTTCAGTGCTCCATAACCTTATTGTCACTTAAAATGCCATAAACAGGATTTAGGCCATACAAATAAATACTTGCCTGTGGGTACCTGAAAAGCCCTGCAAGCTGGGCTATGGGGTAGCTCGATGTAGAAGACAAGTCTCCCAAAAGACCAATCAGTTTCATATTTTTCAAACATTCATAGTTTGAGATTCTGTAGTTTCTATCTGAAAATATATCCAGTGTGCCAGAGAGAGCCTTAGGTGGGGCTGCACAAGAATCAAATATCTGGTAGCCCAGGGTAACATTAGGTAAAATCCATGAACTTCTATTAATCTCTTCAATAGCAAACTTGAAGACGAGAAGATGACGGTAATATTGTAATGATGCCCTGTAGAGTAGGATCAAAGTTGAGATATAATCAAATATCATAATTAAAACTCTATTTAATCATGTATCTTATGTTCTTAATAAAGTACTGAATTCATTCCAAAAAATAATGCAATTTAGAATAGGGATACAAAAAATTCAGCTACCAGAAGTAATGAAAGTTAAGGTAGTCCTATATGGCCAAATATGTGGATTTGGGCTCTACCTAGATGCTTGGCTAAATTGGGTCAAAGATTGGATAATCCACTGGGTCCAAAGAAGACAAGACTGTGTCAACGGGTCGATGGATCTGAAATCTCCGACACGAATTTCAAACCTGGCTTATTGATATGTGGATGATTTTCATACAGATATCAGTCAGGCAGACTTGTTGGTGGGCCCCATGCATCATACAATGATCCTTCTGCCAATTAAAGAGATACTGACACCTGAAATTAAACTTTTTTAAAATGTATAATGACACTGTCTTTGCATGAGCTTTATAATTTTGCCATAAAAGTATTTGCCGATGCTTGAACATTATCTATCATGATCCTCATTGTTCCTCTATGAGGGGGCGGCCATATTTGTGTAGCAGGAGTTTTTTACCATTAGAAGCTGTAACTGACAGACTGAGATGGGAGTCAGGTTGGCAAAACAGTCAGGTTTAGGAACTTCAAGTAAGGATAATTTACAAAAGCAGCCCTATCAGTGAAAAAAGATCAACATGACCTATAGGTAACTTTTTAGGTACATTGATATTTTGAAAAGTAGTTTTTTCGTGTCAGTATCCCTGATATGCATAGGCATATGGAGAGCTCTATGTGCCAAAGCTGGGGACAGTGGTAAGGAAAATATCAGAAACCATAGCTATACATTTGAGTCTGACCCGGCACCATCACTATTTTCTTTGTCTATAAGTAGTTTTATAGGAAATGTTGTCTGTTCATCTCACCAGTTGCAGGTGTGAGAATGTGACAACAAACATCTCCAACATACAGTACATCAGTGTTGCTCGTGTAGATAATCTCTTGTGGAATAAGAAAATAATCTGAGCTACAGTCCTGCTATTAACTGAATCAGATAGGATCTGTGCCACTGTGACAGAATCATACTTGTAACCATAAAGCAATGCAGGACTGCCTAATCTTGAAAGGAAGGAACCCAGGAGAACATAAACTAATAACAGAAGAGGCTAAACAGTTGAATAGAGAGAAGGAAATGGTTAGTGAACCCATATAGTCTGTGGTTTTCTGTTGAATTACTAACATATATTTCTAATACATAATATAGTACATAGAAATGAAGGACATACCTCATACATATAATATTTCCTAGAGGTCCAATCTTTGAAGGCGAAAAACTCCAGTGGAAATCACTCAGCTGAAGAACAGCACCAAGAATGAAATCCCCATCTCTGAAAGTGTTGGTGTAATTGTTTTTCCATAGAACACATCCGGGTGTAGAATAATGAGTAATGTCGGAGGCTGCTGGGAATATCTGCAGTAGAACAGTCAGTACCAGCATGGTTCCTAAGGGGAAGTGTCGCTCACAGATCACGCCGTGGGTAGGTAGAACCTGGTTATGAAGAGATCACCGGCAGGCTCAGTGTTTATATCCAGCAGAGCTTATTTTTATAATGTCTTGGGAAAACCCTCTTTTCTACACAACATTGCAAAATAAATAACTTATTTATACAGATATATTATTTTAATTAGAGGACTAACAAAGTACAGTAAGTCCCAAGAGGGTGACAAGATGAGAATATCCAGAAGAAACAAACTGTGGTTAAGTGACAAAAATATATCAGCAGTGGGTCCTCTATCCTTATTACTATATTCCTTTAGAAAAGAAAGCATAGTATAATTCTGCAGGAGGGGGACTAAGAACTTGAAATTGCACCTCATACAGAGAGAATTGAATACAGAATCTTAATACTGGGAAAAACTGCATTTGTGTGCATCACATGACAGTATCAGGTGCTTGCAAGTGATTGTCTTTAACATTGAGTGGTTGGGTGATTTTAAGTATTTTGGTTCCCTTACACAGAGTTACAACAATCACAAATGACTCTGTCTGCCATTACTTTTCAATACCATCCTATTAGAAGGTCACAATTTTGACTTCCATTAGATTTTTTTGCAGGCCCCAGTGCCTTCCATACAAAATAATTTCAATCAAAATAAATTAACTGAGGTTTTTGATTTTCAAAATACAAAGGTAATAAATCACAATCAAGTGCCTGACCAGCCAACTATAATAATTAGTTTACATTAAGGGGCAGATTTATCAAAATGTGAATTCAAAGCTTGATACATAGAAGCTCACTCACGTTCTGTTCATTCCTATGGAGTTTATAGAAGCATATTTATCAATGGGGTGAATGTTAGAACTCGCCCTTTGATAAATTGGCTTCCAAAAATCCCATAGGAATGAATAGAACATGGGTGAGTTTTTAGGTATCAAGCTTAAACTCCCATTTTGATAAATCTGCCCCTAAAAGTGCATCCGTAATCAACTCATATTTCTTTCTTTTAACCCACATTCAGGGGCAGATTTGTATATAAAAAAGTGAGTTTAGAGCTTAATACATAACAACTCGCTTACGTTCTTTACATTCCTAATAACTTTTTTACCCATTAATAAAAACGCTTCTAAAGCTGCCTTGAATGAATAGAATGTGGGTGAGTTTTATCAGGCTCTAAACTCACATATTGATACTATCACCCTACTATCCTAAAATGTACTAACATTTTATATGTTCAGTAGAGATCAATCACATGATCTCAAGCATGGCTTTCTGAAGGTGTCAGGTTCAGCTTCAGCAATGACAGGGGTTAATCTGCCTATTGGATCAGATGCAGAAGGAGGCTTTATATAGGTCATGTCCTTGGCTCCTTGCTTCATCAAACAGTTTCTGTTCTGTTGACTGGAGTATTTCTGTAACCATGATAGGGTGTTCCTGTTGAATGCATTTTATTTATGCACATATGAGAGAAAGTCGGGGGACAAGGACCCCATGAACGATGAATAGCTAGATAGAAGACATCCTAGGAGCACTTTCTAGGAAAGTGAGACAGTGAGATATAAGTCAACCTGCTGTATGCAGCAGTCTTCCTTCCAAGTACTAACCAGGGCCAGCCCTGCTTAGCTTTCCAGATCAATCAAGATCAGGTTCATTTGGGCCTCAAGTGACTTGGTTGGAAAACTTTGAAATAATTTGGGAAAGTATAAAAGTCCGTAGAAAGAATCAAAGATGAGAAAGGAGACAAGCTAAAGTCAAAAGGGCCATCACAAAGTTCAAAGAGTCAAGAGACCTAGTATACACAGGCACACTCCCATCAATGGACTGAATTTCGGTGGTGTGGCCGCAGGTGATTTGGCTGAAAAAGTTTTAAATACTTTGGCAAATGTAAAAGTCCAGATTAAGAATCAAAGTTGAGAAAGGTGGCAAGCTAAAGTCAAAAGGGCCATAAAAACATTCAAAGAGTTAAGAGACCTAGCATACACAGCCAAACTGCCTTCAGTGGACTGAATTTGGGTGGTGTGGCCGCAGGTGATTTGGCTGAAAAAAATACTTGGCGAATGTAAAAGTCCGTAGAAAGAATCAAAGATAAGAAAGGCAGCAAGCTAAAGCCAAAAGGGCCTTGACAAAATTCAAAGAGTTAAGAGACCTGTTGTATGCAGCAGTCTCCCTTCCAAGCACTGACCAGGGTCAGCCCTGCTTAGCTTTCCAGATCAGGTTCATTCGGGCAACAGGTGACTCAATTGAAAATGTTTGAAATACTTTGGCAAAATGTAAAAGTCTGGAGAAAGAATCAAAGTTCAGAAAGGCGGCAAGCTAAAGTCAAAAGGGCCATGACAAAATTCAAAGAGTTAAGAGACCTGCTCTACGCAGCAGTCTCCCTTCCAAACAATGACCAGGGCAAGCCCTGCATAGCTTTCATGATTTATCAAGATCAGGTTCATTCAGGCCGCAGGTTACATGGTTGCAAAAGCTTGAAATACTTTGGCAAAGTGTAAAAGTCCAGAGAAAGAATCAAAGATGAGAAAGGCGCCAAGCTAAAGCCAAAAGGGCCATGACTAAGATCTATCAAGATCAGGGCCGCAGGTGATTTGGTTGAAAAAAATTGAAATACTTTGGCAAATGTAAAAGTCCAGAGAAAGCATCAAAGTTGAGAAAGGCGACAATCTACTGTAGGTAGAAATAGAAGTTTCTGGCTCCAACCAGGAGAGGTTAGGTGGAAGTACTCTTCCTTACAGGCACTGTTGCCTCAGCATAGGGCCATGGTTAAGATGCAGGATTCAGGTTAGTTCTAATCCCTGATCCATAGTCGGCTGTTAGGATCCTTAAAAGCTAAGGTATTCATCCTGAGGACCTGAGGTATCTGTCCAGACTCCCCTCCATAGTGGTGCCACCATGCCCAGACTCATTAGAGGTGTGGTGTGTAGAGTCCTATTTACCCCAAGCTCTAAAGCCAATCTAGCTGGTATTGCCTGTTTTTACAGCCAAATAGGGGTTACATGTAGATGAAAGGATTTAGCATGGGAGTCACAACACCATAAACATATGAACTGATCTTCAGCAGTGATGTTATGATTGGGATTGCTTGGAATCCAAATTAGTGTATGCTAATTAGAATTTGGATTCGGTTCGGTATTCTGCCGAATCCCTTACTATGGATTCAGGGTTCGGCTAAACCCGAAAAACTGGGTTCGGTGTATCCCTAATTATAATGCAAATATAAGACACAAAAATAAACAGGCTGCTCATGCATGCCCTCATCCTATCCCGACTGTTCTACTGTAACCTGCTACTAAACGGCCTCCCTAACTCCCATATTTACCCCCTACAGTCTATATTAAATACTGCTGCCAGAATTCTCCTCCTCTCACCCAGGAGAGTTCAGGCCCTTCCCCTGCTAAAGTCCTTATCGTGGCTCCTATTAAACAAAGAATATCTTACAAACTCCTTCTCTTAACCTTCCCCCCATTCCTCTGCTCCTCACTCCATCTCTTCCCTTGTGTCTCCGTATGTTCCTGGCCGACTCCTCTGCTCCTCACTCCATCTCTTCCCTTGTGTCTCCGTATGTTCCTGACCGACTCCTCTGCTCCTCACTACATCTCTTCCCTTGTGTCTCCGTACGTTCCTGGCCGACTCCTTCGTTCCTCGCAGAGCAACCACTTGGCTGTGTCCCCAGCATGACTGCTGTTTCCCGCCTTAACCCCTTCTGCCCTGCTGCCCCTCACATTGGGAATGCCCTCCCTGATTGCCTCCAAAGAGAATCCTCCCCCAGTCTTTTTAAAACTAAACTTAAAGACTCCCTTTTGGAGCACTCACCCAGCACCTGATCTGGGAACTGGCACTTATATTGTACTGTCACCCACTGTGACCTACAGCCCTTATATTTGCCTATTTGTGTCTGTAAGTTACCCTCCCATATAGATTGTAAGCTCTACGGGGCAGGGACCTCCATCCTCTTGTGTCTTTAACTCTTAACTTATTGCAACTGTATCTGTATCTTGTATTTATCTGTATTTATTGTTATACTGTGTATTTATCTATTATTATCTTAATAACCCCCTGTTTGTATTAATGTATTTTACTGTACAGCGCTGCGTACATAAGTAGCACTTTATAAATACATACATACATACATACATACATAGACAATCCAAGTAGTATAAATTCTTTCACAGTGGTTATATTTCCTTTACTGTGTATTTATCTATTATTATCTTAATAACCCCCTGTTTGTATTAATGTATTTTACTGTACAGCGCTGCGTACATAAGTAGCACTTTATAAATACACAAATACATACATACATACATACATACATAGACAATCCAAGTAGTATAAATTCTTTCACAGTGGTTATATTTCCTTTTTCCATCTCCTTGGGCTGCAAGATAAAATAATCAAATTCTTTTCTATGAGGTACATTTAGGGACACATTTACTAACCATCGGATTGTTTTTTTTTTTTCTTCCCGATTCGGATTTTTTAGCCCTAAAAAACCCCCTCAAATTTTTACTATTTTGAGGGCTAGAAATCCAAATCCTAATACCAATGAATATAGTGTGCCTTACCTAATTACTATTTACAGTAAATACTTTTCAAATAAGGAAATACCCGGGAGGCAAAACTATTTTTTATTATTTAACAAGAGAACACTTAATACAATTAGAAAATTGCATTTGCTGGTCACCTGTTTGATTGGTTGCTATGGGTCACTAGACCTGACATTTTTGCAATTTTTATCCCATTGCCCAACTATAGTTACAAAAGTGTTATATCCACAATTACCCGCAAATCCATTTTATAATGGAAGGCCCCCTAATGCACTCCCAGGTAAGCAATGTCCAGTACTCAGTGAAGCATTCCTTCCATTTTAATTTTTTGTTTTTTAATATTTTTTTGACTGATACAATAGCAAATACAATAAAAAAGGATAAAGAAGAGTAAAAAGGAAAAAGAATAGTAAGAGCTGTATGCTGGTATTAAGTAGGGATGCACCGAATCCAGGATTCTTTTTGTGATTTGGCCAAGATTCAGCATTTTCAGCAGATTCGGCTGAATCCACGACTTTGGATGAACCGAATTCTTAAAATCATGCGACTTTTTGTCAAATAAACACAGAAGTTAAAAATGTTTCTCTTTAGCCCTTCCTTAGCCTAATTTGCATATGCAAATTAGAATTTGGATTTAGTTTGGTAATTGGCCACATTTTTTATAAAAGGATTTGGGGAACAAATAGTGGATTTGGTACATCCCCATTATTAAGATTAGCTACTAGACAGGGCAAGTGTTTATCTTGAAATAAAGAGCTTATTTTATGCCTTTGTAAATCAATAAGTCATCCCAAATTGTCCAGGTTTTGTAGGTTTTTGGAGACTTTTTAAATTGTTAAACATCTTTTCATCTCGGGATTCATTTTTATTTACTTTATCATCAACAGCCTTAATGTTGGGAAGCTGTTGTTGTTTCCAGTATGTTGCCAGTAATATTGTCCTTGCTAGAAGACATTGGGTAAGAATAGGTTTTTGTTCCAGAGGTATATATTGGGGTAATATTCCAAGTATATCCGCAATTACCACCAAATCCAGTTGTCTCACCTTGAATGTGTGAAACTGGAGATGGTGAGAAACCCCAAAAAGGTTCCAGAATGGAAAGTGAGAGTCCCAGAGAGGGGACAAGTTTGTTGAACTGTTTGCCGTGTCCTTTATGTTGGGAAGAGTTTGCCCCAAATTAGTGCCTGAAGAAGTGGTGTCCCTGTCTCTCTGTTCCAGATCCTCTGCTTACCTACCTACCATAGCTAATGCCCCCCAAATATTACATGTTCAGGCATTCAGTGTGTCGCAAGCTGTTTAAATGCATAGTAAATCTTGGAAAAGTCACAGGGTTTTTTTTCTCTGCAACTTTTTTGGAAAAAAATTGAATTGAGTTTAAAATACAAAATCAATGGTTAGTAAATGAGCCCCATAGGCTTTTACTGTAGGAAACAGTATTACAGGTATGGGACCTCTTATCTAGAATGCTCGGGACCTGGGGTTTTCTGGATAAGGGGTCTTTTCATAATTCTCATCTCCTACCCTAAGGGGCTGATTTACTAACCCACGAATCCGACCCGAATTGGAAAAGTTCCGACTTGAAAACGAACATTTTGCGACTTTTTCGTATGTTTTGCGATTTTTTCGGATTCTGTACGAATTTTTCGTTACCAATACGATTTTTGCGTAAAAACGCGAGTTTTTCGTATCCATTACGAAAGTTGCGTAAAAAGTTGCGTATTTTTCGTAGCGTTAAAACTTACGCGAAAAGTTGCGCATTTTTCGCGTAAGTTTTAACGCTACGAAAAATGCGCAACTTTTTACGCAACTTTCGTAATGGATAGGAAAACTCACGTTTTTACGCAAAAATCGTATTGGTAACGAAAAATTCGTACAGAATCCGAAAAAATCGCAAAACATACGAAAAAATCGCAAAATACCGATCATTACGAAAAAAACGCAATCGGACTCCATTCGACCTGTTCGTGGGTAAGTAAATCAGCCCCTAAGTCTACTAAAAAAATTATTTAAACAGTATTTAAACAAAATAGTATTGTTTTGGCTCCAATTAGGATTAATTATATCTTTGTTGTGATCAAGAACAGGTACTGTTTTATTATTACAGAGAAAAGGGAATCATTTAACCATTAAATAAACCCAATAGGGCTGTTCTGCCCCCAATAAGGGGTAATTATATCTTAGTTGGGATCAAGTACAGGTACTGTTTTATTATTACAGAGAAAAGGGAATCATTTAACCATTAAATAAACCCAATAGGGCTGTTCTGCCCCCAATAAGGGGTAATTATATCTTAGTTGGGATCAAGAAAAGGTACTGTTTTATTATTGCAGATTAAAGGGAATAATTTAACCATTAAATAAACCCAATAGGGCTGTTCTGCCCCAATAAGGGGTAATTATATCTTAGTTGGGATCAAGTACAGGTACTGTTTTATTATTATAGAGAAAAGGGAATAATTTAACCATTAAATAAACCAAATAGGACCCCAATAAGGGGTAATTATATGTCCAATACCTGTACTGATGAGTAGAATCATTCATTTTAAACTATATATAGAGGAATTAAGGACTCCAAAATAGTTCTTCAAAGACTCTCTGAAAAAATATACACTTGACAGACCTAGCACTCTCTTGCATCTGCTGGAGAACGTCACTTCTAGCGCAGATCCTTAATCCTTTCTGTGCCTTTTGGACGTTTAATATAGCAATTCTGGTTTTAAAAAACAGCAGCTGAACTAAATAAATCATCCTTTTCCTGTTTCTGTGCCCTTTACACTCCTCCTTTCCATACAATGCAAAGACTTTTTCCTTTGTTGACTGATCTTGCCTTACTCTCTGACTTCTGTGGGCTTCAGGGAAATCTACAGTCCATGGTACGATGGACAAGGGTAAGCAAAGGCAACATTACCCAAATCTCAGAATTTTTCAAGGTGTTTGCTAACATGGATTTCTAGGGGCAGTTACAGAAAGATATAGTGAGTTGTATTTTTCTAAAAGAAAAGATTTCTTTTTCAAGTCTGGCTTTATATTTATATTGTATAATTCACTTTATACACTAAACTACTGTAACTCAATCTCTGCTCTAAGGTTAAAATGAAAGATTGCATGGGGATCTAAGATTTGCTGGCAACAATCTCTCTTATGTTCAGCTCAGGTCTAAGAAAAATAATGTAGCATTTGGGGGCAAATATACAGCCCAATAATCCAGCACTAGAGGATAGAACAGCAAATATCTCAACTGCCACCATTCTACTGCCCTTACTGCTCAGGTATGCAGGTACAAATGCCCCCCACACGCTACAGAACCCCAACATACTGAAAGTGATGTTTTTAGCCTCATTAAATCGGTCAGGGAAATCCTTGGCTAGAAATGCAGCAATGAAACTTAGTAGGGCCAACGTTCCCATATATCCAATTATACAGAAGAAGAAAAGTTCAGATCCTTCATTGCACAGCAGAATAATATAGTCTGGATCAGAAACAGTATCGGCCTCTGGAAATGGAGGATTGTAGGCCAGCCACACAGCAGAGATGACAATCTCACCCAAAGAACATACAATGACTAATATGGTGGCCAGTTGGGTTCCTACATACTTCTTCAGCTTGCTCCCAGGCTTTGTGGCATTGAAGGCAATAATAACTGTGAGAGTTTTAGCCAACACAGAAGAAACAGAAATAGTAAATACAATCCCAAATGTTACTTGTCGGAGGAGACAACATATCTGAGTTGGGCGCCCAATGAATAATAAAGTGCAGAGGAAACACAACATGAGAGAGATGAGGAGGAGACAGCTGAGATTTTGGTTATTGGCTCTCACAATAGGAGTCTCCGAATATTTCACAAAGATTCCCATAACTACAGAAGCTGTGATGAAGAGAATTATAGCAGCGGAAGCTAAACTGGCCCCCAGGGTATCCATATAAGAAAGGTAATTTAGAGCTTTAGGGACACAGTCAGTCTTCTGTCTATTAGACTTCTGGTCTTCAGGGCATTTTACACAGGTCACTGCATCTGAAACACAAAATATTATAGGTAGTAACATTCACTTTTATACAAATTGGTTTTTACTTGTATTTTCTCTCTGTATTTGCAGTTTAAGGTGGCCATACACGGGCACAATTCAGCAGTCGGTTTGTGTCCTTTTGACCGATACAGCAGCTTATCTGCCCGTGTATGGGCACCCCCAAATGACATCTGGCCTGAAATTGGCCACATCTCAAACAGGCAGGTTTGATTTTCCCGTCGGTTTGGGAGAACACATCAGCTCGCTGATGTGGTCCTTAGTCTGATAGTGCCTATGTATGGCTAGATACAAACTACCAAATTAGCCCAATATCGCCCACCTTAGGTGGCTTGGCCAAATGAGTGGATCGCAACATATATGGCCACCTTTAGATGATAAATCTACAGACAAAACCAACATTATCTAGATTCTTGAATTGTCTCTCCCCCCATGTTCCATTATTTCAGCCCATTTAGGTAAATTATTATCACACATTTTACCTGGCAGTGTTACACTTTATGGACCAAATCTAACCGGGTTATGTGCCATGTCCCAAGTTAGCCCATCTGTGAGCGAGACTGGTGCAGCATATACAGTATGGCTGTCTGCTTAGTTCATACAAAGCTCACTCATCGCAGCCTAAGCAAAGGGCAAAATGATCTGTACATGTTGTGTTTGTCACTGTTCCTACCTGTAGTGTTAGACATTTCCCCATCTCCACACTGGACACAGTCGTAACAACAAGGGGGCTCCCCTTCTATTTTAGACTTCCTGTATCCTGGGGAACAGGGCTCACTGCATAGGGACCGAGGCATCTAAATAATATACAAACATTCATCACTAATAGACTGACACCAATGGTACAAACATACAGTATTTCTGGTTACAGCAGTCTTCTCCTCTTCACTGTTGGTGTTTCCCATTTTAGGAACTGTAAAGCTGATTGGTTTAGTATATTACAACATTCCATTTGCATTGACATGATACTGACACAATTCCACTTTTTTCAGGAATGGTTACGTATCATTTTAGAAGACTATTTTCCACTTCCCTACTGTGTTCGTATGAAGAGCTTGTCTCTTGTAGACCCCAACATGTGACAGTCAACAACAGGTTTTCATTAAATGCTGCTGCAGGACTTGGGGGTACAGAAAAGCTTGATAGGAGCACTGATATAGAATGTTCCCCAGCCTATCAGCCCAGCCTCTAGCCCAACATCACTGCTGCTCTAAGAGACACATACCTAGGGTAGATATTACTAGTGCACCTCTAATCCAAGCCCCCAACTTACCTCTTCTGTCACCTACCCCTGATCCAGACCCTCATCCCCCACTGCTTCACTAGTGGTGAGTTCTTATCTCACATTTTTTTAAATCTGCCACTAAGGGGCACATTTACAAATGCACAAACGCTCGGAGCATTCATTCGAACACTCCGAGTGTATTTGCGCCAAATTTTTCATTGCTTGTGTGACTTTTTCAACGCCAGCATGACTTTTCCGTACGCTTGCATGAAAAAAACCAAAAGGTTTTCCCACTGTTTACAATCGTTCGGTACAAAAACTTGTGCCTTTCGGATCGCCTATAACGATATTATCGTGACTAATACGATTTTGTTTCCAATCTGAATTTTGCCCATTCGGGATTCGAACTCGTGATTTGATAAATCTGCCCCTAAGTGTTCCCAATCAATGAATCCATACCCCCTCACATCTTTTAAGATTGAACACCCTCTTTCCTCCACATCTAGGCACCAGAACTTGTTCTATCAGTCAGAACCTCAAATCCTCTGATGTCCAATCTACAAACAATGTTTAGAGACAGGGGGCACTGTATTTTCTTAATTAAGATCTATGTTGGGAAAACCTATCCATAATCATGTGGGTGGTCTCCCCAACATAGCACAAGTTACATGGACATATCCCCATCTACACAGCAAATGAAGTATCACACGAGCCATGGCCTTTAATGGGAAAAATGCACCCACTTCTTGGATAAGTGAAATTAGAACCTTTTAACATGTTCGGACACTGTGCAGATCCCTTCCACTTCCTGGCTCCTCAAGGAAGGTATATTTCATGGGCTGTGGATCCATATCCGCTTTCATGAAACTTCGCAGAGTTCAACCTCTATGGAAGGATGTCATTGACTATCCCTAACAAATCATTAGGGTTGAGGAGACCATGGGTGAGCTTTAGCCTATAGAATAAACCCATGTTAATGGGATTTTCTTGGAGCTCTTTGGGATTAGTTCTCAGAATTTCTTTTTTTTTCAACTTATTGTTTATTAATTTTTACTTTGCATATTAATCATAACAAGTACATTGTTTACTTTGTCAATATCTCCAAAGAGAAATGAAAAACATATTAAGTTAATAAATACAGATTTTAATTGGTAGCTCCCATTTCTATATACCACAATATATATGAAAAAAACACATAACTAGAAATGATCAAGTCTAGAAATATTCTTCCATATTTGTTGAGCTTCCAGTAAGAATCTTCTTTGCAAAATATTTCTTGGTATTTCCATTTCATATCCTAGATTGAGATTGATGTCTCTAACTAACCGGGAGATGCTTGGGACATCCTGTTTTTTTTCAATTTCTGGCATTTACAAGCCTAGCTGTATTTGAGATTTGGACAATTACTATTTTCAGATCTTTGTTAGGAATGCTGTCATAAATGTTTATTAGCACCACTTCTGGGGATAAAAAAGAGTTTCATGTGATGTAATTTGATATTAGAGAAAACGTGGAAGACCAGAAGGATTGGATATTATAACAGGACCACCATATATGTATCTCCTATTTCTTTGTTACATCTCCAACAAATATTTGTGGATCCAGGATAAATCTGTGCATTTTGTATCTCTGTGTTCTGGTAATTGCCTTTTGCCAATCTCTCATAGAAAAGTTTTTATTTAGACTCTTTTCCCATTTATCCATTGCAGGGATCGTTAATCATTCTTTGGGAGATTATAAATCCTTGCCAGGCCTTTTTTCCTTCTTGGGCCATAAATAATTATTCTTTCAAAATCTGATAATGCTCCTAAATTGCTTTGGGGAAGAGATGTCAAGTAGGTGCATATTTGTAAATATTTGCAAAAGTCAGTTTTCTCTAGGTTGCGCTCTTACTTTAGAGAAGTAAATAACTTAAGTTAAATATTGTATAAGTCTTTTAAATTGGAAGAACCTTCTTTGCTCCAATCTTTAAGATCTGTCTTTAATATGGGTTCCAAAACAGAAACTGGTGCTATCGGAGAAGGAAAAGAAGAATATAATGGATCCTTTATGCATTCTCTTCAAACTTTGATTGCAGTTTTCACAGTAGTGGGCAAATGTATGTATATTCTTTTTTGTATCTATTTTGTCATCTGACCATAGTAATTTATCCAGTGAAAGTGGTTTCAGTAGAATGGTTTCAATTTTGGTCCATTTCATTTGTGACTGTATGGATAATAAGTCTATAGTTTGGTTTGAAATATTGGCTTGGAAATATTTCCTAAGGAAATATTTCCTTTTTAAACATTCCAGATAAATTGCTAAAACACATTTGTAATCTTACGAAGGAAATTAAAGGGAATTGAAATAGTAATAGTACGAAAAAAGTATAAGAATTTCTGTAACAATAGCATTTTTATGGTAGAAATTCTCCCCATCCAAGATATAAATAAGGGCTTCCATGTAGTTATTTCATATTTAAAAGATTGCATCAATGGAAGAAAATTATTATTGAATAGTTTTCTTCCAAATTTTTGTTAATTTTATTCCCAAGTAAGATATTTAAACTTACCACCAGTCAAACTTAAACTGGCATTTTAATGAAAATTGCTCTTGAAGTGGTATCTTAGCTTGTGTTTTATTCTCATTTATTTTATAATAAGAGATGAAAAAAATAATTTCTTAAAAAAAAAAAAAGAGAGCATCTTTTATATGATAAAAATGGAACCGTGCTATTACATCACGGGACGCCATGTTTGGAGAATTCTGTGATTTTGGTAAACAATGTGCCTGATAAAAAATTAGTAGGTGTTCTGGGACTGGTGGCAGTACCGTAGAGGTTAGAGTTTTTTAGGAAAGCTTTGCAGTTTCGTACTTTGGAGTAGAAAGACATGGGTACCCATTTTAGATTCGGGGGAATGTGTACTTTCCAAAACTATATGGTTTTCTTTGGTGAATGTACTTTTTTCTAGCTTTACCCCCCAAAAATGCAGTAAATGTGTTGATTTTGCAATAGCCTACATGCCACATACTTAGGTAAACCTATGCATATTGGGCATCAAACTGTTCAGTAGACCCCTGGGGTACATAATTAGGAAGTTTTATCTAATACCTAATAGTATGTGGGAGAAAAGATGCCGGAAAGTGAAAGATTTGAGGTGATATTTGGAAATCTTCTCAAAATCATCAAATTTAGAAAAGCTTTGTGGCTTGGTACTGTAGAGTAGAAAGACATGGGTACCCATTTTAGATTCGGAGGAATGTGTACTTTCCAAAAATATATGGTTTTCTGGGATAAACTTTGTTTTTTGTGGCTTTACCCACCATAAAATGCAGTAAATGTGTTGATTTTGCAGTAACTGAAACAACAGAAATGATACTGCATATGGGCGTATTTTTATTTTAGGGCCCCTATACGCCACATACTTAGGTAAACCTTTACATATTTGGTATCAAACTGTTAAGTGGAATTTATGCCCCTGGCATTTATATATTTGGGTGTTTTATCTTGATACATAATGATATGTGGGAGATAAGAAGCTGTAGATTGAAAGCTTTGAAATGATTTTTCAAAAAAATTGCATTTTTTTAATAAAAACTGGTACATTTAGGAAAGCATTGCAACTTGGTAATTTGGTGTAGAACGACAGTTGTACCTATTCTGGATCCATCAGAATCTGTTCTTTCTAAAAATGTATAGCTTTATAGGGTAAACCTGCTCTAAGTGGAATATTTGGCCTTGAAATCTAAAGTATGCAGCTTTCTGGAGCAGTGCTTTGGAAAGTTACCAGGGTACTGCTGGGAGTTTTATACAAGTGAGAAATCTCTATAAAACTATATATATAGTTGGTATTGGCGCATTAAAGAGACATTGACCTTTCCAAATCAGTAGTATTTTCCTGCATAAAATAATCCATGTTTCTGATATATGTGTTTATATTGTGAAAAATGTTATTTTTCTTCATTTTTTAGACATTTAGAAGCCTATATCTTGTTATAGAAATGTAATTACACAAACATTCTTGCAAGCTTATGTTGTGCCGAAAAAAAAACAATATATTATTTTCCCAGGTAAACTAACAGTCCCCTCTTGGAAATGCCCCCAAAGTGAAAGAGTGCAAAATGTTACAAAAACAAAACAGTCTGGCAGTAGCAGTTTCACTTTGTCCAAATCGGTTGGCAGTTAAAGGGTTAATTTCCTTAGGAATACCTCTTTAACGTGTGTTATTTCTACGAGAATGGTCCCCCAGATCTATAACTTTTTTCTGTAATAAAGATATATCCTCCTCAAGATTAGTACAAATGTCAACTACTTGATTATGAGCAGTTACTGTTTCCTCTGCCTTGTTCTCTTAATGTGCAATTCTCTCTCCGAACCTCATATCTCTGTTTTGATATCTGTCAGAGATTGTTTCAAGTCAGACTGCAATGTAATGAGTAACACGTTTAGAAATTCTTTGAATTTACCTTCAGTAACTGGTTGAATGTTATCCCCATTTTGTTCTAAGGTATTTGGGAAGATAGTATACGTTTATGGAGCAGGAGTGGTGCTTGCGTTGTTTGTGGCACCATTTTGTAAGGGCTCCAGTTGTTTCTCCTTCACTGCCTTTTTTTGTTCTGCCCATTTCTGACACAATGAGAGCGCCCTCCAGGTATACTTTATGGGGCACATTTACTAATCCACGAACGTCTGAAAAGTGTCCGAATGCATTTTTTTCGTAATGATCGATATTTTGCGATTTTTTCGTAAATTGTCGCGACTTTTTCGTAGCCATTGCGACTTTTTCGTAGCCGTTACGACTTTTTTGTAGCCGTTATGACTTTTTCGTAGCGTTACGACTTGTGCGAATTGTCGCAACTTTTTCGTAGCCGTCGCGCCGAGTAAGGAGGTTTCGGATTCATTCAAGCTTCAGTATCGTGACTTTCCTTGGGCCAGGTTGGAGCTGCAGAGTGCCATTGAGCCCTATGGGAGACTTTCCTTGGGCCAGCTTGGAGCTGCAGAGTGCCATTGAGCCCTATGGGAGACTTTCCTTGGGCCAGGTTGGAGCTGCAGAGTGCCATTGAGGCCTATGGGAGACTTTCCTTGGGCCGGGTTGGAGCTGCAGATTGCCATTGAGCCTTATGGGAGACTTTCCTTGGGCCGGGTTGGAGCTGCAGAGTGCCATTGAGCCCTATGGGAGACTTTCCTTGGGCCGGGTTGGAGTTGCAGAGTGCCATTGAGCCCTATGGGAGACTTTCCTTGGGCCGGGTTGGAGCTGCAGAGTGCCATTGAGCCCTATGGGAGGCTTTCCTTGGGCCAGGTTGGAGCTGCAGAGTGCCATTGAGCCCTATGGGAGGCTTTCCTTGGGCCAGGTTGGAGCTGCAGAGTGCCATTGAGCCCTATGGGAGGCTTTCCTTGGGCCGGGTTGGAGCTGCAGAGTGCCATTGAGCCCTATGGGAGACTTTCCTTGGGCCGGGTTGGAGCTGCAGAGTGCCATTGAGCCCTATGGGAGACTTTCCTTGGGCCGGGTTGGAGCTGCAGAGTGCCATTGAGCCCTATGGGAGACTTTCCTTGGGCCAGGTTGGGGCTGCAGAGAGCCATTGAGCCCTATGGGAGGCTTTCCTTGGGCCGGGTTGGAGCTGCAGAGAGCCATTGAGCCCTATGGGAGACTTTCCTCGGGCCAGGTTGGAGCTGCAGAGTGCCATTGAGCCCTATGGGAGGCTTTCCTTGGGCCGGGTTGGAGCAGCAGAGAGCCAGTGAGCCCTATGGGAGACTTTCCTTGGGCCAGGTTGGAGCTGCAGAGTGCCATTGAGCCCTATGGGAGACTTTCCTTGGGCCAGGTTGGAGCTGCAGAGTGCCATTGAGCCCTATGGGAGGCTTTCCTTGGGCCGGGTTGGAGCTGCAGAGAGCCATTGAGCCCTATGGGAGACTTTCCTTGGGCCAGGTTGGAGCTGCAGAGTGCCATTGAGCCCTATGGGAGACTTTCCTTGGGCCAGGTTGGAGTCATAACGGCGACGGATAAATTAAAAAAAATACGAAAAAGTCGCAAAATGTTCGTTTCCAATCCAAATTTTTCCCATTCGGATTCAGATTCGTGGATTAGTAAATCAGCCCCTAAGTGTTTGTAGTGTTCTGACGCGGCAGCTCCTCAGCTTAAGAGAGTCTGATGCGGGACACTCACACCTATGTGGCCATCTTTCTTGGTGCCTAACCACTCCCTGCCTCACAATTCCTTTTATTGAATACCCCTGAAATTCTGGTACTGTGGAACATGCCTCCTTCAGACAATGCCAGAATTTACATTTCATTTTCACCATTTCTTTTTTTACCATGATATATGTATTTTCAAAAAAAATTTGAAAAAGAAGATCTGCCACTCACAAACATTTTGAATGCAGTTAAACTGTATAATTAATAACACAGCCTATCATTGGCAACATTTCAGTGCTCACAGGCACCTTTAACAAGCTCTGGGATACACCAGCTGGGATCCTTGGACTTTATCGTATTTTGCGTGACTTTTTCGTTGCCGTTGCAAATTTTTCGGATTGCCAATAGAAACTGGCGGCAAAACCAATCCAATTTTTTCGCGACGGCAATGAAAAAGTCACGGAAAATATACGGAAAAGTTGCACCGGCGACGAAAAAGTCGCAAAATGCCGATCATTACGAAAAAAACGCATTCGGACGCCTTCGGACTGTTCGTGGATTAGTGAATGGGCTCCTAGGGATATTTTGGAGGGGTTGAACTTGATAGACTTTCTTTTTTCCACCTAAATTATTTATTACATTGCTTGTCATTGCTGTGTGTACTTTTTTTATATTGAACAGCTCTGCATATGTTAGTAATGCTATATAAAAAAAGTTAGACATTAGTGATGAGCGCCCGTTTTGTTTTGGCGTAAAATTTGCGAAACGGCCAGAAAATTAGTGAAATGGTGAAAAATCCGCAAAATGTGTTTGGCGCACAACTTTTACATGACTGCACCAATTTTGCCACATTTTGCCACTTCTTTTGATGGGCGCTGAAATTTTTCCGCTGCAAATTTTCACGGAAGTTTCTCAAAACAATTTGCCAATGGCAAAAAGTGGAAATTCGCTATGAATCCATGTCTGCCAAAAAAATTCTCTCATCACTATTAGACATATATACATACAGTTGTTTAACCCTTACCTCTGAGAAGTATGGGCTCCACCAATCAGCACTGGAATTAATGTAAAGCTGATTCTCTTCATTTGACTCATCAAAACTCCCAACCTTCCTGCTCACAGTAGAACCATCGTTTAAGAAGAGCCATTTAACAATGTCAAAACGAGCCGGAGGTTCTCCATTGGCTTTGAAGAACATGATGTCACCAGAAGCAGTTTTAAAAGTCACATTGTGAAAAAAAGCATTTAACTAAAACAAAAAAAAAAGAAAAAGTCAGTTTTTCGTCAAATTCTTGCAAATATCAGGGCCTGTAAATGTCAGTAAGTGCAGTGAGCAAAGTGCAAGTGTGTGTACAATGTTTTTTCCCCACAACACATCAATTTTCCCCGAAATTGCAGAGGCAAGAAGCGATGCGTATTTATCGAGGGTGAAAGTTAGAGTTCACTATTTTATAAATATGAGAAATATGATAAATTTCATAGAATTGAATAAAGAGTGGTGGATTTTAACTGTAGGCCGCTATAATATTATGCTTTGATAAATCATTACTGTCATGTCTCCAGCACAGCTTCCACCATTTTGCTGTTTATTGTTGCTCATTAGCAGTGAGCTCCCTCTGCTGGCTGTTTGCTGCAAATGCAGCTATTCATTTCCTGTGTGACCTATAACCTATGGAACCACCATGCTTCCTGCCATGTGATGTTTGCAATGCTTTGTGGGAGTACAGACTCCATTTTGTAGATCATGCTGCACAAGAAGCACACACTATCCATCTTCTCCCCATGGTAGCATCGCTGGTAAGGATTATGGTCATAGACTCTGGACTGAGCCCCCATTAAAAAGCTGCCAGCACCTCAGAGACACTGCGCCATATAATCTGATCTAGAAATGATGTGTATGTTGCAGTTGTTTTGTGTTAGTGTATTCCCCATATACTCATTGTGCCTTATCTCCTTTGTATTACAGTTTTACCACTTATTTCCACAATCACCCAGTAAAGTTCTTCAGATTTAACCCTTGGTCTCTTTATTGGAGTGTGGGAAGGTTTAGCTGTATGTCAAGCTACATACTACCTCAGGGTAACACGTGGTGAGGGCAGAACAATTACCAACAATTAAGGACACAGTTGAATGGTAAATTTATGAGACTGCAGGTTTATTGTGTCTTGTGATGTTACACAATAAGCTTAAGAGCAGACAAACAGATAAGGTGATTGGCCAGTTGTTATGGATGAAGATCAACTACAGCATATTGGCCACTATGGTGTTATTAAAAATTATTTTATACAGAAGCATAATGACACATTGGTACAAATATTTGAATATATGTCACTCAGCTTAATCCCTCTCTCTTTTGATAACTAAAGTATGAATTAAAACTACAAAGATTTATTACAAAAAAGTTGGCAATCAAAAAATACCATCACAAAATCAATGTTTTTGGCAAGATCAATACTATTAGTGAACAAAGAATATTTTTGATTCTATTTATAAGAATAAAAAAAACTAGACAATAAAAATTCAATTAAGATTCTCTTTCCGTCTACAATTAATAAAATTATGTGCAACTTTTTAATGTCAGTGTCAGTGGAATAGTTGGAAGGTGCCAGGAATACGTAACTTACCTGCCATGGCTTGAATCTGTGCTTTAGACTCCCTGCTGGTGCCTGGGGATGGGCCGGTGCCCGAGCAGAGAACAGATTATGAAGGGAATGAGCCAATGCATAGACTGCAGTATAAACTTGGTAACCAGTTATGAGGTCAAAGTTACCAAACCTTGATAAAACCTCATCATCCAGAGATTCATTGCCGGAACTTTTCTGGACTGGAACGCTTGTCTCTAGAAACCCAGTAACTGGACAGTCGTGTAATAATTCCAATATTACTATAATTTCACCAATATTAGAGTCGTTAATGGGAGTCATTCTGTAAAGAAAAGTTTCAAACCCAGGGATCTCTCCTCTCTGAGCAGATAATGACAAAGTGCCATTTAGTGTGGTTTTACTGTACCCATGAGCAACGTGGATGACACTGGGGAAGAAGGAGGATGAGAGCCAAATTTTCCTTGTGATTTGTCTTGAAGAAAATAACCTTAGGAAGATTTTTTGGTGCATTGGAGTTAAAAACAGAACAATCACATCAATGCCCTTTTGATTTATTTTATCAATAATCCTTTTACCATTAAAAATAAATAAATGGAAAATAATTGTCTCTGAAAGAAACTCAAAAAAGGCAACACAACCACCGTAGCTTTCTATACCTTTCCTTATTCTGTCAAGAGCTTGTTTCCCACTCTCACTGTTGGATACAATGAGGCCCACCCACTTCCAACCAAAGTGCTTCAGTATCTGCACAATCCCATCCATTTCTGATAATTCATTTGGAACAGTTCGATAGAATGATGGAAACTGGATCCTGTCATTGTAAACAGGGTCTGTAGCTCCGTAGCTAACCTGAAGGGATAAATATAGAGGTCTGTTGTTTTGTAATGTATATGCTTTGTTTTAAATACTTTTTTTTAAATTTCATATGAATTAAGTATGAACTAGACTAAAGACAACATAAGATTAAAGGAGAAGAGAAACTTAAGCCAAATTGGTCAAAAATGAAAACCACAGCATCAAAACCATCAGACTGAGCCCACTTCCACTAATCTATAGCTCAAGCAGCAATATCTACCGAAAACATTCCAGAGCAGAGGCCTCCCATGAGTATAACCACCGTCACACCTTCACGCTCCATGGCAGACCTGGACACTACCCTGATTAGGCTAGGGTAGCCTAACTCAACCTCAACCTGCTATGGCACAACTGAGGCATTTACCCTAATATACCATCTGCTTTCATATCTACAGGATTAATGACATTGTACAGTGTCCCCTCAAATGTTCAAGACTAGTCATGACCAACTCCTATGAAATACCTATGGAAACCTATGAGGAGATATGGGAAAATGCCAGGAGTAGTGTTTCCTGTGTGAGACAACAGGAAAGCCTTTACAAAATATTGATTTTCTGTTATTATACAACAACTGTTCCCCAATGAGAGTCAGCAATGCTGGAGACGCTGTGGAATGATAGGGACATTGCCACATATAATGTGGTACTGACCTTCTCTAGCCACCTTTTGGGGAAAGGTAGAAACACTCATGAATAAATTATTTTTATTGCCCTAGACCCACTAACTACATTAACTGGGAAACCATCTGAGCTCAATACCACAGCTGAACAAAGATTAATAAATTACATTCTGACTGCATGCAGACTGGGGATTACCTATCAATGGAAAAACCCACACCCACCAACACTCAGAGATAATCCCCAGGATAGCAGACTTGAGAGAAACTGAGCATATGCCAGCCAGAATTCGGGGTACAGTCCCCCAATTCAACAAGGTTTGGGCTAGATGGGACATTTTTACAACCAGAGATATATATAAAGAACTATGTGAAGCCTAGACCTAGATGTAGCAACCCTCAAACAAAAACCCTGTCAAGTTCTGTTCCCCCCTGTTCTTATCGATGTTAATGATTTACCCAGGTTTACTTCTCCTTGAAATCTTGACATTTTTTCTGTATATGATTTCAAATCAACAAACAATGTACTAAATGTATATGACAGGTTTGCATTATGTGAACTGTACTCATATCCATATGCTATTTCCTCTTCTCTGCCTAATAAGCTTGTACTACAACTTAGACTATAATGTACAATAGACTATGATATGTGATAAAACATTCCAATAAAAATTTAAGTAAAAAAAAAAAAAAAGATTAAAGCAGAAGGAAAGTTATAATCACTGGGTTTTTTTTTTACATATTATGTACCTCCCTCACCCAATGATTATAACTTCTTACCTGAGCTCACGGACAGTGCTCCTGTTAGCTGAAAACTGCACCGACTCAGGGTACTACTGTAGGAACACCACGCTGCCATCTTCTTCCTTCATGTTCCTGGATCCTCCCAGTGGCCCAGTCCAGCTGAACATGCATAGTAGAGTGAAAAACCAAATTCAGAGCCAAAAAGCCATTTTTTTACTCTAGCCAGCTCAGGGGACAGAGTAAAGATCCACAAAGTGGGGGAAGTTTGCACCATGGTGTTTCTGTAGTTGTACCTGGGCCAGTGTCATCTTCAGCTACCAGGAGCAATGACCAGAGTCAAAGGAAATACATTATAACTATAGGGGGTTCCTAACATTTGGCACCTCCTGGTGATGATACAGCTCCTTCTCCTTTTATATTGACCTACATTATAGAACAGATAACACCAAGAGATGAAAATTACCCTTTAGCATTTATATGCAGAGGAATATTTTAATAGTTGTAGAAAAGGCGTTGGACTGCAGCAAACATTGGCATGATGTTAAAAGGGCAGTATACCCCCATTGTTCAATGTGAGCTCAATGAATAGGGCTTGTGCACAACATACTTTTTGCCTATTGTGTTAATAAGTAAAATTCTATGTTTGTTATTATTACTGAAGCGAAATAGGAACCATGAAAAATGAGGCTACTACATTGACCTGTCTTGGAAAAGGTCCTGGATAAAAATCCCTATTTGTGCACTGTAGGGCTAGGGATTTGGCATACTGGGTTTCGATTTTACCATTATACATCTGTGTTGAGAGGGAAGGAATCAGCTTGGTTACATTATAATGGGACCTACAGGTGTGAGGGTAGTAGGTGTAAGGCTCAATTTTTAGATCGACCCCCAACTCAATTTACGGAAAGGTAACATTGATAGGAAACTTTCTGAGAAACAAGCTTATTGGATTTATCAATTAAAAACAATCAAGCTTTGTGGGGGTTTGAATAGAGAATGGGAGGTGTCCTGTTATTGTTATTAGAGACACTGAGGACTTCCAGTTAATGTTTTATACCTGAGAACCTTTATGTGTGTTGTGTTTTTACAACATATATGTGTATTCCTCTAGCCATCTGGGAAGGATTGATCCTCAATGTGGCAAATTGTGTGTTTAGAATAAGGCATTCAGAATAATGCCTTTCTGCAAATCGATATTGATATTATTTGTATGTTTGCCACATGTCTACAACTGTGGGTTTTACATGGTTTATTTTTCTTCTGTTTTTACAGAAGAGTAAGAAGAGTTTTAAGGGGTGGTATGTAGGAGTAATGGTGAGGAAATGGTGACAAGCCATGAAATGTGTTAAGCCTATGAAAGGGTTTAAAGTCTCCGTGTGATGGATGTTTTTAAACTGAAGTAATAAAAGTCAAGTTTTAGATTTATGAAGCAGTGTCTCCAGTGCTCCGTGACCTTTTTGTTGCTTAAAATGCCATAAACTGGATTTAAGCCATACAAATAAATACTTGCCTGTGGGAACCTGAAAAGCCCTGCAAGCTGGGCTATAGGGTAGCTCGATCTTGATGACAAGTCTCCCAAAACACCAATTAGTTTCATATTGTTTAAACATGCAAAATTTGGAATTTTATAGTTTGCTCCTGAGATTATGTCCAGTGCACCAGAGAGAGCCTTAGGTGGGGCTGCACAAGAATCAAATACCTGGTAGCCCAGGGTAACATTAGGTAAATCTCTTCAATAGCAAACTTGAAGACCAGAAGATGAAGGCAATATTTGAAAGATGCCCTGTAGAGTAGGATCAAAGTTGAGATATAATCAAATATCATTATAAAAACAATTAGTTAAATATCATGTATTTTATGTTCTTAATAAAGTACTAAATTAATTCCATAATATAATGTAATTTAGAATATTTCAGTGGATACTAAAAATTCAGCTATCAGAACTAATGAAAGTTAAGGTAGTCATATATGGCCAAATAAGAGGATTTGGGCTCCACCTACATGCTTGGCTAATTTTAGCCAAGGACTGGATAATCCACTGGGCCCAAAGAAGACAAGACTGTGTCAACATGTCAATGGGTTTGAAATCTCTGTTGGGAATTTTAAACCTGGCTTATTGATGTGAGGATGATTGTCAGACAGATAGACCTGTTGGTGGGCCCCATACATCATACAGTGATCCTTCTGCCAATCAAAGAAATATGCATAGGCATATGGAGAGCTCTATGTACCACAGCTGGGGACAGTGGTAAGGAAAATATCAGAAACCATAGCTATAAGTGAAACGGGACAGATTCGCTCATCACTACTCACCAGTTGCAGGTGTGAGAATGTGACAACAAACTTCACCAACATACAGTACATCAGTGTTGCACGTGTAGATAAGATCTTGTGGAATAAGAACATAATCTGAGCTACAGTTTCCTGCTATTAACTGAATCAGATAGGATCTGTGCTGCTGTGATAGAATCATACTTGTAACCATAAAGCAATGCAGGACTGCCTAATCTTGAAAGGAAGGAACCCAGGAGAACATAAACTAATAACAGAAGAGGTTAAACAGTTGATTGGAGAGAAGGAAATGGTTAGTGGACCCATATAGTCTGTGGTTTTCTGTTGAATTACTAACATATATTTCTTATACATCATATAGTACATTGAAATGAAGGACATACCTCATACATATAATATTTTCTAGATGTCCAATCTTTGGAGGCAAAAAACCCCAATGGAAATCGCTCAGCTGAAGAACAGCACCAAGAATGAAATCCCCATCTCTGAAAGTGTTGGTGTAATTGTTTTTCCATAGAACACATCCGGATGTAGAATAGTGAGTAATGTCAGAGGCTGCTGGAAGTATCTGCAGTAGAACAGTCAGTACCAGCATGGTTCCTAAGGGGAAATGTCACTCACAGATCACGCCGTGGGTAGGTACAACCTGGTTATGAAGAGATCACCGGCAGGCTCAGTGTTTATATCCAGCAGAGCTTATTTTTATAATGTCTTGAGAAAACCCTCTTTTCTACACAGCGCTGCAAAACAACTTATTTATACAGATATATTATTTTTATTAGAGGACTAACACAGTAAGTCCTAAGGGGGTGACAAGATGAGAATATCCAGAAGAAACAAACAGTGGTTAAGTGACAAAAATATATCAGCAGTGGGTCCTCTATCCTTATTACTATATTCCTTTAGAAAAGAAAGCATAGTATAGTTCTGCAGGAGGGGGACTAAGAACTTGAAATTGCCCCTCATATAGAGAGAATTGAATACAGACTCTTAATACTGGAAAAACTGCATTTTTTGTGCATCATGTGACAGTATCAGGTGCTTGCAAGTGATTGGCTTTGAGTGGTTGGGGGCTGGGTGATTTTAAGCATTTTGGTTCCCTTACACAGAGTTACAACACAAATCACTCTGTCCGCCATTACTTTTAAATACCATCTTTCATTAGTTTTTTTTTTTTAATTTTGCAGGCACCAGTGCCTTCTATACATAATAATTTCAATCAAAATAATTTCAAAAAACAAATTCAACAAATCTCAATCAAGTGCCTGGCCAGCCAACTATAATAATTAGTTTACATTAAGGGGCAGATTAATCAAAATGTGAATTTAAACCTTGATACATAGAAACTCACCGATGTTCTATTTATTCCTATGGGGTTATTAGAAGCATATTTATCAATGGGTGAAAGTTAGAACTCATCATTTGATAAATATGCTTCTAAAAGCCCCATAGGAATGAATAGAACATGGGTGAATTTTTAAGTATCAAGCTCTAAACTCCTATTTTGATAAATCTGCCCCTAAATGTGTATCCATAATCAACTCATTTTTCTTTCTTTAAATCCACATTCAGGGGCAGATTTATAAAAAAAAAGTGAGTTTAGAGCTTGATACTTAACAACTCACTTACGTTCTATTCATGCCTATTAACTTTTTCACCCATTAATAAAAACAGTTTTAAAACTGCCTTAGGAATGAATAGAAAGTGGGTGAGTTGTATCAAGCTCTAAACTCACATATTGATACTATCACCCTAATATCCTAATGGGGATAGTACATTTTATATGTTCAGTAGAGATCACAATCTCATGGTCTCAAGCATGGCTTTGTAAAGGTGTCAGGTTCAGCTTCAGCAATGATTGGTCTGCCTATTGGATCAGATGCAGAAGGAGGCTTTATATAGGGTCCTGTCTTTGACTCGTTGCCTGATCAAACAGTTTCTGTTCTGTGGACTGGAGTATTTCTGTAACCATGATACCTTATCAAGATCAGGTTCATTCAGGCCACAGGTGACTTGGTTGAACAGCTTGAAATACTTTTTCAACCAAGTCACCTGTGGCCCAAATTAACCTGATCAGGTTCATTCGGGCCACAGGCGACTTGGTTGAAATGTCTGAAATACTTCGATTTTTTCTCTGTACTTTTACATTTTATAAAAAAAAAAAAAAGATGAGAAAGGCGGCAAGCTAAAGTCAACATGGCCATGACATAATTCAAAGAGTTAAGTGACCTGCTATATAGTTACATAGTTACATAGTTACATAGGGTTGAAAAAAGACCAATGTACTTCAAGTTCAACCCATCCAAGTAAACCCAGCACACCTAACCCACACCCACCAACCTATACACTCACATACACAAACTATAAACACAACCACTAGTACTAACTGTAGATATTAGTATCACAATAGCCTTGGATATTCTGATTGCTCAAGAACTCATCTAGGCCCCTCTTAAAGGCATTAACAGAATCTGCCATTACCCCATCACTAGGAAGGGCATTCCCCAACCTCACTGCCCTCACCGTGAGGAACCCCCTACGCTGCTTCAAATGGAAGCTCCGTTCCTCTAATCTAAAGGGGTGACCTCTGGTGCGTTGATTTTTTTTATGGGAAAAAAGAACATCCCCCAACTGCCTATAATCCCCTCTAATGTACTTGTACAGAGTAATCATGTCCCCTCGCAAGCGCCTCTTTTCCAGAGAAAACAACCTCAACCTCGACAGTCTCACCTCATATGCAGCAGTCTCCCTTCCAAGTACTAACCAGGGCCAACCCTGCTTAGCTTTCCAGATCAGTCAAGATCAGGTTCATTTGGGCCGCAGGTAGAAAACATTTGAACTACTTTGGTAAAATGTAAAAGTCTGGAGAAAGAATCAAAGATGAGAGACCTGCTATACACAGGCACACTCCCTTCAAAGGACTGATTTGGGGTGGTGTGGCCGCAGGTGATTTGGTTGAAAAAAATTGAAATACTTTGGCGAATGTAAAAGTCCGGAGAAAGTTGAGAAAGTCAGCATGCTACTGTAGGTAGAAAGAGCAGTTTCTGGCTCCAACCAGGAGAGGTTAGCTAAAAGTTCTCTTCATTACAGGCACTGTTGCCTTAGCATAGGGCCACGGTTAAGACACAGGATTCAGGTTAGTTCTAATCCCTGATCCATAGTCGGCTGTTCGGGATCCTTAAAAGCTAAGGTATTCATCCTGAGGACCTGAGGTATCTGTCCAGACTGCCCTCCATAGTGGTGCCATGCTGACTGGTGTCTTCACCCTGCCCAGACTCGGCCGAATCCCTTACTATGGATTCGGGGTTTGGTGCATCCCTAATTATGATGCAAATATAAGACACATAAATAAACAGCTAGGCTGCTCATGCAGGCTTTCATCTTATCCCGACTTGACTACTGTAACCTGCTACTAACCGGCCTCCCTAACTCCCATCTTTTCCCCCCTACAGTCTGTATTAAATACTGCTGCCAGAATTCTCCTCCTCTCACCCAGGAATGTTCATGCCCTTTCCCTGTTAAAGTCTTTATCATGGCTTCAAAGAATATTTTACAAACTCCTTCTCTTAACCTTCAAAGCCCTCCATTCCTCTGCTCTTCACTACATCTCTTCCCTTGTGTCTCCGTACGTTCCTGGCCGACGTTTGCCCCGCTGCCCCTTACATTGGGAATGCCCTCCCTGATTTCCCCCGGAGAGAATCCTCCCCCAGTCTTTTTAAAACTAAACTTAAAGACTCCCTTTTGGGGCACTCGCCCAGCACCTGATCTGGGAACTGGCACTTATACTGTAATGTCACCCACTGTGACCTACAGCCCTTATATTTGCCTATTTGTGTCTGTAAGTTACCCTCCCATCTAGATTGTAAGGTCTACGGGGCAGGGACCTCCATCCTCTTGTGTCTTTAACTCTTAACTTATTGCAACTTTATCTTGTATTTATTTGTATTTATTGTTATACTGTGTATTTATGTATTTATTATTATCCTAATAACCCCCTGTCTGTATTAATGTATTCTACTGTACAGCGCTGCGTACATAAGTAGCACTTTATAAATAAAGACATACATACATACATAATGTTAACAAGGTGGCAAATAAGGCCTGATCTCTCATAGTGAGAAACGTCCCCATAATGTTAAAATCTCACATGCAAAATGATCCAGTTTGTTTTCTATGCAAAATGTCATGGGCTTTATAATAGTTGGAAGAAAAACTGACAGAAAACAATACACAAATAAAATGCCTGTTACAGTTTTACAGACCCTCTAAGTCATTATGGTCATGTAATGCAGGGGATAACAGATTGCTATGTAACGATCGAAGGCCATGACTGTAAGGAGGTTGCATTCATAACTCCCCAATACTATGACTGCACCCATTTGTGTCATGCAGCCAAGCACTGAAATCCTCCCTTCTTGTAAAAATGTGTCCACAAACATTTTGGGAAAAGCACTAGAAAGAAACATAGAAAAAATTAATTTGGGGTGTGCATTTTAGGGGTCTGTGTAATTGTATCGATAAATAAAATATTCCCAAATAACATCATAAAGTACATGGGGTGGGATTTTTTAGCCCTAAAAAAACCACCAATTTTTCAAGATTTACTATGTCTCAAAAGGGCTAGAAATCTGAATACAACAATTTGCCAGCTAAAAATTTGCAGAGATCATGTAGAAGTGAAGATCCTGCTTTTGTCTCAAAACTTTGAAATTTTAATGCTGTTTTTTGTGCAAGAATTTAAAAAAGTTGAGATTTTTGCAACTTTTTTTACTTATTAAACACAAATTGTCATTCTCTGCTTCCTTCTCTGGTCTCCACCCAAGAAGTTTGCACCAACAGAAGAACCATGAGTAAACTTCTCTCAGATTTCACAAAAAGAGTTCACATGGGGAAAAAACGAGTACCAGAACAGAAGAAGGGAATGTGTTTATACCAATACCAATGAATGTAGTATGCCTTACCTAATTACTATTTACAGTAAATACTTTTCAAATAAGGAAATTATTATTTTTTATTATTTAACAAGAGAATAGGGATGAGCAAATCTGTCCCGTTTCGCTTTGCCGAAAAATTTGCGAATATTTCAAAAGATTTGCGAAACGGCGGGAAAATTCGTGAAACGGCGAAAATGTTGCACGTCGACAATCTGGATGTGCGGCGAATTTTTCTGTGAAAAATTTTTTCATCCATTTCGCGAAACAATCCGCCAATTGCGAAAAGCGGAAATTCGCCACAAATCCATGCCTGCGAAACTTTTCGCCCATCACTACAAGAGAACACTTAATGCTATTAGAAAATTGAATTTTGGTTTGATTGGTTGCTATGGGTCATTAGACCTGACATTTTTGCAATTTTTATCTCATTGCCCAACTATAGTTACAAAAGTGTTATATCCACAATTACCAGCAAATCCATCTTATTAAGGTCGGCCCCCAATGCACTTCCAGGTAAGCAATGTTCAGTACTCAGTAAAGCTTTCCTTCATTTTTTAATTTTTTGTTTTTTAATATTTTTTTGACTGATACAATAGCATATACAATAAAAAAGGATAAAGAAAAGAAGAGTAAAAAGGAAAAAGAATAGCAAGAGCTGTATGCTGGTTATTAAGTAGGGATGCACAGAATCCAGGATTCAGTTTGGGATTTGGCCAAGATTCAGCATTTTTCAGCAGGATTCAGATTCGGCCAAATACAGGACTTGGGATGAACCGAATCCTTAAAATCATTTTGTCAAATAAACACAGAAGTTAAAAATGTTTCTCTTTAGACCTTCCTTATACTAATTTGCATATGCAAATTAGGACTTGGATTCAGTTTGGTAATTGGCCAAGTTTTTCGTAAAAGGATTTGGGGGAATAAAAAGTGTATTCGGTACATCCCTATTATTAAGATTAACTACTAGACAGGGCAAGTGTTTAACTTGAAATAAAGAGCTTATGGCTTTGTAAATCAAGAAGAGGAGACTTTTTTGTTAAATTGTTACGAGAGATGGCTTTTCCATAATTTGGAACTTTCTGGATAATGGGTTTCCAGATAAGGGGTCCTATACCTGTACAGATGAGTAGAATCATTCATTTTAAACTATATATACAGGACTCCAAAATAGTTCTTCAAAGACTGAAAAAGTATTCACTTGCCGTGCCAGACCTAGCACTAACTCCTAGCATAACTTCTACTGCAGATCTTTAACCCCTTTTGTGCCTTTTGGATGTTTAATGTATTGATTCTGGTTTTAAAAAACAGCAGCTGAACTAAATGAATCATGAGTGCTGTTATTTCCTTTTCCTGTTTCTGTGCCCTTTACACTCCTCCTTTCCATACAAAGCAAAGACCTTTTTCATTTGTTGACTGATCTTGCCTTACTCTCTGACTTCTGTGGGCTTCAGGGAAATCTACAGTCCATGGTACGATGGACAAGGGTAAGCAAAGGCAACGTTACCCAAATCTCAGAAAGTTTCTGAATTTTTCAAGGAGTTTGCTAACATGGATTTCTAGGGGCAGTTACAGAAAGATATCCTGAGTTGTATTTTTCTAAAAGAAAGGATTTCTTTTTCAAGTCTGGCTTTATATATTGTATAATTCACTTTATACACTAAACTACCTTAACTGAATCTCTGCTATAAGGTTAAAATGAAAGATTGCATGGGGATCTAAGCTTTTCTGGCAACAATCTCTCTTATGTTCAGCTCAGGTCTAAGAAAAATAATGTAACATTTGGGGGCAAATATACAGCCCAATAATCCAGCACTGGAGGATAAGATGGCAAATATCTCAACTGCCACCATTCTACTGCCCTTACTGCTCAGGTATGCAGGGACAAATGCCCCCCACACGCTACAGAACCCCAACATACTGAAAGTGATGTTTTTAGCCTCATTAAATCGGTCAGGGAAATCCTTGGCTAGAAATGCAGCAATGAAACTCAGTAGGGCCAAGGTTCCTATATATCCAATTATACAGAAGAAGAAAACAATAGATCCTTCCTTGCACAGTAGAATAATGGTGTCAGTTTCAGAAGAAGCATCAGCCTCTGGAAATGGGGGACTGGAGGCCATCCATACAACAGAGATCAGAGTCACCCCCAAAGAACATGCAGAGACTATGAAGATGGACAGTTGGGTTCCAACAAACCATGTTGCTTTGCTCCCAGGCTTTGTGGCATTGAAGGCAATAATAACTGTGAGAGTTTTAGCCAACACAGAAGAAACAGAAATAGTAAATACAATCCCAAATGTTACTTGTCGGAGGAGACAACATATCTGAGTTGGGCGCCCAATGAATAATAAAGTGCAGAGGAAACACAACATGAGAGAGATGAGGAGGAGACAGCTGAGATTTTGGTTATTGGCTCTCACAATAGGAGTCTCCCAATATTTCACAAAAACTCCCATAACTACAGAAGTTGTGATGAAGAGAATTATAGCAGCGGAAGCTAAACTGGCCCCCAGGGTATCCATATAAGAAAGGTAATTTAGAGCTTTAGGGACACAGTCAGTCTTCTGTCTATTAGACTTCTGGTCTTCAGGGCATTTTACACAGGTCACTGCATCTGAAATACAAAATATTATAGGTAGTAACATTCACTTTTATGCAAATGGATTTTTACTTGTATTTTCTCTCTGTAGTTGCATTTTGGCCGTACACACGTGCAATTCAGCAGTCGATTTGTGTCGTTTTGACCGATACAGCAGCTTATCTGCGTGTGTATGGGCACCCCCAACTGACATCTGGCCTGAAATTGGCCACATCTCAATGGGCAGGTTTGATTTTCCCGTCGGATTGGGAGAACACATTGTCTCGCTGATGCTGTCCTTAGTCTGATAGTGCCTATGTATGGCTAGATACAAACTACCAAGTTAGCCCAATATCGCCCACCTTAGGTGGCCTGGCCAAATGAGTGGATCGCAACATATATGGCCACCTTTAGATGGTAAATCTACAGACAAAGCCAACATTATCTAGATTCTTGAATTCTCCCCCCATGTTCCATTATTTTAGCCCATTTAGGTAAATTATTACCACACATTTTACCTGGCAGTGTTACACTTTATGGACCAAATGGGTTATGTGCCATGTCACAAGTTAGCCCATCTGTGAGCGAGACTGGTGCAGCATATACAGTATGGCTGTCTGCTTAGTTCATACAAAGCTCACTCATCTCAGCCTGAGCAAAGGGCAAAATGATCTGTACATGTTGTGTTTGTCACTGTTCCTACCTGTAGTGTTAGACATTTCCCCATCTCCACACTGGACACAGTCGTAACAACAAGGGGGCTCCCCTTCTATTTTAGACTTCCTGTATCCTGGGGAACAGGGCTCGCTGCATAGGGACCGAGGCATCTAAATAATATACAAACATTCATCACTAACAGACTGGTGCCAGTGGCACAAAGATATTTCTGATTCCAGCAGTCTTCTCCTCTTCACTGTTGGTGTTTCCCATTTTAGGAAACCATTTTCCACTTCCCTACTGTGTTCGTATGAAGATCTTGTCTCTTGTAGACCCCAACATGTGACAGTCAACAACAAGTCTTCATTAAATGCTGCTGCAGGACTTGGGGGTACAGAAAAGCTTGATAGGAGCACTGATATAGAATGTGCCCCAGCCTATCAGCCCAGCCTCTAGCCCAACATCACTGCTGCTGTAAGAGGCACATACCTAGGGTAGATATTACTAGTGCACCTCTAATCCAAGCCCCCAATTTACCTCTTCTGTCACCTACCCCTGATCCAGACCCTCATCCCTCTGCTTCTGTGTCTTTTCTGAACCACGCCCCTCCCTTTAGACAATGTACAGACTTTTATGCACTTACTCACACATGCCTAGGGTGCTCAGCCACATTAAAAATCTAAAAAGTGATGCTGGCCAACATGGGTAAATAATAATGGGGAAGGGGGTGGCAAGGTATAACCTTTAAGACAACTCATTCATGTAAAAGGGGTTTTTGATTTTTCATACTCATATACACATATTCCTGAAAAAAAAGTTGAAAGGTCTCACTGTCTCACTATAACTTCAAGGCAATCTCATATGGAAAAATCCCTGTTTCCTCAATAATAACAGAGTTTGCTGTACGGCAGCTGTTTTCCATTAAACGAAACTGGAAAAAACTGCCGGTAGGGTAATTATTTTGACTGCTACAATTTATCCCCATAGAACTACTGCATTTAAAGGAATACTGTCATGGGAAAACTTTTTTTTTTTTTTGTAACCCATCAGTCAATAGAGCTTCTCCAGCAGAATCCTACATTGTAATCTGCAAGTTAGGGTGATATTCTCCCCTCCCACCCCCAGCAGCCGATCAGCAGGACAATGGGAAGGGAACAAGATAGCAGCTCCCAGTAGGTATCAGAATAGCACTCAATAGTAAGAAATCCAAGTCCGGCTTGGGACTCCTCCAGTTACATGGGAGTAGGAGAAACAATAGGTTAGCTGAAAGCAGTTCTAATGTGTAGCGCTGGCTGAAAGCTCAGACTCAGGCACACTTTACTGCTGTGCTGCAAGTTGGAGTGATATCCCCCCCCTCACCCCCAGCAGCCGATCAGCAGAACAATGGGAAGGGAGCAAGATAGCAGCTCCCAGTAGGTATCAGAATAGCACTCAATAGTAAGAAATCCAAGTCCGGCTTGGGACTCCTCCAGTTACATGGGAGTAGGAGAAACAATAGGTTAGCTGAAAGCAGTTCTAATGTGTAGCGCTGGCTGAAAGCTCAGACTCAGGCACACTTTACTGCTGCGCTGCAAGTTGGAGTGATATCCCCCCCCTCACCCCCAGCAGCCGATCAGCAGAACAATGGGAAGGGAGCAAGATAGCAGCTCCCAGTAGGTATCAGAATAGCACTCAATAGTAAGAAATCCAAGTCCGGCTTGGGACTCCTCCAGTTACATGGGAGTAGGAGAAACAATAGGTTAGCTGAAAGCAGTTCTAATGTGTAGCGCTGGCTGAAAGCTCAGACTCAGGCACAAGGCACTGAGATGGCGCCTACACACCAGTATTACAGCTACAAATACATGTTGGTTCAAGGATAAAAGGTTAAATGGCAGAGGGAATTATTTGCTGTGTAACAGCGTCATTTAGAAATAAAAAGTACCCCATGAAAAGCATCACAGAATCCCTTCAACAAAACATACAAATTGAACTTACATTGAAGATAATGGCATTTAACAGAAAGGTTGCAATATTTTTCATACATGTGGGTTTATGTGAGTGCCAGGCTATGACCACGACTAAATGTCCTTTAAATGCAATACTTTCTAAAGAAGGTTTGATAACTTGTTCTGTAAAGAAAATACTCATCAACATTACCAATTTAATGACACGTTTGTCAAAATCAAGTAAAAAATAAGAAAGTACTTGGGTCTCGGTAAGGTATAACTATTTTAAAGTTTCCATTCTCATATTGACAACTTTTGCCTTTCAGTTTTAAGTTAATAAATGTATAATTCGGATATTCTATTTTGGAAAAAAATTATATGATTTCTCCTCTAAGAGTTTAACAGGACCTTTGGTCTGTCTAACACCGATCATAGAATAGGGAATCCTTTAGGATAAACCCATGTAAATGGGATTTTCTTTGAGCTCTGCGATTAGTTCTCAGAATTCTTTTTTTTTTTTCAACTTATTTTTTATTAATTTTTACTTTGCATATTAATCATAACAAGTACATTGTTTACTTTGTCAATATCTTCAAAGAGAAAAAACATATTAACTTAATAAATACAGATTTTAATTGGTAGCTCCCATTTCTATATACCACAATATATATGAAAAAAAAACCACATAACTAGAAATGATCAAGTCTAGAAATATTCTTCCATATTTGTTGAGCTTCCAGTAAGAATCTTCTTTGAAAAATATTTCTTGGTATTTCCATTTCATATCCTAGATTGAGATTGATGTCTCTAACTAACCGGGAGATGCTTGGGACATCCTGTTTTTTTTCAATTTCTGGCCTAGTTATATTTGAGATTTTGGCAATTACTATTTTCAGAGCTTTGTTAGGAATATGTCTATGAAGATTCTCATTCATCCAGGTCATGATATACAGTATCTAGTAGAATTAAGTCTAAAACAACTGGACAATTCTGAGTTTTTCTTGAAAACGTTTCACCACTCATCCGAGTGGCTTCTTCAGTTCAAATGACTGGTAGGGAATTCCCCGGTATTTAAACTCTTGATGGTGGTACAGTCACACACATCCAATCACAATGGTTCCATTGAACTTGTTCAGTTAGGTGTTAGCTGAAACTGACAAGTGTAAGAAGGTATGATCCAATCACAATGGTATGACAATGGTCATACATGTTTATTAGCACCACTTCTGGGGATAAAAAAGAGTTTCATGTGATGTAATTTGATATTAGAGAAACCGCTGAAGACCAGAAGGATTGGATATTATAACAGGACCACCATATATGTATCTCCTATTTCCCTGTCACATCTCCAACAAATATTTGTGGTTCCAGGATTCTGGTAATTGCCTTTTGCCAATCTCTCATAGAAAAGTTTTTATTTAGACTCTTTTCCCATTTATCCATTGCAGGGATCTTTAACCATTCTTTGGGAGATTATAAATCCTTGCCAGTCCTTTTTTCATTCTTAGGCCATGAATAATTATTCTTTCAAAATCTGCTAATGCTCTTAACTTGCTTTGAGGAAGAGATGTCAAGTAGGTGCAAATTTGAAAATATTTGCAAAAGTCTGTTTTCTCTAGGTTGAGCTCTTCCTTTAGAGACATATATGAGTTGATCCATATTGTATAAGTCTTTTAAATTGGAAGAACCTTCTTTGCTCTGACCTTTAAGAACTGTCTTTAATACGGGTTCCAGAACAGAAACTGGTGCTATCAGAGAAGGAAAAGAAGAATATAATGGATCCTTTATGCATTCTCTCCAAACTTTGATCGCAGTTTTCACAGTAGTAGGCAAATTTATATATATATGTATTTTTTTTATCTATTTTGTCATCTGACCATAGTAATTTATCCAATGAAAGTGGTTTCAGTAGAGTGGCTTCCATTTCTACCCACTTTTTTTGTGACTGTGTGGATAATAAGTCTATAGTTTGGTTTGAAATATTTCCTAAGACCTGCTTCTTCCTAATTCTTTTGAAGAAAATGTTTGGACACTCCAGATAAATTGGTAAAACACATTTGTAATCTTACGAAGGAAATTAAAGGGAATTTAAATAGTAATAGTACAAAATAGGTTTAACAATTTAGGTAACAATAGCATTTTTTTGGCAGAAATTCTCCCCATCCAAGAGAAAAATAAAGGTTTCCATGTAGTTATATCATCTTTAAAAGATTGCATCAAAGGAAGAAAATTATTATTAGTTTTCCCAAATTTTTTGTTAATTTTATACCCAAGTAAGATATATAAACTTTCCACCAGTCAAACTTAAACTGGCCTTTTAATGAAATTGCTCTTAAAGTGGTATATTAAACATCATAGCTTGTGTTTTATTCTCTTTCATTTTATAATAAGAGATGCCATCAAATTCTTGTAATAATTGTTTAAATTTGGATAATCTCTCTTTAGGATTAGCTAATACTATTATGATATCATCAGCATATAATCCTATACAACGATCTTTAGAACCAATATGAATACCAGACAATTCATCTGTGTCTCTAATTTTTTTAGCTAGAATTTCTATTGTCAAGTCAAAAATCAGTGGGGAAAGAGGACATCCTTGACATGTGCCTTAAGAAAGAGAAAACTTTTGGGAAAGTAAACCTTCATTGGTTATTCTAGCTGTAGGATTGCAATATAGTGCGGTGATAGCATGTATAGTGGAATCATTGCAACCTCATTTAAATCAAACCTTTTTTATTAATTCATGGTGTATTCTGTCAAATGCTTTTTCTGCGTCTAATGAAATTATTAATGCTGGGGTTTTGGTCTTATGAATTGGATGTACTAAATCTATAAATCTTCTGGTAGTATCTGGAGCTTGTCTACCTTTAATAAATCCCACTTGGTCGCTGTTTAAGATGCCACTTAAAATATCTTGCAACCTATTTGAAAATATTTTTGAATAAAACTTTTAATGTATTGATTTAAATTGAGCTGGAAGATCCTTTGCATTTCTTTTTGCAGAAACTCAACTATGGCTGTAACCCCCCTTCCCCCACCATTTTTTCCTCTGTATCCTTATCCCTGTTTAAATACAAAATCAATAAAAAGAATTTCTTTAAAAAAAAGAAAAGAAAGCATCTTTTATATGATAAAAAGGGAACCGTGCTATTACATCATGTGGCGCCATGTTCATGGATCATTCCGTGATTTTGATAAACGATGAGTGTGATCAAAAATTGGTAGATGTTCTGGGATTGGTGGCAGTACCGTAGAGGTTAGAGTTTTGAGTCTTGCCCTTTAATTTCCTTCTTGCCTTCTGCTACTTGTCCCCTAACCAATTCTGCTACTGTGGGACATGCATCCTTCAGACAATACCAGAGTTTACATTTCATTTTCACCATTTCTTTTTATACCATGATATACTGTATGTATTTTAAAAAAAATTTGAACTTGATAGACTTTCTTTTTTCAACCTAAATCATTTATTACAATGCTTGTCATTGCTGTGTGTACTTTCTTATACTGAACAGCTCTGCGTATGTTAGTAATGCTATATAAAAAAAAAGTTAGAATTAGTGATGAGCAAATCCGTCCCATTTCATTCACCGTAAAATTTGCGAAACGACCAGAAAATTTGTGAAATGGCGAAAAAGACTCGAAACGCATTTGGGGCACAACTTTTACACAACTTCTTTTGACACGCGCCAATTTTTTCCACTGCAAATTTTCACAGAAGTCTTGCAAAACAATTCGCCAATGGCGAAAAGTGGAAATTCGCTGTGAATCCATGTCTCCCATCACTATTAGACATACATACATACAGCTTTTTAATCCTTACCTCTGAGAAGTATGGACTCCACAAATCAGTACTTGAATTAATGTAAAGCTGATTCTCTTGATTTGACTCATCAAAACTCCCAACCTTCCTGCTCACAGTAGAACCATTGTTTAAGAAGAGCCACTTAACAATGTCAAAACGAGCTGGAGGGTCTCCATTGGCTTTGAAGGACATGATGTCACCAGAAGGAGTTTTATAAGTCACATTGTGAAAAAAAGCATTTAACTAAAACAAATAGGAAAGGAAGAGTGAGTTTTCCTAAAATTCTTGCAAATATTAGGGCCTGTAAATGTCCACAAGTGCAGTGAGCAAAGTGCAAATTTTACCCAAAATTGGAGAGGCAAGGAGGGATGCGTATTTATCGAGAGGTGAAAGTTAGAGCTCACTATTTGATAAATATATGAAATATGATAAATTTCATATAATTGAATAAAGAGTGGTGGATTTTAACTGTGGTCCGCTATAATATTATGCTTTGATAAATCTGCCCCTAGGTGTTATCATTATCAACAATTAAGGGCACAGTTGAATGGTAAATGTATGAGACTGCAGGTTTATTATGTCTTGTGATGTTACACAATAAGCTTAAGAGCAGACAAACAGATAAGGTGATTGACCAGTTGTTAGGGATGAAGATCAACTACAGCATTTTTTCCATGATAAAAAATTATTTTATACAGAAGCATAATGACATATTGGTACAAATATTTCAATATATGTCACTTAGCCTATTCTGTCTCTCTCTTTTGATAACTAAAGTATGAATTAAAAAAACAAAGATTTATTACAAAAAAGTTGGCAATCAAACAATGCCATCACAAAACCAATGTCTTTGGTAAGATCAATACTATTAGTGAACAAAGAATATTCTAGATTCTATTTGTAAGAATTCCATGAAAAATCATTTACTAGAATAAAAATTCAATCAAGATTCTTTGACTATTTCAGTCTACAAGTTAATAAAGTTATGTCCAACTTTCTTTTTCAATGTCAGTGGAATAGTTGGAAGGTGCCAGGAATACGTAACTTACCTGCCATGGCTTGAATCTGTGCTTTAGACTCCCTGCTGGTGCCTGGGGATGGGCCGGTGCCCGAGCAGAGAACAGATTATGAAGGGAATGAGCCAATGCATAGACTGCAGTATAAATTTGGTAACCAGTTCTGAGGTCAAAGTTATCAAACCTTGATAAAGCCTCATCATCCAGAGATTCATTGCCAGAACTTTTCTGAACTGGAACACTTGTATTAGTCTTTAGAAACCCAAAAACTGGACAGTCATATAATAATTCCAATATTACTATAATTTCATCAATATTAGGGTCGTTAGTGGTAGTCATCCTGTATAGAAAAGTTTCAAAACCATCTCCTCTCTGAGCAGATAATGACAAAGTGCCATTTAGTGTGGTTCTACTGTACCCGTTAGTAACGTGGGTGACACTGGGGAAGAAGGAGGATGAGAGCCAAATTTTCCTTGTGATTTGGGCAGAAGAAAACAGCCTTATGAAGATTTTTTGGTGCATTGGAGTTAAAAACAGAACAATCACGTCAACGCCCTTTTGATTTATTTTATCAATAATACTTTTAACATTTAAGATAAATAAATGAAAAACAATTGTCTCTGAAAGGAAAACAGAAAAGGCAACACAACCACCGTAGCTTTCTATATCTTTCCTTATTCTGTCAACAGCTCGTTCCCCACTATCATTTTTGGATACAATAAGGCCCACCCACGTCCAACCAAAGTGCTTCAGTATCTGCACAATCCCATCCATTTCTGATAATTCATTTGGAACAGTTCGATAAAATGATGGAAATTGGATCCTGTCATTGTAAACAGGGTCTGTAGCTCCATAGCTAACCTGAAGGAATAAAAATAGTCTGTTATTTTACCAGTAAGCAAGAAGAAACACTTACTTGGACAAATACATTGATCTTTTATATTTGTAATGTATATGCTTTGTTTTAAATACATTTCTTTTCAAAACATTTCATATGAATTTAGTATGAACTAGACTATAGACAACGTAAGATTAAAGGAGAAGAGAAACTTAAGCCAACTTGGGCAAAAGTGAACACCACAACATCAAAACCAAAGATAAAAATGAAAAAACAGCAGCACTCCGGTTATGTTGAAGAAAAGTGACCTTTACTCAAGTGCACAAGGCAACGTTTCGGGCTTCAACCCAGCCCTTTATCAATTTATCAGGAGGCTTGATAAAGGGCTGGGTTGAAGCCCAAAACGTTGCCTTGTGCACTTGAATAAAGGTTACTTTTCTTCAACATAACCGGAGTGCTGCTGTTTTTTCATTTTTATCTTTGATACCGTTTAACCCGGGCAGAGGGTTCAGCGTGCACCTGGGGCTACAATTAGCCAGTTTTTCCACTGTGTAGCACACCTTAATCAATTTGTTCACAACATCAAAACCGTCACACTGAGCCCACTTCCATTAATCTACAGTATAGCTCAAGCAGCAATATCTACGGAAAGCATTCCAGAGCAGAGGCCTCCTGTGAGTATAACCACCATCACACCTTCACACTCCCAATTTATAGCAATAGCCTCTTATAAGAAAAGGTCCAAACTCCACACCCAAAATATACTTCAACGTAAACTGAAAGATCTTGAACACATATCGAAACCCTACAGAAAAGATCTGAAAGGAAATCACTCAGGTTTGAAAAGCGCTAAAAATCTCTGATGACAGAGGCTATTGAAAAATCATTAAGCTGGACCTGGCAAAAATATTATGAAAGGGGGGATAAACCACATTCTCTCTTAGCTAAGAAATTAAGGGATTAGCTAATACAATCAGCTATAACCATAATTAAAAACAATCAAGCTTTGTGGGGGTTTGAATAGAGAATGGGAGGCGTCCTGTTATTGTTATCAGGGACACTGAGTACTTCCAGTTAATGTTTTATACCTGAGAACCATTATGTGTGTTGTGTTTTTACAACATATATGTGTATTTCTCTAGCCACCTGGGAAGGATTGATCCTCAATGTGGCAAATTGTGTGTCAGAATAATGCCTTTCTGTATATCAATATTGGTATTATTTGTATGTTTGCCACATGTCTAGAACTGTGGGTTTTACATGGTTTATTTTTCTTCTGTTTTTACTTGCAAGGGGTTAAGAGTTTTAAGGGGTGGTATGTAGGAGTAATGTGAGGAAATGACGAGAAGCCATGAAATGTGTTAAGCCTATGAAAGCGTTTAAAGTCTCTGTGTGATGGATGTTTTAAACTGAAGTAATAAAAGTCAAGTTTTGGATTCATGAAGTGCTCCGTGACCTTTTTGTTGCTTAAAATGCCATAAACTGGATTTAAGCCATACAAATAAATACTTGCCTGTGGGAACCTGAAAAGCCCTGCAAGCTGGGCTATGGGGTAGCTCGATCTTGATGACAAGTCTCCCAAAACACCAATTAGTTTCATATTTTTTAAGCATGCAAAATTTGGGATTTTATAGTTTGCTCCTGAAATTATATCCAGTGCGCCAGAGAGAGCCTTAGGTGGGGCTGCACAAGAATCAAATATCTGGTAGCCCAGGGTAACATTAGGTAAAATCCATGAACTTCTATTAATCTCTTCAATAGCAAACTTGAAGACCAGAAGATGAAGGCAATATTTGAAAGATGTCCTGTAGAGTAGGATCAAAGTTGAGATATAATCAAATATCATAATAAAAACAATTAGTTAAATATCATGTATCTTATTTTCTTAATAAAGTACTAAATTAATTCCATAAAATAATGTAATTTAGAATATTTCAAGGGATACTAAAAATTTAGCTACTAGACATTATGGAAGTTAAGGTAGTCCTATATGGCCAAATAAGTGGATTTGGGCTTCACCTACATGCTTGGCTAAGTTGGGCCAAGGACTGGATAATCCACTGGGTCCAAAAAAGACAAGACTGTGTCAACGGGTCGATGGGTTTGAAAACTCCAATAGGTATTTCAAACCTGGCTTATTGATATGAGGATGATTGTCAGACAGATAGACCTGTTGGTGGGCCCCATACATCATACAGAGATCCTTCTGCCAATCAAAGAAATATGCATAGGCATATGGAGAGCTCTATGTACCACAGCTGGGGATAGTGGTAAGGAAAATATCAGAAACCATAGCTATAAGTTTAAATCTGACCAGGCACCCTCACAATTTTTTCGGCGAAGTGAAATGGGACAGATTCGCTCATCACTACTCACCAGTTGCAGGTGTTAGATGTGACAACAAACATCACCAACATACAGTACATCAGTGTTGCACATGTAGATAAGATCATGTGGAATAAGAAGATAACCTGAGCTACAGTCCTGCTATTAACTGAATCAGATAGGATCTGTGCCACTTTGACAGAATCATACTTGTAACCATAAAGCAATGCGGGACTGGCTAATCTTGGAAGGAAGGAACCCAGGAGAACATAAACCAATAACAGGTAAACAGTTGAATGGAGAGAAGGGAATGGTTAGTGGTCCCATATAGTCTGTGGTTTTCTGTTGAATTACTAACATATATTTCTTATACATAATATAGTACATAGAAATGAAAGACTTACCTTATACAAAAAATATCTTTTAGAGGTCCAATTTCTGGAGGCCAAAAACTCCAATGGAAATCACTCAGCTGAAGAACAGCACCAAGAATGAAATCCCCATCTCGGAAAGTATTGATGTAATTGTTTTTCCATAGAACACATCCGGATGTAGAATAGTGAGTAATGTCGGAGGCTGCTGGGAATATCTGCAGTAGAACAGTCAGTACCAGCATGGTTCCTAAGGGCAAGTGTCCCTCACAGATCATGCCGTGGGTATATGAAGAGGAGGTCGCTGGCAGGCTCAGTGTTTATATCCAGCAGATCTTATTTTTAAAATACCTTGAGAAAACCCTTTTTTCTACACAGCACTGCAAAACAATTTTTTAATAGAGACATATTATTTTTATTCGAGGACGAACAAAGTAAGTCCTAAGAGGGTGACAAGATGTGAATATCCAAAAAACACAAACAGTGGTTAAGTGACAAAAATATTTGAGTGGTTTGGGGCTGGGTGATTTTAATCATTTTGGTTCCCTTACACAGAGTTACTAAACTCACAAATCACTCTGTCTGCCATTACTTTTCAATACCATCCTATTAGAAGGTCACGATTTTGACTTTCATTATATTTTTTTAGCAGGCCCCAGTGCCTTCTATACAAAATAATTTCAATCAAAATAAATTATCAGTGGTTTTTGATTTCAAAAAACAAATTTAATTAAATTCAATCAAGTGCCTGACCAGCCAACTATAATAATTAGTTTACATTATGTGTCAAAAGGGCTAAAAATCGGAATCCGACAATTCGCCAGCTACAAATTGCCGAGATCATGTAGAAGTTAATGGGAGATGTCCCTTCACTTTCCTGGAAGGTCCTTCTTTTGTCTCAAAACTTTAGAGTTTTCAGATTTTAAATGCTGTTTTTTGTGAGACAATTCAAAAAAGTTGAGATTTTTTTCAATTATTAAACACATTGTCATTCTCTGCTTCCTTCTCTGGTCTCCACCCAAAAAGTTTGGACCAACAGAAGAACCGTGAGTAAACTTCTCTCAGATTTCGCTAAAAAGAGTTCACATGGGGAAAAACCCTATAAGAACAGAAGAAGGGAATGTGTTTATACCAATACCAATGAATATAGCATGGCTACCTAATTACTATTTACAGTAAATACTTTTCATGCATACTAAGAAAATACCAGGGAGGCAAAACTATTTTTTATTATTTAACAAGAGAACACTTAATACAATTAGAAAATTGCATTTGCTGGTCACCTGGTTGCTATGGGTCATTAGACCTGACATTTTGCAATTTTTATCCCATTGCCCAACTATAGTTACAAAAGTGTTATATCCACAATTATCAGCAAATCCATCTTATTAAGGTTGACCCCCTAATACACTTCCAGGTAAGCAACACCCAGTACTCAGTGAAGCATTCCTTCCTTTTTTAATTTTTTGTTTTTTTTATTATTTTTTTGACTGATACAATAGCATATACAATAAAAAAGGATAAAGAAAAGAAGAGCAAAAAGAAAAAAGAATAGGTAGAATTGTATGCTGGTTATTAAGTAGGGATGTACCGAATCCAGGATTCAGTTTGGGATTCGGCCAAGATTCAGCATTTTTCATCAGGATTCAGAATCGTCCGAATTCATGAACTGAATCCTTTAAATAATCCAACTTTTTGTCAAATAAACACAGAAGTTAAAAATGTTTCTCTTTAGCCCTTCCTTCTCCTAATTTCCATATACAAATTGGGATTTGGATTCAGTTTGGTATTTGGCCACATTTTTCGTAAAAGGATTTGGGGAATAAATAGTGGATTTGGTACATCCCCATTATTAAGATTAACTACTAGACAGGGCAAGTGTTTAACTTGAAATAAAGAGCTTATTTTATGCCTTTGGTAAATCAAGAAGTCATCCCACATTTTCCAGGTTTTGTAGGTTTTTGGAGACTTTTTTGTTAAATTGTTAAACATCTTTTCATCTCATGATCCATTTGTATTTACTTTATCATCAACAGCCTTAATGTTGGGAAGCTGTTGATGTTTCCAATATGTTGTCAGTAATATATTCCTTGCTAGAAGACATTGGGTAAGAATATATTTTTGCTCCAGAGGTATATATTAGGGTAATATTCTGCAAGTATTGGGGTAAGTATATCCGCAATTACCACCAAATCCATCCAAATAAGGTAGGCCTCCTAACACACTTCCGGATAAGTAATTATATCTTAGTTGGGATCAAGTACAGGTACTGTTTTTGTGCTGCCATCATAACCATTCTGGCAGAATACAATGATTGATGGATGTATTGCCACCTAGTGGCCACTTTTATTAAAGCAGTTATAAAAAAAACTTGCTTTAAGTATGCCAGCAGGAAGTGACCTATATCAAAGGAAGTTTCAGTGTTTCAGCCTCATTTGTTGTTTCTTCTTCAGTTCTGGGACATCAATTGTCTGTAAGTGTTATTGCACCAAGACACCTATATACCCATGTAGAAGTATATGTATACCTGTTCTCTATATATACAGTATATTGATTTGTTTGTATTGCATTTCAGTTTCACAAAAGAATAAAACAATAATGAGCCAATAATAAAACCATTACAATCCACCAATAAATATTACAAGAAAGGAACTTCTTCTGTTTATTGAATATTCTGGCTATTGTTTAACTGACTGTCTAGCTGCACACACACAGTACAGTTTTATTATTACAGAGAAAAGGGACTAATTTAACCATTAAATAAACCCAATAGGGCTGTTCTGCCCCCAATAAGGGGTAATTTTATCTTAGTTGGGATCAAGTACAGGTACTGTTTTATTATTACAGAGAAAAGGGAATCATTTAACCATGAAATAAACCCAATAGGGCTGTTCTGCCCCAATAAGGGGTAATTATATCTTAGTTGGGATCAAGTACAGGTACTGTTTTATTATTACAGAGAAAAGGGAATCATTTAACCATTAAATAAACCCAATAGGACTGTTCTGCCCCAATAAGGGGTAATTATATCTTAGTTGGGATCAAGTACAGGTACTGTTTTATTATTACAGAGAAAAGGGAATCATTTAACCATGAAATAAACTCAATAGGGCTATTCTGCCCCCAATAAGGGGTAATTATATCTTAGTTGGGATCAAGTACAGATACTGTTCTATTATTACAGAGAAAAGGGAATCATTTAACCATGAAATAAACCCAATAGGGCTGTTCTGCCCCAATAAGGGGTAATTATATCTTAGTTGGGATCAAGTACAGGTACTGTTTTATTATTACAGAGAAAAGGGAATCATTTAACCATTAAATAAACCCAATAGGGCTGTTCTGCCCCCAATAAGGGGTAATTATATCTTAGTTGGGATCAAGTACAGGTACTGTTTTATTATTACAGAGAAAAGGGAATCATTTAACCATTAAATAAACCCAATAGGGCTGTTCTGCCCCCAATAAGGGGTAATTATATCTTAGTTGGGATCAAGTACAGGTACTGTTTTATTATTACAGAGAAAAGGGAATCATTTAACCATGAAATGAACCCAATAGGGCTGTTCTGCCCCCAATAAGGGGTAATTAAATATCCAATACCTGTACTGATGAGTAGAATCATTCATTTTAAACTATATATACAGGAATTAAGGACTCCAAAATAGTTCTTCAAAGACTCTCTGAAAAAATATACACTTGCCGTGACAGACCTAGCACTCTCTTGCATCTGCTGGAGAACGTCACTTCTAGCGCAGATCCTTAATCCTTTCTGTGCCTTTTGTACGTTTAATATAGCAATTCTGGTTTTAAAAAACAGCAGCTGAACAAAATAAATCATCCTTTTCCTGTTTCTGTGCCCTTTACACTCCTCCTTTCCATACAAAGCAAAGACTTTTTCCTTTGTTGACTGATCTTGCCTTACTCGGTGACTTCTGTGGGCTTCAGGGAAATCTACAGTCCATGGTACGATGGACAAGGGTAAGCAAAGGCAACGTTACCCAGATTTTTCAAGGAGTTTGCTAACATGGATTTCTAGGTGCAGTTACAGAAAGATATAGTGAGTTGTATTTTTCTAAAAGAAAAGATTTATTTTTCAAGTCTGGCTTTATATTTATATTGTATAATTCACTTTATACACTAAACTACTGTAACTCAATCTCTGCTATAAGGTTAAAATGAAATATTGCATGGGGATCTAAGATTTTCTGACAACAATCTCTCTTATGTTCAGCTCAGGTCTAAGAAAAATAATGTAGCATTTGGGGGCAAATATACAGCCCAATAATCCAGCACTAGATGATAGAATAGCAAATATCTCAACTGCCACCATTCTACTGCCCTTACTGCTCAGGTATGCAGGGACAAATGCCCCCCACGCACTACAGAACCCCAACATACTGAAAGTGATGTTTTTAGCCTCATTAAATCGGTCAGGGAAATCCTTGGCTAGAAATGCAGCAATGAAACTTAGTAGGGCCAACGTTCCTATATATCCAATTATACAGAAGAAGAAAAGTTCAGATCCTTCATTGCACAGCAGAATAATATAGTCTGGATCAGAAACCGTATCGGCCTCTGGAAATGGAGGATTGTAGGCCAACCACACAGCAGAGATCACAAACTCAACTAAAGAACATAAAATGACTAATATGATGGACAGTTGGGTTCCTACATACTTCTTCAGCTTGCTCCCAGGCTTTGTGGCATTGAAGGCAATAATAACTGTGAGAGTTTTAGCAAACACAGAAGAAACAGAAACAGTAAATACAATCCCAAATGTTACTTGTCGGAGGAGACAACATATCTGTATTGGGCGCCCAATGAATAATAAAGTGCAGAGGAAACACAACATGAGAGAGATGAGGAGGAGACAGCTAAGATTTTGGTTATTGGCTCTGACAATGGGAGTGTCCCAATATTTCACAAAAATTCTAAAAACAGCAGAAGTTGTGATGAAGAGAATTATAGCAGCGGAAGCTAAACTGGCCCCCAGGGTATCCATATAAGAAAGGTAATTTAGAGCTTTAGGGACACAGTCAGTCTTCTGTCTATTAGACTTCTGGTCTTCAGGGCATTTTACACAGGTCACTGCATCTGAAATGCAAAATATTATAGGTAGTAACATTCACTTTTATACAAACTGGTTTTTACTTGTATTTGCTCTCTGTATTTGCATTTTAAGGTGGCCATACATGGGCACGGGCAGTCAGTTTGTGTCCTTTTGACCAATACAGCAGCTTATCTGCGTGTGTATGGGCACCCCCAACTAACATCTGGCCTGAAATTGGCCACATCTCAAACAGGCAGGTTTGATTTTCCCTTCAGATCAGCTCGCTGATGTGGTCCTTAAGGTGGCCATACACGGGCCGACTATAGCTGCCGATATCGGTCCCTTGGACCGATTCGGCAGCTAATCGGCCCGTGTATGGGGAGAGCAGAGCGGCCTGGCCGACCGATATCTGGCCTGAAATTGGCCAGGTTAGAAAATCTGGTCGGATCGGGGACCGCATCGGCTCGTTGATGCGGTCCCCGATCCGACTGCCCCATTGCCGCTCACATAATCCGATCATCTGGCCCCAGGGCCAAACGATCGGATTATTATTTTTTTTACCTAAATGGTCCCCGATATCGCCCACCCGTAGGTGGGGATATCGGGGGAAGATCCGCTCGCTTGGCGACATCACCAAGCGAGCGGATCTGCTCGTGTATGGCCACCTTTAGTCTGATAGTGCCTATGTACGGCTAGATACAAACTACCAAATTAGCCCAATATCACTCACTTTAGGTGGATCGCAACATATATGGCCACCTTTAGATGATAAATCTACAGACAAAGCACATATTATCTAGATTCTTGGATTGTATCTCCCCCCATGTTCCAATATTTCAGCCCATTTAGGTAAATTATTATCACACATTTTACCTGGCAGTGTTACACTTTCTGGACCAAATCTAACCGGGTTATGTGCCATGTCCCAAGTTAGCCCATCTGTGAGCGAGACTGGTGCAGCATATACAGTATGGCTGTCTGCTTAGTTCATTCAAAGCTCACTCATCTCAGCCTGAGCAAAGGGCAAAATGATCTGTACATGTTGTGTTTGTCACTGTTCCTACCTGTAGTGTTAGACATTTCCCCATCTCCACACTGGACACAGTCGTAACAACAAGGGGGCTCCCCTTCTATTTTAGACTTCCTGTATCCTGGGGAACAGGGCTTGCTGCATAGGGACCGAGGCATCTAAATAATATACAAACATTCATCACTAATAGACTGACACCAATGGTACAAACATATTTCTGAATACAGCAGTCTTCTCCTCTTCACTTTTGGGGTTTCCCATTCTAGGAACTGTAAAGCTGATTGGTTTAGTACATTACAACATCCCATTTGCATTGACATTATACTGACAATTCCACTTTTTTCAGGAATAGTTATGTATTACTTTAGAAGACTGTTTTCCACTGTTTAGCTAGTAAAATATATATATATATATATATATATATATATATATATATATATATATATATATATATTTATTTATTTATATGTAAAATAGGCAGGAATTAATAGTAATTACCTCTAAAGTTTTCTAGTAAACTCTCATTTGATTGGTGTATGATGCACCATTTCCCAAGTCTTGGTTTCTTTTTTGCAGGAAGGTCTGTGATTGGATCTCCATTATCCAACCCCATTTCTGGATAGCATTTCTAGCTTCCTCAGGTGTATTTAGAACAAAAGTATTGCCATTTCTATCTACTATCAGTTTTGTAGGAAAACCCTATTTGTATTGTACATTGTTAGCTCTCAATCGTAAAGTAGTTTCTGCAAACTCCTGACAAATCTGCAAATATATGTATTGATTTAAATTGACTTGGAAGATCCTTTGCATTTCTGAATTCCCTTATCTTCCCAATCTTTTTGCAGAAGCTCAATTATGGCTGTAAGCCCCCTTCCCCACCCTTTTTTTCTCTGTATCCCTGTTTAAATAAAAAATCAATAAAAAGAATTTCTTTAAAAAAAAAAAAAGAAAACGTCTTTTATATGATAAAATAGAACATGTGGCGCCATGTTTGGAGCATTCCTTGATTTTGATAAACGATGTGTGCGATCAAAAATTGGTAGATGTTCTGGGACTGGTGGCAGTACCATAGAGGTTAGAGTTTTGATAAAAAAAAGCAATTTTGCCCTTTAATTTCCTCAGGAATACATCTGTAAAATAGCTTCTGCTACTTGGCGCCTAACCACTCCCCGCATCAGAATTAATTTATTGAATACCCCTGAAATTCTGCTACGGTGGGATATGCATGTTCAGACAATGCCAGGGTTTACATTTCATTTTCACCATCTCTTTTTTTTTTTTTACCGTGATATATGTATTTAAAAAAAGAATTGGAAAAGAAAGATCTACCACTCACAAATATTTTGAATAAAGTTAAAACTTGGCTTCCAGTCATTTGAAAAAAGGCAATACGATGATGCAGGGGAACTATCAGCGGAAGCATCCACTATGCGGCAATCGATTGATCGATCCTAGCCTTCCTTCTGTATAGGAAGGAGTCAGGCTAGGCTCAATCAATCGATCGCCGCATAGTTGATGCTTCCCCGATAGTTCCCCTGCATCGCCGTATCTACTTTTTTTAAATGACCGGTATAGGTATTTTCTAATAAAGCATTCAAAATAATAAATGGTTTGCAGGATAGGGCAATTATTGGGGCAGGGTAGAATAGATTTTTTACTTGAAAATTTTTAGTGTTACTTTTCCTTTGACAAGCTCTGGGATACACCAGCTGGGATCTTTGGATGATTTAAACAAAGATTATGATTTAAAAGTATAATTATATGTAATTCCCTGTTTTCATTATTCCTTGTTGTCTCTATTGCTTTACAGGCTATATATGCACATTAGGGATATTTTGGAGGGGTTGAACCTGATAGACTTTGTCATCGCTGTGTGTACTTTCTTATACTGAACAGCTCTGCATATGTTAGTAATGCTATATAAAAAAAGTTACACATTAGTGATGAGCGAATCTGTCCCATTTCATTCACCATTAAATTTGTGAAACGACCAGAAAAAATGACGGAAAATCGGGAAGCGTGTTTGGCGCTCAACTGTTATTTTTGCGCCCATTTTGCGACTTCTTTTTCCACTGCAAATTTTCATTAAAGTTTCACCAAACAATTCACCAATGGCGAAAAGTAGAAATTCGCTGTGAATCCATGTCTGCTGAAAAAATTCTCTCATCACTATTAGACATTTATACATACAGCTGTTTAACCCTTACCTCTGAGAAGTATGGACTCCACCAATCAGCACTGGAATTAATGTAAAGCTGATTCTCTTCATTTGACTCATCAAAACTCCCAACCTTCCTGCTCACAGTAGAACCATCGTTTAAGAAGAGCCACTTAACAATGTCAAAACGAGCCGGAGGGTCTCCATTGGCTTTGAAGAACATGATGTCACCAGAAGGAGTTTTATAAGTTACATTGTGAAAAAAAGCATTTAACTAAAACAAATATAAAAGGAAGAGTAATTTTTTCTCAAATTCTTGCAAATGTCAGGGCCTGTATATGTTAGTAAATGCAGTGAGCAAAGTGCAAGTGTGTGTACAATGTTTTTTCCCCACAACACATCAATTTTTCCCCAAAATTGCACAGGCAAGAAGCAATGCTTATTTATCGAGGGGTGAAAGTTAGGGGCCGATATATCAAAATGTGAGTTTAGAGCTTAATACATAAAAACTCACCCACGTTCTATTCATTCGTATAGGATTTTTACATGCATATTCCCCATCAAATGGGGAGTTCTTACTTTCACCCATTGATAAATATTCTTCTATAAATCGCATAGGAATGAATAGAATGTGGGTGAGTTTTTTATGTATTAATCTCTAAACTCACACTTTGATAAATCTACCCCTTAGAGTTCACTATTTGATAAATATATGACATATGATAAATTTCATGTGATTGAATAAAGAGTGGTGGATTTTAAGTTGATCCGCTATAATATTATGCTTTGATAAATAATTACCAACAATTAAGGACACAGTTTAATGATAAGTTTAGACTGCAGCTTTATTGTGTCTTGTGATGTTACATAATATGCTTAAGAGCAGACAAACAGATAAGGTGATTGACCAGTTGTTAAGGATGAAGATCAACTACAGCATATTGGCCACTATAGTGTTATTAAAAAATGATTTGATACAGAAGCATAATGACACATTGGTACACATATTTCAATATTATTCTCTCTCTCTCTCTTTTGAATACTAAAGTATAAATTAAAAGTACAAAGATTTATTACAAAAAAGTTGGCAATCAAACAATACCATCACAAAACCAATGTTTTTGGTAAGATCAATACTATTAGTGAACAAAGAATATTTTAGATTCTATTTATAAGAATTCCATGAAAAATAATTTACTAGACAATAAAAATTCAATTAAGATTCTTTGAATATTTCAATCTACAAGTTAATAAAGTTATGTGCAACATTTTTTAATGTCAGTGTCAGTTGAATAGTTGGAAGGTGCCAGGAATACGTAACTTACCTGCCATGGCTTGAATCTGTGCTTTAGACTCCCTGCTGGTGCCTGGGGATGGGCCGGTGCCCGAGCAGAGAACAGATTATGAAGGGAATGAGCCAATGCATAGACTGCAGTATAAACTTGGTAACCAACTCTGAGGTCAAAGTTACCAAACCTTGACAAAACCTCATCAACCAGAGATTCATTGCCGGAACATTTCTGCCCTGGAACACTTGTATTAGTCTTTAGAAACCCAAAAACTGGACAGTCATGTAATAATTCCAATATTACTATATTTTCATCAATATTAGGGTTATTAAAGGGAGTCATTCTGTAAAGAAAAGTTTCAAACCCAGGGATCTCTCCTTTCTGAGCAGATAATGACAAAGTGCCATTTAGTGTGGTTTTACTGTACCCGTGAGTAACGTGGATGACACTGGGGAAGAAGGAGGATGAGAGCCAAATTTTCCCTGTGATTTGTGCAGAAGAAAACAGCCTTAGGAAGATTTTTTGGTGCATTGGAGTTAAAAAGAGAACAATCACATCAACGCCCTTTTGATTTATTTTATTAATAATACTTTTACCATCAAAAAGAAATAAATGGAAAATAATTGTGTCTGAAAGGAAAACAGAAAAGGCAACACAACCACCGTAGCTTTCTATACCTTTCCTTATTCTGTCAAGAGCTCGTTCCCCACTATCATTTTCGGATAAAATGAGGCCCACCCACTTCCAACCAAAGTGCTTCAGTATCTGCACAATCCCATCCATTTCTGATAATTCATTTGGAACAGTTCGATAAAATGATGGAAATTGGATCCTGTCATTGTAAACAGGCTCTGTATCTCCGTAGCTAACCTGAAGGAATAAACATAGTCAGTTATTTTACCAGTAGGCAAGTAGAAACACTTACTTGGACAAATACACAAATTTAGTATGAACTAGACTATAAACAACGTAAGATTAAAGGAGAAGAGAAACATAATCCAACTTGGGCAAAAGTGAAAACCACAACATCAAAAGCATCAGACTGAGCCCACTTCCACTAATCTATAGATCAAGCAGCAATATCTACAGAAAGCATTCCAGAGCAGAGGCCTCCTGTAAGTATAACCACCGTCACACCTTCACGCTAAATGACAGACCTGGACATTACCCTGATTAGGCTAGGCTCGCCTACCTTGACCTCTACCTGCTATGGCACAACTGAGGCATTTAACTTAATAAACCATCTACTTTCCTATCTACAGGATAAACAACTGTGTACAGTGTTCTCATACAATGTTCAAGACTAGTCATGGCCAACTCATAGGCCCCTATACAATGATACACCATGGCCATTATTCTCATAACTTATGCTGTTATCTATATTGTTTATCGACTTGTTTAAAGTGTTCACATAATTTAATATCCTTGGAACTTAGAGGCATCTAATCCCCTACTCTACAAAACGACACCAGCTTTACTCCAGACTCAATTTTTTTTCTGATACCTAGGTCATTACTAACTTACCCAGCATCCTCAGACATTATTCCAATTAATTGGTCTGTCCACTAAGCAGTGCTACTTAACACAGAACTGTCTAAGACCCCCCAAAAATGAATTTAAATGAAACTCTTTTAAGCAAGATTTCTACTTGCTCAGAAATCTCACAAACAAGCGAGCCATCTACTTGCTCAGAAATTTCTTTCTTCCTGGAGAGAAACATTGGCGTCAGATTCACCCCTGAGGATGTGCAACAACTAAATAAAGAGGTAACAGTCAAGGGGGTTAAGGCAACTATTACATCTCTCCCCTCTTTAAAAGCCCCAAGCCCAGATGGCCTTATATTGTAAGAAGTTTGTGGAGATCCTAGCACCACATGAAGTTAATTAACTCCTTTTTGGCAGGAGAGGCAATCCCTTCTTCTACACAATCCTCCTACATTACCCTGATACACAAAGAGGGTAAGGACCCATGCCAATGTAGTAGCTACAGAACAATTGTCCTCTTACATTTCAACCTAAAGGTATTCACAAAAATCATAGTAATTAGATTAGCTCCTTTAATGCCCAAACTTATAGACTGACCAAGTCAGTTTTATCTACGGCAGACCGGCCGGAGATAATACTAAGTGGCCCTTGGCTTCGGCCATTAGAAATCACATAGACTTTACAAGACCCAACATCAAAGACCGAGAATTTATTATATCACTCTTTGCAGACGATGTTCTATTAAAATTAACAAATCCAACAGGTTCTCTCCCAAATCTTCATAAAATACTGACTGACTATGGCCTCTATTCAGGATACAAATGAAATATAGACAACAGCTCTACCGCTGAATCTTTCAACAGAAATTAAGAAACTCCTAATCAACAACTTTTTACTATAAATGGAAAGACCATACACTGAAATATCTGGGGATCAATTTAACTAAAACATATAACTCCCTATATCAATATACCCCCCCATACAGAAAATCAAAGCTCTCCTCAATAATTGAATCCACTCACCACATTTCGTGGCTGGGAAGGATCAGAGCAATAAAGATGACCATTTTCCCAATGACAACTTTGCATTATGTGTACTGTACTCATATCCATATACTATATCCTCTTCTCCTCCTAATAAGCTTGGAGCTAGACTATAATGTACAATAGACTATGATGTCATTTTTCTTTGTGATAAAACGTTCCAATAAAAATGTAAGTTCCAAAAAAAAAAAAAGATTAAAGGAGAAGGAAAGTTATACTCACTGGGGTTTTTAAAAATGTTATATACCCTCTCACCCAATGATTATAAACTCTTACCTGAGATCATGGCCAGTGCTCCTGTTAGCTGAAAACTGCACCACCTCAGGGTACTACTGTAGGAACACCACGCCACCATCTTCCTGGATCCTCCCAGTGGCCCAGTCCAGTTGTGCATACACGGTAGAGTGAAAGACCAAACTGAGAACCAAAAAGCCAATTTTTTACTCTACCCAGCTCAGGGACAGAGTGAAGATCCACAAAGTGGTGGAAGTTTGCATCATGGTGTTTCTGTAGTTGTACCTGGACAAGTTTTATCTTCAGCTACCAGGAGCAATGACCAGGGTCAAAGGAAAGACATTATAATTCCTAGTTCCTAACATTTGGCACCTCCCGGTGATAATACAGTTCCTTCTCCTTATAGAACAGATGAAACTGTGAAAAGGTGAAAATTACCTAATAGCATTAACATGCAGAGAAATATTTTAATATTGAAGTAATAAAAAGTCAAGTTTTAGATTTATGAAGCAGTGTCTCCAGTGCTCCGTGACCTTTTTGTTGCTTAAAATGCCATAAACTGGTTTTAGGCCATACAAATAAATACTTGCCTGTGGGTACCTGAAAAGCCCTGCAAGCTGGGCTATGGGGTAGGTTGATCTTGATGACAAGTCTCCCAAAACACCAATTAGTTTCATATTTCTTAAGCATGCATTATTTGGAATTTTATAGTTTGCTCCTGAGATTATGTCCAGTGCACCAGAGAGAGCCTTAGGTGAAGATGCACAAGAATCAAATATCTGGTAGCCCAGGGTAACATTAGGTAAAATCCATAAACTTTTATTAATCTCTTCAATGGCAAACTTGAAGACCAGAAGATGATGGCAATATTTGAAAGATGTCCTGTAGAGTAGGATCAAAGTTAAGATATACTCAAATATCATAATAAAAGCAATTAGTTAAATATCATGTATCTTATGTTCTTAATAAAGTACTAAATTCATTCCATAAAATAATGTAATTTAAAATTTTTCAATGGATACCAAAAATTCAGCTACCAGAAGTAATGAACATTAAGGTAGACAAATATGGCCAAATAAGTGGATTTGGGCTCCACCTTCATGCTTGGCTAAATTGGGCCAAGGACTGGATAATCCGCTGGGTCCAAAGAAGACAAAGACTGTGTCAACATGTCGATGGGTTTGAAATCTCTGATAGGAATTTCAAACCTGGCTTACTGATATGAGAATGATTGTCAGACAGATAGACCTGTTGGTGGGCCCCATACATCATACAATGATCCTTCTGCCAATCAAAGAAATATGCATAGGCATATGGAGAGCTCTATGTACCAAAGCTGGGTAAGGAAAATATCAGAAACCATAGCTATAAGTTTGAATCTGACCAGGCACCATCACTTTTTTGAAAGATTAGCAAATTTTTCAGCGAAGTCAAATGGGACAGATTCGCTCATCACTACTCACCAGTTGCAGGTATTAGAACAAACAAACATCACCAACATACAGTACATCAGTGTTGCACATGTAGATAATCTCTTGTGGATAAGAAGATAACCTGAGCTACAGTCCTGCTATTAACTGAATCAGATAAGATCTGTGCCACTGTGACAGAATCTATAAAGCAATGCAGGACTGCCTAATCTTGAAAGGAAGGAACCCAGGAGAACATAAACCAATAACAGAAGAGGTGAACATTTCAATGGAGAGAAGGAAATGGTTAGTGGTCCCATATAGTCTGTGGTTTTCTGTTGAATTACTAACATATATTTCTTATACATAATATAGTACATAGAAATGATAGACATACTTTATACAGAAAATATCTTTCAGAGGTCCAATTTTTGGAGGCGAAAAACTCCAATGGAAATCACTCAGCTGAAGAACAGCACCGAGAATGAAATCCCCATCTCGGAAAGTGTTGGTGTAATTGTTTTTCCATAGAACACATCCGGATGTAGAATAGTGAGTAATGTCGGAGGCTGCTGGGAATATCTGCAGTAGAACAGTCAGTACCAGCATGGTTCCTAAGGGGAATGTCCCTCACAGATCATGCCGTGGGTAGGTACAACCTGTCTATGAAGAGGTGATCTCCGGCAGACTCAGTGTTTTATATCCAGCAGATCTTATTTTTAAAATACCTTGAGGAAACCCTTTTTTCCACACAGCACTGCAAAACATTTTGTTATACAGATATATTATTTTTATTTGAGGACTAACAAAGTAAGTCCTAAGAGGGTGACAAGATGAGAATATCCAAAAAACACAAACAGTGGTTAAGTGACAAAAATATATCAGCAGTGGGTCCACTATCCCCATTACTATATTCCCTTAGAAAAGAAAGCACTAGAGATTATGGCTCTGCAGAAGGGGGAAAAAAGAACTTGAAATTGCCCATCCTATCCAGTGGATATAAAAAGTCTACACACCCCTGGTAAAATGTCAGGTTCCTGTGCTGTACAAAAATGAGACAAAAATAAATAATTTCGGAACTTTTTCCACCTTAAACCTATAAACTGTACCACTCAATTGAAAAACAAACTGAAATCTTTTAGGTGGAGGGAAGAAAAGAAAAAAAAAATAAAATAATGTGGTTGCATAAGTGTGCACACCCTCTTCTAACTGGGGATGTAGCTGTGTTCAGAATTAACACATTCAAAATCATGTTAAATAGGAGTCAGCATACACCTGCCATCATTTAAAGTGCCTCAGATTACCCCCAAATAAAGTTCAGCTGCTCTAGTTGGTCTTTCCTGATATTTTTTTAGTCGCATCCCACAGCAAAAGCCATGGTCCCCAGAGAGCTTCCAAAGCATCAGAGGGATCTCATTGTTAAAAGATATCAGTCAGGAGAAGGGTACAAAAGAATTTCCAAGGCATTAGATATACCATGGAACACAGTGAAGACAGTCATCATCAAGTGGAAAAATTATGGCACAACAGTGACATTACCAAGAACTGGACGTCCCTCCAAAATTGATAAAAAGACGAGAAGAAAACTGGTCAGGGAGGCTACCAAGAGGCCTACAGTAACATTAAAGGAGCTGCAGGAATATCTGGCAAGTACTGGCCGTGTGGTACATGTGACAGCAATCTCCCGTATTCTTCATATGTCTGGGCTATGGGGTAGAGTGGCAATGGGAAAGCCTTTACTTATGAAGAAAAACATCCAAACCAGGTTACATTTTGTAAAAACACATCTGAAGTCTCCCAAAAGTCTGTGGGAAAGGTGTTATGGTCTGATGGAACCAAGGCTGAACTTTTTGGCCCTAATTCCAAAAAACATGTTTGGTGCAAAAACAATACTGTACATCACCAAAAGAACACCATACCCACAGTCAGGCATGGTGGGGCAGCATCATGGGGCTGTTTGTCTTCAGCTGGTACTGGGGCCTTAGTTAAGATAGAGGGAATTATGAACAGTTCCAAATACCAGTCAATATTGGCACAAAACCTTCAGGCTTCTGCTAGAAAGCTGAACATGAGGAGGAACTTCATCTTTCAGCATGACAAGGACCCAAAGCATACATCCAAATCAACAAAGGAATGGCTTCACTGGAAGAAGATTAAAGTTTTGGAATGGTCCAGCCAGAGCCCAGACCTGAATCTGATTGAAAATCTGTGGGGTGATCTGAAGAGGGCTGTGCCCAGGAGATGCCCTCGCAATCTGACAGATTTGGAGTGTTTCTGCAAAAATGAGTGGGCAAATCTTGCAAAGTCACAATGTGCCATGCTGATGGACTCATACCCAAAAAGACTGAGTGCTGGAATAAAATCAAAAGGTGCTTCAACAAAGTATTAGTTTAAGGGGGTGCACATTTATGCAGCCACATTATTTTATTTTTTTTTGGTTTTCTTCCCTCCGCCTAAAAGATTTCAGTTTTTTTTCAATTGAGTGGTACAGTTTATTGGTCACATTAAAGGTGGAAAAAGTTCTGAAATGATTTATCTTTGTCTCAATTTTGTACAGCACAGAAACCTGGCATTTTACCAGGGGTGTGACAAATCACTCTGTCTGCCATTACTTTTATATGCCATCCTATTTGATTTAACTCAGATGTAAAGATGCTAAAGGGAATCTAAAGTTAGTAGGTCTGTGTGCACTTTTTCATTTTACAATAGTTTTCCATTAAAATAGTTTCTGAGATATTCACAGTTTTAGACTGTTTAGACTTTATCAACACTGTATAGCAAATGTATTTATCCCTGGTGCTCCCAAGAATATAATTTTTTGGTGGGGGGACGTTGGAGGTGGGTGGTCTCGACAAAAGTCTCTATGAGGACCAAAACAAAGCACTTGGACCAGCAAGAAAAAAAAGCTGCTTAATTTTTCAAGATTCATTGAGGTCTGGCATGGTGCCGAGAGACTGGCGGATTGCTAATGTGGTGCCGTTATTTAAAAAGGGATCCTGCTCTGAGCCTGAAAACTATAGGCCTGTTAGTCTGACATCAGTAGTAGGAAAACTTTTGGAAGGGGTAATAAGGGATAGGGTACTTGAATACATTGCAGTTCACAATACTATTAGTTTGTGCCACATGGTTTCATGCGTAACAGATCTTGCCAGACTAATTTAGTCGCCTTTTATGAGGAGGTGAGTAGGAACCTCGATGCTGTAATGGCAGTGGATGGGATCTACTTGGACTTTGCTAAAGCGTTTGATACAGTACCTCAAAGAAAGTTAATGATCAAACTGAGGAATATTGGCCTAGAACATAATATTTCTAATTGAATAGAGAACTGGCTGAAGGATAGAGTACAAAGAGTGGGGGGAAATGGAACATTTTCTAATTGGACCAGTGTGGTTAGTGGGTACCGCAGGGGTCAGTCCTTGGGCCTTTGCTTTTTAACTTGTTAATTAATGACCTGGAGGGGGGCATAGACAGTACTGTTTCTATTTTTGCTGATGACACTAAATTGTGCAAAACTATAAGTTCCATGCAGGATGTGCCGCTTTGCAGAGCGATTTGGCTAAATGGGAAAACTGGGCAGCAAACTGGGAAATGAGGTTCAATGTGGATAAGTGCAAAGTTCTGCCCTTTGGTAGAAATAATATAAATGTGAGTTATACACTAAATGGTATTGTGTTGGGGTATCCTGCAAGATAAAAGAATCAAATTCTGTCTAGAGTATGAGGTACATCTATAGGGGCAGATTTACTAAAACTCCATAATGTCTTCTTTTTTTTTTTTATTTCCAAATTTGAGTAAACTCTTCTTCCCAAATGTCTAATATTTACTAAAAAAAAGTTGCAAGGAAAAGTCGCTGCGAGAAAAGCTCAACTTTTTCAGATTGTTGCCAAGAAAATTCCTACTATATTGAATTGTCGCTGCAACAATTTGAAAAAGTTGAGTTTTCGGACAAAACCCAGCGAAATCTACAAAGTTTTGTGAGAAAAGAAAGAACTTCAAGGAAAGGGTGGGGTCCTTTGCCATTGACTTTTTCATGAATTTGGCAAGTTTAACCTGGGAGAATTTTAAACTTCAGATTTTTAGCCCCAAAATTGGCTCGTTTTATTTATTTATTTATTTTTTAATTGATGGTTAGTAAATGGGCCCCTTATTGTGTATTTATTGCTCAACTATTATAATTTTTCCATGGCTACTATTGTATATGGCTTGTGTTGGGTAATGTTAATGCATATGATTTCCCTTGATTTAATACTTTTCATGCATACTCCAAATAAGGAAATACCAGGGAGGCAAAACTAAGTTTTATTATTTTACAAACACTTTTAATACAATTAGAATATTGCATTTACTGGTCACCTGTTTGAAAGCATTGCTTGGTTGCTATTGGTCACTAGACCTGATGACATTTTTGAAATTTTTATCCCATTGCTGAATTATAGTTGCAAAGTGTTGTATCCACAATTACCACCAAATCCATCTTGATAAGGTAGGCCCCCTAACTCACTTCTAGGTAAGCAACATCCAGCATGTACAATAAAAAAGGATAAAGAAAAGAAGAGTAAAAAGGAAAAAGAATAGCATGAGTTGTATGGTTATTAAGTAGGGATGCACCAAATCCAGGATTTGGCCAAGATTTGCCTTTTTTCAGCAGAATTCAGATTCGGTTGAATCCATGATTTCTCCATTGGCTAATAGTTTCACAAAACTTTTTTGAAAATTAGCTGTGGAAAAATTTGCCGTGCATTAAAAACATCACAGATTTTCACCGATTTTTTCACCGTTTCGCAAATTTTACGGTTGTTTTGTTAATTTTTCAGCAAATTGAAATAGGACAGATTTTCCCATCACTAGTATCCATAACTTACATAATAGTTTTTTTTATTTTTTGTCCAAAATCATCACTTTTCAAATCCGTTTTGTTCAGGGGAGATAGGTTTTCAAATGCACTTAATAGTGGTTAATAGTGATGAGCAAATTTGTTCGCCAGGCATAGTGTAAGGGTACCTGGTGGTCTAGTGGGGCAGCGGGGACGCCCGCCGCCTCCTCCGTTGCGGGGACACCCGCCGACTCTTCCTAGGGGTGCGCGCGGCGCGCAGCCCTTTAAACCCTGGAGCCCATACGCGTGTCCGGCGCATGCGCGTTCTCTCCCTGGCTGCGCGCGCATGCGCACTTGCGTCTATCATCCGGCGCTGCGTATGACGTCACTATGGCGCCAAATTTGAATATTTAAAGCGGTTTCTGCAGCATAATCGTTGCCCAACGTAGGTCTTTCTCCTGTGAGTTCCTGGGTGTGTGATTCCTGTCCTTCTGATTTGACCCTTGCCTGTACTTGACCTTCCTGTACTGCTGCCTGAACCGACCTTTGCCTGAATTTTGACCTCTCTTCCGGATTCTGTTTGGTACTGCGCTGCCTGATTGTTATTGACCCCGGCTTGACCTCTGATTTTGTACTGTACTCCCTGAACGTTGCTGGCCCCGGCCTGACCTCCGACTGTGTCCTCTTGTGCCCCTTCTCCCTGCAGCATGGTTCTGGTCCCCTTGCCTGCTCAGAACTCTTTCCTTGGGCTCCTCACTGTAAGACCTGGCGGCATCCGAGTAGCGAAGGGCTCCTCCCGACATGAAAGGCGGCGGTTATAGGCAGAAGCGCGGGCCCCGACCGTGACACATAGATTCACAGCAAATTTCCACATTTCGCCATAGGTGAATTGGTTCACAAAACTTCAGAGAAAATTTGCCTCCTCCAGCTTTGTATTGTTTTAAAAAGAACATACCATCTCTTATTTCCAGTTTTGAAGTAGGGAAACTGAGGTTCTCTAAATCATCTTGGAATAGTTGAGGCAAATTTATATGGTTAAATAAAGACTTTCTTTTTTCACTGTCAGCATTTGCTTGAGAATATAGATCTACATAAAAATGTTTAAAAATTTCCATTATCTTTAAAAGATTATAGATACTTTTGCAGGAAGTAGATTTAATATTAGAAATTCTCTGTTGTTTGGACCAATTTTTTTGTGACAAAGATCTTATTTATATTATTACCTTGACTGGAATTTTTAGAATTTAAATTTCATTGGTTAAAAGAATTCTTCATTATAAGCCATGTTTTCATCTCAAGGAATTTTCAAAAAGAGTGTGAGATTGTGGATTAGAATTTGTTTTAAAAGAGATTTATGTTTTATTTTGTTTTTTACTCCAATCTATGATTTTTGAGTTGAGGTTTTTTGATGAAGAATATTTTTAATGGAAGAAAATTCACCTCTTATTTACAGAAAAGGTAACGTTTCCAACCTTTGCATCTTGAGGATTAAAAGGTTATCAGAAGTATCTGTACCATGGGAGCAACAAGTAAACTCTTTTTTAGATCGATTGAGTATCCTTCAGTAATAATGTAAAAAAGTTTGATCTATTAAATCTATTAAAAATCTTTTAAAAATATATTTTTCTTCTGAATAGGTAGCAAATAAATATATTTGTCTAGAGTCCAAATGTAAGACTCATTGTCCAAAACAAGCAAACGTGCAGGGTAAATATTCTCAGTAATGAGTTATTATAGCAGAATATCAGGTGCAATTGGTATAAAGGCAGAGTGTTGTAGCACCACTGTGGGGACTGATGTGGGAAAATAGACTAAAATTCCAAGGGTTTCCACCATAAATGGCTTTGATCCCTACAGCTAACTTGAGTCAGGGAGCAAGGCTATACCCGAGTTCCCTGTTGCTACTTTGGTCCCTTCACTAAGGCAGCAGAGCCTTGGGAGCACTAATCCCACTCATTTCTCCTGGTTGGAGCTACAACTGCTATTTCTAAATAATCCTGAACTCGCACCCCTAGAGCTGCTCTTACAGATGTATAACCTGCACTCTGACTTACCCTCATTCATGGGGTCCTTGCTCCCCGAGTTTTATCGCTAGAGCTATGGCTTCCTCTAGGACTCAATGCTTCTGGGCCTAGTTGGTCAAGGCTCACTGGAACACAACCTTCTGCAGAAAAGAGGAAGGCCACAAAGGAACTGCCCACCCCCTGTCTGACACTATATTACAGTGTGCAGGAAGTGGTCATCCTATCTAAGGGCCAATAAATGCACATATTTAAATAGGAGAATTGGTAATGTGATTCTGCATAGTAACAGCAAACTAGGAAGTGGTAGGGGATAAGGCCATAGGGATTGGAAAACCATGTTTTAAATCCTTTTCTGTTTATTAAATCCTTATAAAATAAATTAAGGTTAAAAAGTACCACAAGAAGAGCCCCCATCACTCTGTAGCAAAGTATCAGGATGATTTGTTTTTTCAAAAGTAGCAGCATAATGGTCCAGAGTAAAACTCTAGTTTGATAACTCGGGGGGGGGGGGGGTGACTAACAAAGCCACACCCCCTGTATTTACCTGTTTGTGTACTTTACTCCTCCTTTAATATAAGTGCTTTGTGTATGGTGTTTTAATTGGTGTGATTCTGTGCCCATTCTATCATCTAGCAATTAGGTAAAGGGCTCAATAAACACGTGTGTGCCGATATTACAATGTATGAGCGAAACGTTTGCCCTGCAGGAAAAGAAAATGAAAAGGGAAATTGCCATCTTATGATTTCACTGTTTTGAACAATCTTTTTTTATAATATAAACACACTAAGCCTGTGGTTATTATACAGTATATCAAAGAATTCATTATAAATGAGTGCAATGATCTGTATTTCATTATCTGAATTTCTCTGTCCAAACACGTCTTCTGACGGATGTTGATGAAACTTAGACTTTTCCGAATGGAGGAAACGGTATTACTGATGAGTAGAATCGTTCATGTTAAACTATACATACAGGAATTAATGACTCCAAAATAGTTCTTCAAAGACAGAAAAGATAACTTGCCGTAACGGAACTAGCACTCTCATTTTTTGTCTCTTTCAAATTTTTTCCAATTCACCAATTGTAAAAGGTCACAATTGTGTTCTTTTTTTTTTATTTTACTCCAAATGCATTAAAGTCAATGGGTGTTTTTTGTTGCTGTAGATTTTTTCACAGCAAATTTTTGCCATAGTTACACCCAAAAATTTGCCAATGGAGAAATGAGGAATTTCGTTGGAAATCAATGTCTGCTGAAAAAATTTGCTCATCACCATAAATTAATCACCAGTGTTATTTCCTAAGCTTTTCTGACAACAATCTCTCTTATGTTCAGCTCAGGTCTAAGAAAAATAATAAAGCATTTGGGGGCAAATATACAGCCCAATAACCCAGCACTAGAGGATAGTATAGCAAATATCTCAACTGCCACCATTCTACTGCCCTTACTGCTCAGGTATGCAGGGACAAATGCCCCCCACACGCTACAGAACCCCAACATACTGAAAGTGATGTTTTTAGCCTCATTAAATCGGTCAGGGAAATCCTTGGCTAGAAATGCAGCAATGAAACTCAGTAGGGCCAACGTTCCTATATATCCAATTATACAGAAGAAGAAAGTGACTGATCCTTCATTGCACAGGAGAATAATGATGTCAGTTTCATAAGAAGTATCAGCCTCTGGAAATGGGGGACTGGAGGCCATCCATACAACACAGATCAGAGTCACACCCAAAGAACATGCAATGACTAATACAATGGACAGTTGGGATCCTACATACTTCTTCAGCTTGCTCCCAGGCTTTGTGGCATTGAAGGCAATAATAACTGTGAGAGTTTTAGCCAACACAGAAGAAACAGAAGAAGTAAATACAATCCCAAATGTTACTTGTCGGAGGAGACAACATATCTGAGTTGGGCGCCCAATGAATAATAAAGTGCAGAGGAAACACAACATGAGAGAGATGAGGAGGAGACAGCTGAGATTTTGGTTATTGGCTCTCACAATAGGAGTGTCCCAATATTTCACAAAGATTCCCATAACTACAGAAGTTGTGATGAAGAGAATTATAGCAGTGGAAGCTAAACTGGCCCCCAGGGTATCCATATAAGAAAGGTAATTTAGAGCTTTAGGGACACAGTCAGTCTTCTGTCTATTAGACTTCTGGTCTTCAGGGCATTTTTCACAGGTCACTGCATCTGAAATACGAAATATTATAGGTAGTAACATTCACTTTTATACAAATTGATTTTTACTTCTACTTGCTATGTATATTTGCATAAATCTTGTTTTATCACATTGTGTTTAATTTTACGTACAGATGAAGCAAACTCCAACTTGCAGCGCAGCAGTAAAGTGTGCCTGAGTCTGAGCTTTTAGCCAGTGCTACACATTAGAACTGCTTTCAGCTAACCTATTGTTTCTCCTACTCCCATGTAACTGGAGGAGTCCCAAGCCGGACTTGGATTTCTTACTATTGAGTGCTATTCTGATACCTACTGGGAGCTGCTATCTTGCTCCCTTCCCATTGTTCTGCTGATCGGCTGCTGGGGGTGAGGGGGGGATATCACTCCAACTTGCAGCGCAGCAGTAAAGTGTGCCTGAGTCTGAGCTTTTAGCCAGTGCTACATATTAGAACTGCTTTCAGCTAACCTATTGTTTCTCCTACTCCCATGTAACTGGAGGAGTCCCAAGCCGGACTTGGATTTCTTAATATTGAGTGCTATTCTGATACCTACTGGGAGCTGCTATCTTGCTCCCTTCCCATTGTTCTGCTGATCGGCTGCTGGGGGGAGGGGGGGGATATCACTCCAACTTGCAGCGCAGCAGTAAAGTGTGCCTGAGTCTCAGCTTTCAGCCAGCGCTACACATTAGAACTGCTTTCAGCTAACCTATTGTTTCTCCTACTCCCATGTAACTGAAGGAGTCCCAAGCCGGACTTGGATTTCTTACTATTGAGTGCTATTCTGATACCTACTGGGAGCTGCTATCTTGCTCCCTTCCCATTGTTCTGCTGATCGGCTGCTGGGGGTGGAAATATGGATTTGAAAAAAACATGTTTTCCCATGACAGTGTTCCTTTAAAGACCAAATCTAGCCAGGTTATTGTATGTGCCATGTGATATAATCCGTGAACAATGTTGTTTCAGCATATACATTATGTGTATTTAAAAAGCAACAAAATAAAGCTTGATGTGTCTATTTCTGATGTAAATAGCCTTGTTCCTGTTGCAGAAATTAAAACACAGCTTAGTACATCTCAGCCTGAGCAAAGGGCAAAATGATCTGTACATGTTGTGTTTGTCACTGTTCCTACCTGTAGTGTTAGACATTTCCCCATCTCCACACTGGGCACAGTCGTAACAACAAGGGGGCTCCCCTTCTATTTTAGACTTCCTGTATCCTGGGGAACAGGGCTCGCTGCATAGGGACCGAGGCATCTAAATAATATACAAACATTCATCACTAATAGACTGAGGTCAGTGGCCACACAAGTATTTCTGATTGCAGCAATCCTCTCCCTGCTGGTGCTTCCCAGTTTAGTAAATGTAAAGCTGATTTTTAGTGATGAATTGTTTTCACCAGATGATGATTGTTTTCACGGATTTGCTTAAAAATTCAACATTTCGACATTGGCCGCAAAAATGCTGCAACATTATACCATGAAAAATGTGCTGTTTTGTCAAAAAAGGTGCAGTTGCGTTAAAATAGGCACAGTCATGTAAAAATTGTGTGAGTAAAAAAAAATCATGTCGGATCCGCATTTTGTAAATTTTACGTCATTTCGTGAATTTTTTTTAGCAGTTTTGCTAATTTTTGGGCAAAGAGAAACAGGACAGATCCGCTCATCACTACTTATTGTCTTTAGTACATTTTGATGAAATTTTCTCAAATACAGATTTTGATGCAGCTAGGCAGACTTTATGATTGCATTATGAATGGCTACACTACAACAAATACATGGAATTGTAAGTGCTGTCTTTGTTTTTGCTGATAATAATAATCTTGTGTAGTGAAGAGCGGATTTTTTCAGCAGGCATGGATTCGCAGCAAATTTCTGCATTTCGCCATTGGCGAATTGTTTCGCGCAACTTCCGTTAAAATTTGAGGCAGAAAAAGTTGTCGGACAGATTTTTTTTGTCGGGCGTCAAATTGGGCGTGGTTGCGTTAAAAAAGGTACGGTCATGTAAAAAACCATGGGTGACAAAAAAATAGATGCAAGCTAAAAAAAATTGCACAACAAATGCATTTCACGAATTTTATGGCGAAGTGAAATGGGACCGATTTGTTAATCAATAATCTTGTGCATAAATATAAGTCCCATCATGTATTTTGCAACTAAATCAACTATTGGAGAACTGGGCAGCAATTGAGATCCAACGTTGGTATATTCAAGGTTATGCACATTGGTAGAAATGACAAATACCAATTATACACTAAATGATTTGAAGATTTTTATAGATTTGCTAGTTATGGACTAAATGAAAGTGTGTTTGGGGTCTAGAAGAAGAATGAGAAGAATTGGGATTTAGTGTGGACAAATGACTGTGCAACTCTAGGCAGCCGGTCTCTTACTAAAGCTAGTAACCTGGAATAAGCAATGTTTACAAAATGCATGTCAGTTGGTGACACATGGTATTATGAGAGCAGTAATAGTAAACTCCCTGTTATGGATAAATCACTGCCAATATAGTGGGTATTGCCAAAAGAATATGCTGGATTGTTTATACTCGGAGTTACGTGACCTGTATAAAAGCAATCGGCCAGCGACCTTCTGCTTTCTATGGTCACGTAACTCCTCAGTGACTTCTAATATCTGTATCAACTACAATAGGGGGTACATTATCCACTATATATACTGTATACCCTGGGGATATATTTGAGGTGTTGAACTTGGTGGGCTGCGTTATTTAAAGTTATACATACATAGATACAACTGTTTCAGCCTTACCTCTGTGAAGTATGGACTCCACAAATCAGCACTGGAATTAATGTAAAAGGGATTCTTGTCATTTGACTCATCAAAACGTCCAACTTTACGGCTCACAACGGAACCATCATTAAAGAAGAGCCACTTAACAATGTCAAATTGAGCTGGAGGGTCTCCATTGGCTTTGAAGAACATGATGTCGCCAGAAGGAGTTTTATGAGTCACATTGAGAATAAATGCATTTAACTAAAATAAATATAAAAAGGAAGATTCAGTTTTCCTGAAATACTTGCAAATCTTGCGGTGGTTGAGCAGCTGCATTTTAGATCATCTTGTTAAAGGTTTAGTAATCTCATAGCACTTTTACCGAACTATGAAAATATTATCCTATCAATCATCCTGTTATAGTTCCACCAATATCTAGGACTAGAGCGACCATACAACACTGCCGCCTGTAACATTGTACCCTCTCCTCTCCTTAAGTCTACAAGGGAATGGGGAACCACTCTTATACTGGAAGAGCAAGCTGTCATTTGGAAGCATAGGTGTGGGAGTTTTGCTATGGTACCTACACATCCACATGTTGAGCAGCTTTTGCCAGCCCAGCTTATATAGTCAGAGAATTTATATACATTCAAATTTTAGGGTTCCCATTCCTTCAGATAAAATATAAAGTACTGCTATTCATATCTATTCAAGAGGAGTGGGACTGAAGCACTAGATTCTTCTGCTTGTTGGACATGTACTTCAACTGGTTCCAGACATGTGACCAACAGAGAAAGCAAGTATAGTTGGTTTGTTTAAGTTAAGAGTTTCAATGTTAAGTGCCCCACTCCTTCTATGTTATACAGAGGAATAATGCCAAATAGGTACAAATACTAAGGTATATGTCACTCAACTAAATCTTTTTTTATTAATTAAATGTAGGGAACTGGTAAATTGTGCCCTTTCTCACTGGTAGTCCCCGAGTCATTTGGACAGCTATAAAGGTCCTCTGTGAAATTGAAAGTAAGTCCTGGGTCATAGCATGATCGCTGCAGTTGACCATAAGGTGGCACTGTGGTGTAGTATAAAAGGCTAAGCAGCCATGAGGCTGCAGGCCATTTTGGTGAAAGCTCTCTACCTGAGCAAGCAGGTGGGGAGATTGTGGTGGAACCTGGGTGTAGGTAGGTCCAGACAGGTAAGGCAGCTCCTGTAATAGATCGCATTAGGTGTGATAGACAGGCAGGGCTAGCTAGTGAGCAGCTTCTGGCTCCAATGAGGATTTGCAGAGGGATTATTATCCCGGGTGTTATACTGCCCAGAGTAGAGTTACTTGTGTACAGCCCATAGGAAAAGGCTGGCACGTGGTTACTACGCCCCTCCTCCTTCACCCACTCACCAATCAGAGGAAGAAGCTGCAGCTCCGGTTCCTGGGTCCCTCCTCTAGAATGATCTCCAGCCTGCTTGTCCCCAGGTTAGTGTCACATAAGCACACAAACACACACTTATTACACTAATACACACTTATACTTACACTTACACACACTTTCACAGCACTTACTTGCACATACACACAACATGCATTTTGCCAAGTGTACACACACTTACACACTTTTTTTTACTGCATCAGTTTTTTCTTGCCTGAAAAAAATGTTTTATTGCCATTGCAGATAACGTGTTCACTATCTGCACTGCACAATACTTTTGTATGTTATTTTATTACATTTTCTGTGATTTTGGTGCATTTTTAGTCATTTTATTGCATTTTTAGCCTTTTTATTGCATTTTCACTTATGCATAGGTGTTGTTCGCTTGACTTTGTCTGTAAAACTAATTTGCCAAAGCCAAAATACTCAAACTGTGATTCTGACTGCAGATTTCACTAGCCAACAAAAAAAACCCCTTGATTTTAGTGATTATTGCATTTCGCATTGTTCTTTGTTACTTGTCTTTGCCCATGGACATTTTGTCTGCTGTATATAGCATCTGTACACCACATAGTTTGGTAAATCTATCCATATTGGGCATTAGGTTGATACGTTACAAAATGTGGGGTACATAATGGGGCAAAATGCAAGCTTTGTGACAAGTTTCAGAAATTTCATAAGACTCGTTATGTTTAGATTAGCTTTGTAGTTTGGTAGTTTGCAGTAGAAAGTTGTATTTACCCATTTTTGTTTTGTCAGAATGTGTACTTTCGGAAAATATATGGTTTTCTAGGGTCTCCTTACTGTTAGGGGGTCTTATGGCACATAATACACATACCGGGTGCAAAAACTGCACTAGCCAGAGCATCATTTATGAAAATTCATATGCATTATTTTCATTTGGGTGCCCCTGTACCCCACATAGTTTGGTAATTATATGCATATAGGGAATCAAACTGTTCAGCAGACTCCTAATGTTCATATTTAGAATGTTTTATGTTGATACATTACAAAATGTGGGGGTACATAATGGGGCAAAATGCAAGCTTTGTGACGATTTTCAGAAATTTCATAAGAACTATTATGTTTAGCATAGCTTTGTAGTTTGGTAGTTTGTAGTGCCAAGTGGACCCTTGGCTTTCATGTTTAGGACGTTTTTTCTTGATACCTAAAGTTATGTTGCAGATAAGGACTTGAAAGTGGAAGGTTTGAAAAGATTTTCTGGTATTTCATCGATTTTGGGAAAGCATTGCGACTCTGAAGTTTGGAGTAGAAAGACATGGGTGCCCATTTCGAATTTACCCCACATAAATGCGGTAAATGCGTTGAATTTTAGTAGCTAAAGAAATCTCCGGGGCAATTTGTATGCACCAACTTCATTTTGGGGTCTCTAAATGCCAGATACAGTGGTGATCCTATGCACAATGGGCATCAAATTGTTCAGTGGACCCTTGGCTTTCATGTATAGCATGTTTTTCCTTGGTACCTAATCTTATGTGGGAGATATGAAGATTGAAATTAGAAGCTTTGAGGCGATTTTTTAGAATTTTCATAATTTTTTATAGAAACTGCTAAATTCAGGAAAGCATTGCTGTTGGGTACTTTGGAGTTGAAAGACATGGTTTCCCTAAATCATTTTGGATTTTGAAGAATCCGCAATTTTCCTAAAATATATTGTTTCCTGGGGTAAATCTAATGTTCCAGGATTTTTGGCTTTGGAATCTAAAGTATGCCGTATTCTGCTGTAATGCTTTGAAAATTTAGTAATTTACTGCTGGGAGTTTTTGATCTATAGAAGTCAGAAATCTCCATAAAACTATACATATCAGGTATTGGCACATTCGGGAGACATGAGGCTTTCCAAATCAGTTGAATTTTTGTCCATAAAATAAAATGTTTCTGGTATAAATCCCTATAACATGAAAAATATAAATTTTTCCTTTTTGTTTTGTCTTTCGAGCTTTAAATCTTGTTCCAGGAGTGGAAATACACAAAAACTGCAGATTTGGAAAGTTCAGGATGTCCTGACAATAACGATATATAGTTTGCCTTCCTAATCTTAACCCTTCCCCCACCCAGTAAATGTCCCTAAAATGAGAGAGCACAGAATGTTTACAAAATGTCTGGCACTGAGGGGAACCGAAATGGGAAATTCTGCTGGCACTAAAAGAGTTAAATGGATTTCAGCGCAGGATTCTGCTGGAGCAGTGCTATTAACTGATGCATCTGGAAAACGACGTGTCCCATATGCTGTTGGCATTTAAGCACTGCTCTCTGCAGCGGCGGCATGTGCTGCTGCTGCAGAGAGCTTCTAACAATGACAGCCCCCCTGGGCAATGTGCCAGGGGGGCTGTCCTGAGGGTCCTGTGATCGATCGGGTCGCAGGACCCTCCAGGAAGCAGCAGACTCGATCGCATCACGTCTGCTGCTTCCTGCTTCCTCCCCAGCGCCAGCCCACTGAGGAGGAGGCGATCGGGTCTTCAGGACAGGTAAGAGTTTTTTGGGTTTTTTTGCATTTACACACTTACATACATTTATACACACTTACATACATTTACACACACTTACAGCACACATTTTAGCATTTTTTTTTGTTTTTTCATTTTTCACACTTTTATACACTTATTTACACTCATATACACACTTACACACTATAACACAACTTTTACACATTTAAACACATGTATACACAAACACTTTGGTTTTTTTGTTTTGTTTTTTTCATTTTACCACTTTATTTTTAGTTTCTTTTACCTAAAAACTGTTTATTTTGACAGCGTGACTATTGGATCAGATATTCTGACCACTTATTACACTGTCATGTGACTTATTTTGTTGTTTCACTGATTTCCACAATTTTTGTGGTTTTATCACATTTTATCCCTGTATAAGTGTTCCTAATCTGTGTTTAGCGTAGCTTTGCCAGGTGTAACTTTGGTGTACAAAAATAACTTTGCCTATTTTGAATTCATCAGAATGTGTACTTTCCACAAATATATGGTTTTGTGGGGGTCACTGTATAGTTAGGGGGGTTTTGGCACATAATACACTGACAGGGGGCTCTGTGTGCAAAAGCTGAGCTGGCAGGCGAGAAATCCTTATGCGCTATTTTCATTTTGGGGTCAGTACATATCGCAGACTTTGGTATATATATGCATATTGGGCATCAAACTGTTCAGTAGACCTTAGGTGTTCCTATTTGGGGAGATTTGCCTTTGTATGCAAGAAATTGTGTGAGATAAATGCGGCAAATTGCAACATTTTTAGGCGATTTTCTGAAATGTCATAAAAACCAATAACTTTAGGAAAGCTTTGCAGATTGGTACTTTTGTGTAGAAAGGACTTTTTACCCTTTTTGGATTTGTCAGAATGTGTACTTTCCAAAAATATATGGATTTGTGGCGGTCTCTGTATAGTTAGGGGGGTTTCGGCACATAATACACTGACAGGGGGCTCTGTGTGCAAAAGCTGAGTTGGCAGGCGAGAAATCCTTATGCGCTATTTTCATTTTGGGGTCAGTACATACCACAGACTTTGGTATATCTATGCATATTGGGCATCAAACTGTTCAGTAGGCCTCTGGTGTTCCTATTTGGGGTGATTTGCCTTTGTACGCAAGAAATTGTGTGAGATAAATGCGGCAAATTGCAACATTTTTAGGCGATTTTCTGAAATGTCATAAAAACCAATAACTTTAGGAAAGCTTTGCAGATTGGTACTTTGGTGTAGAAAGGACTCTTTACCCTTGTTGGATTTGTCAGAATGTGTACTTTCCAAAAATATATGGTTTTGTGGGGGTCTTGTTGAGACACTCACTTATGACGGGTAAGTTCTGTATACAGGACCTCCTTCATCTTGTGTTTCTGACTCTTATTGCAACTGCACCTTGTATTTATTTGTATTTATTGTTATACTTTGTATTTATCCATTATCTCTAACTCCCTGTCTGTATTAATGAATTCTACTGTACAGCGCTGCGTACATAAGTAGCGCTTTATAAATAAAGATATACATACATACATAAAGGGACACATAAAATCCCCCAGTGTCCCCTATAAAGACAACCCAAGGCAGGTGAGGTAGGAGATAAAGGTATATAAATTTAATATATATGCAAGGTATAAAGCAGAATATAAAAGTCAAATATACCATGTTATAAAATCACAAGGGTCAGACATGATAGTGCTGACTAGCGAAGACCCTACATGCACTTTGCTATTTGCACAGCTGGAACCGCAGAGCACACAGACAGTTGTAAAAGGGGAATCATATACTTTAGATAAGGTATGTATCCTCTATAAAAGGCTTAGACTTTCAGGGTCTCATTGGAAGCTGTTAGTGACACATTTCAGGTTACTGTTCTGTGTTGCTGAAAGCTTCCCTAAGACTCTGTGTTTGATTAATGAATAAAGCATCAGTTATGCTAAGAACCTTGTCTCAAAGTCTTGTTCTATAATAAGGTTCTGGTTGGTTAAAATTACCAACAGTCTCTGTATAGTTAGGGGAAGTTTCGGCACATAATATACTGACAGGGGGCTCTGTGTGCAAAAGCTGAGCTGGCAGGCGAGAAATCCTTATGCGCTATTTTCATTTTGGGGTTAGTACATACCGCAGACTTTGGTATATCTATGCATATTGGGCATCAAACTGTTCAGTAGGCCTCTGGTGTTCCTATTTGGGGTGATTTGCCTTTGTACGCAAGAAATTGTGTGACATAAATGCGGCAAATTGCAACATTTTTAGGCAATTTTCTGAAATGACATAAAAAAACCAATAACTTTAGGAAAGCTTTGCAGATTGGTACTTTGGTGTAGAAAGGACTCTTTACCCTTGTTGGATTTGTCAGAATGTGTACTTTCCAAAAATATATGGTTTTCTGGGGGTCTCTGTATAGTTAGGGGAAGTTTTGGCACATAATTCACTGACAGGGGGCTCTGTGTGCAAAAGCTGAGCTGGCAGGCGAGAAATCTTTATGCGCTATTTTCATTTTGGGGTCAGTACATACCGCAGACTTTGGTATATCTATGCATATTGGGCATCAAACTCTTCAGTAGACCATAGGTGTTCCTATTTGGGGTGATTTGCCTTTATCTGATCTTTATCAAGAAATTGTGAGAGATAAATGCGGCAAATTGCAACATTTTTATGTGATTTTCTAAATGTCATATAAATCTGCAAACTTAGGAAAGCTTTACAGCTTAGTACTTTGGAGCAAAAAGAAATGTTTACCCATTATAGATTCGGGGGGATGTGTACTTTCCAAAAATATATGGCTTTCTGGGGTGAGTGTACTTTTTTTGTAGCGTTATCCCACATAAAGGATGTAAATGTGTTGATTTTGCAGGAGCTGAAATGATACATCATATGAGGGTATGTTCACATTGGGGCCCCTACATGCCACATACTTAGGTAAACCTATACATATTGGGCATCAAACTGTTCAGTGGACGCCTGACATTCATATTTAGGGTGTTTTATCTTGGTACCTAACACTATGTGGGAGATAAGATGCTGCAAAGTGGAAGCTTTGAGGGGATTTTTGGAAATGTCATCAAAATTGCTAACTTTAGAAAAGCTGTGTGGCTTGGTACTTTGGAGTAGAAAGACATGGGTACCCATTTTGGATTCGGGGGAATGTGTACTTTCCAAATATATATGACTTTCTGGGGTGAGTATACTTTTTACTAGCTTTATCCCACATATAATGATGTAAATGTGTTGATTTTGCAGGAGCTGAAATGACAGAAATGATAGATCATATGGGGGTATGTTCCCATTGGGGCCCCTACATGCCACATACTTAGGTAAACCAACTGTTCAGTGGACCCCTGGTGTTCATATTTAGGGTGTTTTATTTGGTTACTTTATGACCTGTAGGAGATAAGATACTATAGACTGTAAGTAATTTTTTTAAAAAAAAAATCACAAATTTTGATAAAAAAACCAATAACTTTAGGAAAGCATTGTGACTTGATAGTTTGGAGTAGACAGACAGTTGTGCCTATTCTGTATTCCCCAGAATCTGTTCTTTCCAAAAATGTACAATTTTCTGGGATAAACCTTCTGTTAGTTGAAATTTTGTCCTTGAAATCTAAAGAAATTTGGTAGTGTACTGCTGTGAGTTTTTGACCTATACAAGTGACAAATCTCCATAAAACTATATATATTTGGTATTGGCACGTTCAGGAGACATGGGACTTTCCAAATCATATTCGTGCATAAAATAATTTTTGTTTCTAGTATGTGTGTTTATATTATGGAAAATTTGATTTGTTTTTGCATTTTTAGACATTTAGAAGCCTATATCTTTTTACAGAATTGGAATTACACAAAATTCTACCATATTTTGAAAGCTTAGGTTGTTCTGAAAATAACGATATATTGTTTTCCTGGGTAAACTAAAAGTCCCCCCGAGGAAAGGCCCCTAAAGTGAAACAGTGCAAAATGTTCAAAACCTGTCTGGCAATATAAGTTCTGCTTTGACCAAAACAGCTGGCAGTAAAAGGGTTAAATACCATTTATAAGAATTCCATAAATTAAAATTCAATAGTCTAAATAAGGTGCATATTATACTTACAGCCAACTACTAACTAAGTTATTTCCAACATTTTTTAATGTATAACACTATAATGTTATTAAAAAATTATTTTATACAGAATTATAATGACACATTGGTACAAATATTTGAATATTATTCTCTCTCTCTCTCTTTTGATAACTAAAGTATGAATTAAAACTACAAAGATTTATTACAAAAAAGTTGGCAATCAAACAATACCATCACAAAATCAATGTTTTTGGTAAGATTAATACTATTAGTGAACAAAAGAATATTTTAAATTCTATTTATAAGAATTCCATGAAAAATAATTTACTAGACAATAAAAATTCAATTAAGATTCTTTAAATATTTCAGTCTACAAGTTAATAAAGTTATGTCCAACTTTCTTTTTTAATGTCAATGTCAGTGGAATAGTTGGAAGGTGCCAGGAATACGTAACTTACCTGCCATGGCTTGAATCTGTGCTTTAGACTCCCTGCTGGTGCCTGGGGATGGGCCGGTGCCCGAGCAGAGAACAGATTATGAAGGGAATGAGCCAATGCATAGACTGCAGTATAAACTTGGTAACCAACTCTGAAGTCAAAGTTACCAAACCTTGATAAAACCTCATCATCCAGAGATTCATTGCCGGAACATTTCTGCACTGGAACACTTGTATTAGTCTTTAGGAAACCAGTAAATGAGCATCCGTGTGATTTTTCCCATATCTCTGTTACTGTATCATCATTGGGGTAGTTACTGGGAGTCATTCTGTAAAAAAAAGTTTCAAAGCCAGAGATTTCTTCTCCCTGAGCAGATAATGACAAAGTGCCATTTAGTGTGGTTCCACTGTACCCGAATATATGGGGGACGACAGTGGGGAAGAAGGAGGATGAGAGCCAAATTTTGCTTGTGATTTGACTAAAAGAAAACAGATATATGAAGGCTTTAAGGTGCATTGGAGTTAAAAACAAAACAATCACATCAACGTCCTTATTATTCATTTTAGCGACAAAACTTTTAAGACCAAAAAAATGAATATAAAACATATCTGAGAAGAAAATAGAAAAGGCAACACAACCACCGTAGCTTTCTATACCTTTCCTTATTCCGTCAAGAGCTCGTTCCCCACTCTCATTATTGGATACAATGAGGCCCACCCACTTCCAACCAAAGTGCTTCAGTATCTGCACAATCCCATCCATTTCTGATAATTCATTTGGAACAATTCGATAGAATGATGGAAACTGGATCCTGTCATTGTAAACAGGGTCTGTAGCTCCGTAGCTAACCTGAAGACAAAAATATAAGTTAAAACACTTACTTGGACAAATATATTTATGTTTTATATTTGTAAATTAAATGCTTTTATTCTCCAAGTGTTTTATAAATTAGACTAATGGCAACATAAGATTTGAGAAAAATATAATCTTTGAGGTGCCAAATGTTAGACACCCCCCTCACCCCAAAGATTTTAATTGTTTAGCTTCTGTTCACTGAAAACTGCACTGCCCAAGTAACTACTCTAGGATTGCCACTCCACCATCATCTTCTTCCTGAATATCTTTCTACAGTCAGTGGGTATATTTGCACAGTAGAGTAAAAACTTGAATGTAGGAGCAAAAAGTCATCTTTCTCTCTAACCAACCAAGTCACTGATCAACTTTTCTGCAGCCATTGGAGTCTAGGGGAGTTTTTTCAATGCAAAATCTGGTGAAAAATGTAAAAAAAAAATCTGGTTTTAGATAAAAGAAATAAATACTTGCCTGTGGGTACCTAAAAAGCCCTGCAAGATGGGCTATGGGGTAGCTCGATGACAAGTCCCCCAAAACACCAATTAGCTTCATATTTTTCAAACATGCAAAATTTGGAATTCTATAGTCTCTTCCTGAAAATATATCCAGTGCGCCAGAGAGAGCCTTAGTTGGAGCTGCACAAGAATCAAATATCTGGTAGCCCAGGGTAACATTAGGTAAAATCCATGAACTTCTATTAATCTCTTCAATGGCAAACTTGAAGAAAAGTAGATAGCTGTAATATCGGAAGGATAACCTGTAACGCAAGATCAAAACTGTGATATAATCAAACTTAATAAAGTGATTTATTAAATATTTTATTTACTATAATTTTTCTTATGTTCTTAATAAAGTATTGAATCTATTCCATGATATAAAGTCAGTTAGAATGTTTGAATTTTTCCTACAATAGTATTTATTAAGTTACGAGAATTAAGGAAAGTTCATTTGACACCAGCTACGGGGCCCTGTTTGCACAGAAAAGTCAAAGCCCAAAACAAAGAAAGCAGAGGGTTAATATAGTCTTTTTTGTGGGAAAGGAATGCACAAAGAGTGCAGGGAGAATACATGGGGGTACAAGGAGTGTAAGATGTCTTCAATGCAAACAAAATAGACTTAGGACATAGTATCTGTGCCACTGTGACAGAATGATCTGTTATACAGATAGCTAGAATCTCAGCCATAAAGCAGAGCAGGACTGCTGCTTACAATGGGGGGGGGGGGATCAGATAGGATCTGTGCCACTGTGACAGAATGTTCTGTTATACAGATAGCTAGAATCTCAGCCATAAAGCAGGGCAGGACTGCTGCTTACAATGGGGGGGATCAGATAGGATCTGTGCCACTGTGACAGAATGCTCTGTTATACAGATAGCTAGAATGTCAGCCATAAAGCAGGGCAGGACTGCTGCTTACAATGGGGGGGATCAGATACGATCTGTGCCACTGTGACAGAATGCTCTGTTATACAGATAGCTAGAATCTCAGCCATAAAGCAGGGCAGGACTGCTGCTTACAATGGGGGGGATCAGATACGATCTGTGCCACTGTGACAGAATGCTCTGTTATACAGATAGCTAGAATCTCAGCCATAAAGCAGGGCAGGACTGCTGCTTACAATGGGGGGGGGGGGGATAGGATCTGTGCCACTGTGACAGAATGCTCTGTTATACAGATAGCTAGAATGTCAGCCATAAAGCAGGGCAGGACTGCTGCTTACAATGGGGGGATCAGATAGGATCTGTGCCACTGTGACAGAATGTTCTGTTATACAGATAGCTAGAATCTCAGCCATAAAGCAGGGCAGGACTGCTGCTTACAATGGGGGGGATCAGATACGATCTGTGCCACTGTGACAGAATGCTCTGTTATACAGATAGCTAGAATCTCAGCCATAAAGCAGGGCAGGACTGCTGCTTACAATGGGGGGGGATCAGATAGGATCTGTGCCACTGTGACAGAATGCTCTGTTATACAGATAGCTAGAATCTCAGCCATAAAGCAGGGCAGGACTGCTGCTTACAATGGGGGGATCAGATAGGATCTGTGCCACTGTGACAGAATGCTCTGTTATACAGATAGCTAGAATCTCAGCCATAAAGCAGGGCAGGACTGCTGCTTACAATGGGGGGGGATCAGATAGGATCTGTGCCACTGTGACAGAATGCTCTGTTATACAGATAGCTAGAATCTCAGCCATAAAGCAGGGCAGGACTGCTGCTTACAATGGGGGGATCAGATAGGATCTGTGCCACTGTGACAGAATGCTCTGTTATACAGATAGCTAGAATCTCAGCCATAAAGCAGGGCAGGACTGCTGCTTACAATGGGGGGGATCAGATACGATCTGTGCCACTGTGACAGAATGCTCTGTTATACAGATAGCTAGAATCTCAGCCATAAAGCAGGGCAGGACTGCTGCTTACAATGGGGGGGATCAGATAGGATCTGTGCCACTGTGACAGAATGCTCTGTTATACAGATAGCTAGAATCTCAGCCATAAAGCAGGGCAGGACTGCTGCTTACAATGGGGGGATCAGATAGGATCTGTGCCACTGTGACAGAATGTTCTGTTATACAGATAGCTAGAATCTCAGCCATAAAGCAGGGCAGGACTGCTGCTTACAATGGGGGGGATCAGATACGATCTGTGCCACTGTGACAGAATGCTCTGTTATACAGATAGCTAGAATCTCAGCCATAAAGCAGGGCAGGACTGCTGCTTACAATGGGGGGATCAGATAGGATCTGTGCCACTGTGACAGAATGCTCTGTTATACAGATAGCTAGAATGTCAGCCATAAAGCAGGGCAGGACTGCTGCTTACAATGGGGGGGATCAGATACGATCTGTGCCACTGTGACAGAATGCTCTGTTATACAGATAGCTAGAATCTCAGCCATAAAGCAGGGCAGGACTGCTGCATACAATGGGGGGATCAGATAGGATCTGTGCCACTGTGACAGAATGTTGTGTTATACAGATAGCTAGAATCTCAGCCATAAAGCAGGGCAGGACTGCTGCTTACAATGGGGGGATCAGATAGGATCTGTGCCACTGTGACAGAATGCTCTGTTATACAGATAGCTAGAATCTCAGCCATAAAGCAGGGCAGGACTGCTGCTTACAATGGGGGGATCAGATAGGATCTGTGCCACTGTGACAGAATGCTCTGTTATACAGATAGCTAGAATCTCAGCCATAAAGCAGGGCAGGACTGCTGCTTACAATGGGGGGATCAGATAGGATCTGTGCCACTGTGACAGAATGCTCTGTTATACAAATAGCTAGAATCTCAGCCATAAAGCAGGGCAGGACTGCTGCTTACAGTGGGGGGATCAGATAGGATCTGTGCCACTGTGACAGAATGCTCTGTTACACAGATAGCTAGAATCTCAGCCATAAAGCAGGCTGATTTATCCTGAAAGAAGGAAACCAGGAAAGGAAAAACTAAAAACAATAAGAGGCAAGCATTTATATGGTTAGTGAACATTTAGTCTGTGGTTCTCTGTTGAAATAGTAATATACATTTCTAAAACACATATAGTACTTAAAAATAAAGGACATACCTCATACATAAAATATTCTCTCCATGTCCAGAAGAAGGCCTATGGAAATCACTCAGCTGAAGAACAGCACCAAGAATAAAATCCCCATCTTGGAAAGTGTTGGTGTAATTGTTTTTCCATAGAACACATCTGGGTGTAGAATAGTGAGTAATGTCGGAGGCTGCTGGGAATATCTGCAGTAGAACAATCAGTACCAGCATGGTTCCTAAGGGGAAGTGTCCCTCACAGATCATGCCGTGGGTAGGTAGAACCTGTCTATGAAGAGGAGATCACCGGCAGGCTCAGTGTATATATCCAGCAGAGCTCATTTTTATACCTTGATAAACCTTCTGTTCTACACCACAAAGCAAAACAACTTATTTATACAGGATAGAATATTTTTATTTTTAGGCTAACAAAGTAAGTCTTTAGGGGGTGATGAGATGAGAATATCCAGAAGAAATAAACAGTGGTTATGTGACAATAATACATCAGCAGCAGATCAACCATCAACATTACGTTCCTCAATATATTTCCTTAGAAAGCATTATGGTGTATAGCTCTGTGGGAGGGGGGCAAAGAACTTGAAATTTCCCCCTATATAGAGTAAATTGGGCACAGACTTTCAAATTCATGAAAACGCTGCATTTTTGAGCATTTTGTGACATTTTTGTATTATGCACTTGCAAGTGATTGCCTTTAACCCTTTCACTGCCAGCCGTTTTGGTCAAAGCGGAACTTGTATTGCCAGACAGTTTTTGAACATTTTTCACTTTAGGGGCCTTTCCTCAGGGGGACTTTTAGTTTACCCAGGAAAACAATATATTGTTTTTTTCAGGACAACCTGAGCTTTCAAAATATGGTAGAACGTTGGTGTAATTACAATTCTGTAACAAGATATCGGCTTCTAAATGTCTAAAAAATTTTAAAAACTCATATTTTCCATAATATAAACACATTCACCAGAAACAAAAATTATTTTATGCACAAAAATACAACTGATTTGTAAAGTCCCATGTCTTCTGAATTTGCCAATACCAAATATATATAGTTTTATGGAGATTTCTCACTTGTATAGGTCAAAAACTCCCAGCAGTACCCTACCAAATTCCCAAAGCACTGTTCCAGAAAGCTGCATACTTTAGATTTCAAGGCCAAAAATTCTACTAACAGAAGGTTTATCCCAGAAAATTACACATTTCTGGAAAGAACAGATTCTGGGGAATACAGAATAGGCACAAAGCTTCCAGTCTATAGTATCTTATCTCCTACAGGTCATAAAGTAACCAAATAAAACACCCTAAATATTAATGCCAGGGGTCCACTGAACAGTTTGTTGCCCAATATGTGTAGGTTTACCTAAGTATGTGGCATGTAGGGGCCCCAATGGGAACATACCCCATATGATCTATCATTTCTGTCATTTCAGCTTCTGCAAAATCAACACATTTACATCATTATATGTGGGATAAAGCTAGTAAAAAGGACATTCACCCCAGAAAGTCATATATTTTTGGAAAGTACACATTCCCCTGAATCTAAAATGGGTACCCATGTCTATCTACTCCAAAGTACCAATCTGCAATGGTTTCCTAAATCTGGCAATTTTGATGACATTTCCAAAAATCCCCTCAAAGCTTCCAGTTTCCAGCACCTTAACTCCCACATAGCATTAGGTACCAAGATAAAACACCTTTAATTTGAACGCCAGGGGTCCACTGAATAGTTTGAAGCCCAATATGTATAGGTTTACCTAAGTATGTGGCATGTAGGGGCCCCAATGTGTTTGGTGCATTTACAGTGGAGGAAATAATTATTTGACCCCTCACTGATTTTGTAAGTTTGTCCAATGACAAAGAAATGAAAAGTCTCAGAACAGTATCATTTCAATGGTAGGTTTATTTTAACAGTGGCAGATAGCACATCAAAAGGAAAATCGAAAAAATAACTTTAAATAAAAGATAGCAACTGATTTGCATTTCATTGAGTGAAATAAGTTTTTGAACCCCTACCAACCATTAAGAGTTCTGGCTCCCACAGAGTGGTTAGACACTTCTATTCAATTAGTCAACCTCATTAAGGACACCTGTCTTAACTAGTCACCTGTATAAAAGACACCTGTCCACAGAATCAATCAATCAAGCAGACTCCAAACTCTCCAACATGGGAAAGACCAAAGAGCTGTCCAAGGATGTCAGAGACAAAATTGTAGACCTGCACAAGGCTGGAATGGGCTACAAAACCATTAGCAAGAAGCTGGGAGAGAAGGTGACAACTGTTGGTGCGATTGTTCGAAAATGCAAGGAGCACAAAATGACCATCAATCGACCTCGCTCTGGGGCTCCACGCAAGATCTCACCTCGTGGGGTGTCAATGATTCTGAGAAAGGTGAAAAAGCATCCTAGAACTACACGGGAGGAGTTAGTTAATGACCTCAAATTAGCAGGGACCACAGTCACCAAGAAAACCATTGGAAACACATTACACCGCAATGGATTAAAATCCTGCAGGGCTCGCAAGGTCCCCCTGCTCAAGAAGGCACATGTGCAGGCCTGAAGTTTGCCAATGAACACCTGAATGATTCTGTGAGTGACTGGGAGAAGGTGCTGTGGTCTGATGAGACCAAAATAGAGCTCTTTGGCATTAACTCAACTCGCTGTGTTTGGAGGAAGAAAAATGCTGCCTATGACCCCCAAAACACCGTCCCCACCGTCAAGCATGGGGGTGGAAACATTTTGCTTTGGGGGTGTTTTTCTGCTAAGGGCACAGGACAACTTATTCGCATTAACGGGAAAATGGACGGAGCCATGTATCGTGAAATCCTGAACGACAACCTCCTTCCCTCTGCCAGGAAACTGAAAATGGGTCGTGGATGGGTGTTCCAGCACGACAATGACCCAAAACATACAGCAAAGGCAACAAAGGAGTGGCTCAAGAAGAAGCACATTAAGGTCATGGAGTGGCCTAGTCAGTCTCCGGACCTTAATCCAATAGAAAACCTATGGAGGGAGCTCAAGCTCAGAGTTGCACAGAGACAGAAACCTTAGGGATTTAGAGATGATCTGCAAAGAGGAGTGGACCAACATTCCTCCTAAAATGTGCGCAAACTTGCTCATCAATTACAAGAAACGTTTGGCCTCTGTGCTTGCAAACAAGGGTTTTTCCACTAAGTATTAAGTCTTTTTTTGTTAGAGGGTTCAAAAACTTATTTCACTCAATGAAATGCAAATCAGTTGCTATCTTTTATTTAAAGTTATTTTTTCGATTTTCCTTTTGATGTGCTATCTGCCACTGTTAAACCTACCATTGAAATGATACTGTTCTGAGACTTTTCATTTCTTTGTCATTGGACAAACTTACAAAATCAGTGAGGGGTCAAATAATTATTTCCTCCACTGTATGTTAGACAATTTCTTGCATACAAAGGCAAATCACCCCAAATAGGAACACCAGAGGCCTACTGAACAGTTTGATGCCCAATATGCATAGATATACCAAAGTCTGCGGTATGTACTGACCCCAAAATGAAAATAGCGCATATGGATTTCTCGACTGCCAACTCAGCTTTTGCACACAGAGCCCCCTGTCAGCGTATTATGTGCCATAACCCCCCCCCCTAACTATACAGAGAAATCCCCAAATCCTGTCCTACCCCTTCAGACAATAGAATAAAAGCAAGGATTGGATTTTTACCCTCCACTTTTCTCTTTGCCAAGTTAATAAGAATGGAGAAGGTTTGTATAATCTCCAATGTTTATATTGTGCTGCATTTCTTTACTTATGAAAAATGGAACTTTCTGTAATTTGTAGCTTTTTGTATAACAGGTTTAATGATAAGGTATTATAACAATCTAACAAAGTGTTTTTCCTCCATTCTGGGCTGATTGGTGTTGCTTGTAATATATAGGGTCACCTTTAGAAAGTCTGCAAAACCCAGCTGATGTGTGTTTGTCTGACCCTTAACCTTTTCTACAAATTTCTTATATTATTAAATAACACATTTTAATTTTTTATCTTTAAATTTTAAAGCATGTTAGAAAAAAACGTTTGACATGTGCAACATTTTGTAAACTACATTTATTTGTTTATTCCCATCGCGTTTAAGTTCCCATTCAGATTCTATGGGAATCTGTGGATATAGTGTGTGAGTATTGTGCTGTACCCTTTTAGGAATTTTTTTTTTTTTTTTTTAAATAAGCTGGTGGGGCTTTCTTATGGTAGCAACAAATCTCAAATTAGCTTTGAACAGACTTCAAATTAGAAAATTAAAACAGAGATCTGATTGGCCCTGGCCTGCTGGCCATTTCCCCCCCCCCCAAAAAAAAATTACCAGTGGGTAACAGAACCTCCGCAGCAGTAATGTTATGTAGGATATATTTAATATAATTTATTTGTAACCTTTTTTCTACCATGAAAATACAAAATAAAGTCAGTCTGGAGTCTACTGTACATTGAAAAGGATAATTTGGCACACAAGAAAATATGTGAACCCCATTTACCCCATTTATTACCACCAGTGCACATCTAAGGGGCAGATTTATCAAAATGTGAGTTTAGAGCTTAATACATAAACACTCACCCACGTTCTATTCATTCCTATGGGATTTTTAGAAGTGTATTAATCAATGGTTGAAAGTTAAAACTCACCATTTTATCAATATTCTTCTAAAAACCCCATAGGAATGAATAGAAGATGGGTGAGTTTTTATGTATTAAGCTCTAAACTCATATTTTGATAAATCTGCCTAAGTCTTGAGTTAGTGAATGTAGTCCAGAGATAGTCCTGCTCCTAGGCCTTAAAATGTCCCATATTCCCAAGTCCTTATACACAGTTGTTATACATATTTGAAACATATAAATGCAAATCCTTCTACTGACAATATCAAGTGAAAACATGAAATACTTACATACCAGTGGTGCTAATAACTTTTTCTTTTATTAGACTTTTATTCTCTTTATTATTTTGTTATCCCCAAACCAGTAAAATTTGTTGTACAAAAAAAAAAAATGGTTAGTATATTAAATGGGAAAAAAAACCTAAAAGAAAACTATAAAACAACAGACTAAACTTAATCAATTTTTATTGAAAGCTTTTAGAGAAAAAAATGTGTCAAAAAACTCAAGAATATATGTGTGGGTATTTTGTGAAACCTCAGATAGTCAACATTTTCTAAAAAAAAATTGGTAAAAGTAGTGATGAGCGAATCTGCCCTGTTTCACTTCGCCATAAAATTTGCAAAACGACAAGAAAATTCACGAAATGGTGAAAAATTCATGAAATGCATTTGTTGTGCAAATTTTTTTTGTCACCTGCGTCTTTTTTGTTGCCTGCGTCTATTTTTTTGTCGCCCATGTCTTTTTTGACCCAACCGTGCCCAATTTTGACGTGGCAGCACCTTTTTTTGCCGCGACTGCGCCCAATTTTGACGCAACCTTGTTTCTTTTTTACGCGACCACGCCCAATTTGATGCACGACAAAAGACAAATTTTTTCGCTATGCATTTTTCACGGAAGTTTGGCGAAATGCGGAAATTCGCTGCGAATCCATGTCTGGCGAAAAAATCCGCTCATAATTAGTTAAAAGTCTTTAGGAAAAACTTGGAGTGTAGAATCTGGCAAATTTCTAAATAATTCAATGGGAATTGTCTCAAGCAACTTTATTTTGTCGCCCCCCCCCCAGTATATTAAACCATTTAAGATATTTAGCTCTGTTAAAAATGTAATTTTGTGTGTTTTTGTTTTGTTTTTTTTAAAGTGTCTGTTCCCTTTTTTATTTTTTTATTTATAATGTACAAACATATGGGTGAGATTCAATTTCAGATAAATTTAGTTCCAATTATTTCCCAAGAATTCAATAGAATTACCATGCCATAAACAGTGAGATAAGTCTCATTAAATTGCATCTGGCTCTATGGTAAAATCTGGAAATATATTAGGAGATAAGGTTTTTCTTATTAAAATGGTTCTGGCCCTTCAAATCTTAATTTAACCAATTCTTTTTGATTATAAATCCTTTACAAAAACTTTTTAGGTTTAGGTTTTTTTTACTTGTTTCTGTACAATCTGATGTTGCCTTATGTCTAGGAAGGTTGCCAGAACCACTAATATTTATTACAAAGGGGCGTGGTCAATGGCACCACATGGCAGACATGTAATCCGGAGGTTCTTGGCCCACCTCTCCCAAAGAAGTGACTTTCTTTTCATTTCTACCATGGGAAAACATGGCAAGCCTAAAGAAATGACAGAAGAGGACATGAGAAAGTGAGTGCTTCATGATGACCTCCACAAATCCTGAAGCACCGACGAATGGATCTGAAATGGCACCAAGATGCACCAGAAGCCCTACGCAGGACTATGATAATGATATGATAATACCTTTGAAAACTTTGCTGACAAAACAAGACTTTGATAAGCTTGTGGCACAAATTAAAAAGGCACAATATGAGGTGACGGAGCTAAAGCTAGAACTTACAGCACTAGACTCTCACCATTTAAAATCTGAAAGAAGACAAGAACCAGTAGAAGATCCAGTAGAAGCTATGATACATGCTACTACCGCACAGGGGGAGATGGTGTATGCACTGTGGAGATGGCTAGACGGTATAGATAATCAAGGCAGAAGGTGCAATTTGCGCATCTACAGCCTACCCAAATTGACAGAAGATACTAACAGGCTACAATCACCAAACTGTCAAGTTTGGGAAAAATATGACATATGTAATATAGAGATATAGCGAGCACCTAAAGGCCTCCCTCCAAAGAAACAGAGAGACACCATTTGCTGTTTGATTAGATTCCTTGTGAAAGACAAAATTCTGTATTCTACTGTATTCTAGTGCTATAAGATTTGTCATGGTCTACATTTCTACAACAGAGACTCCTCCCACCTTCATTGGCTGTTAAAGTTGAGAAGAACTGAGCATGCTCAGGAGCCAGCACCCAAGTAAATTCCTAAGGGGGGGGTCAAGTAGGTTAGAGGAGCAAAAGGAATACTAAGTGATCAAGGGAATACTGCAGCCTTACTATTAACCTTTTAAGACCCAGTGTGGAGGGTATTGAAATACAGGTATAGGACCTGTTATCCAGAATGCTTAGGACCAAGGCTATTCCAGATAAGGGGTCTTTCTGTAATTTGGATTTCCATACCAATGGCGAAAGGCGGAATTTTGCTACAAATCTATGCCCTTCGCTATAAATAAATAGTGATGAGTGGATCTGCCCCATTTTGCTTCACCAAAAAATCCACAAAACTGCGGATTTTTGGTTTTTTTATTCCAAATGCTTAAAAGTCAGTGGGGGGTTTTTCTCACTCTAAATGCATTTAAGTCTATTGGTGTTTTTTGTTGCTGCAAATTTTTGCCGTGGTAACACCAAAAAATTCACCAATGGAGAAATCCATGTCTGCTGAAAAAGTTTGCTCATCACTATAAATGAATCAACAGTCCTGTTATTTACTTTTATTTACTGTTATTTACTTTTTCTGTGCCCTTTACACTCCTCCTTTCCAGACAAAGAAAGACTTTTTCATTTGTTGACTCAATTAAACTACCTTAACTCAATCTCTGCTATAAGGTCAAAATGAAAGATTGCATGGGGAGCTAAGCTTTTCTGGCAACAGTCTCTCTTATGTTCAGCTCAGGTCTATGAAAAATAATGTAGCATTTGGGGGCAAATATACAGCCCAGTAACCCAGCACTGGAGGATAAGATGGCAAATATCTCAACTGCCACCATTCTACTGCCCTTACTGCTCAGGTATGCAGGGACAAATGCCCCCCACACGCTACAGAACCCCAACATACTGAAAGTGATGTTTTTAGCCTCATTAAATCGGTCAGGGAAATCCTTGGCTAGAAATGCAGCAATGAAACTTAGTAGGGCCAACGTTCCTATATATCCAATTATACAGAAGAAGAAATAGCCTGACCCTTCATTGCACAGGAGAATAATATAGTCTGGGTCAGAGAGAGTATCGTCTTCTGGAAATGGAGGACTGGAGGCCATCCATACAACACAGATCACAGTCTCACCCAAAGAACATGCAGAGACTACTAAGATGGCCAGTTGGGTTCCTACATACTTCTTCAGCTTGCTCCCAGGCTTTGTGGCATTGAAGGCAATAATAACTGTGAGAGTTTTAGCCAACACCGTAGAAACAGAAATAGTAAAAATAATTCCAAATGCAGCTTGTCGAACAAGACAAATTATTTTAGTTGGGCGCCCAATGAATAATAAAGTGCAGAGGAAACACAACATGAGAGAGATGAGGAGGAGACAGCTGAGATGTTGGTTATTGGCTCTCACAATAGGAGTCTCCCAATATTTTACAAAGATTCCCAAAACTACAGAAGTTGTGATGAAGAGAATTATAGCAGCGGAAGCTAAACTGGCCCCCAGGGTATCCATATAAGAAAGGTAATTTAGAGCTTTAGGGACACAGTCAGTCTTCTGTCTATTAGACTTCTGGTCTTCAGGGCATTTTACACAGGTCACTGCATCTGAAATGCAAAATATTATAGGTAGTAACATTCACTTTTATGCAAATTTTACTTCTACTTGCTATGTGTATTTGCATTGAATCTTGTTTTATCACATTGTTTTCATGTACAGATGAAGCAAACATTGTCTAGGCTTTTGTATTGGCTCTCTCCATCATTTCAATCAATTTAAGTAGATAATTACACCCTTTCCTTGGTATTACATTTTAAAGGGACACTGCCATGATTTTTATTGGGTACTTCCTATGACACTGTTACATAGGAAATAATACCCTCTGCCATTTAACATTTTATTCTTGAACCAACAAATGTATTTGTAGCGGTAATATTGGTGTGTAGGCGCCATCTCAGTGTATTGTGCCTGAGTCTGAGCTTTCAGCCAGTGCTACACTGCTTTCAGCTAACCTATTGTTTCTCCTACTCCCATGTAACTGGAGGAGTCCCAAGCCGGACTTGGATTTCTTACTATTGAGTGCTATTTTGATACCTACTGGGGAGCTGCTATCTTGCTCCCTTCCCATTGTTCTGCTGATCAGCTGCTGGGGGTGAGGGGGCGGGGAATATCACTCCAACTTGCAGCGCAGCAGTAAAGTGTGCCTGTGTCTGAGCTTTCAGCCAGCGCTACACATTAGAACTGCTTTCAGCTAACCTATTGTTTCTCCTACTCCCATGTAACTGGAGGAGTCCCAAGCCAGACTTGGATTTCTTACTATTGAGTGCTATTCTGATACCTACTGGGAGCTGCTATCTTGCTCCCTTCCCATTGTTCTGCTGATCGGCTGCTGGGGGTGAGGGGGCGGGGAATATCACTCCAACTTGCAGCGCAGCAGTAAAGTGTGCCTGAGTCTGAGCTTTCAGCCAGCGCTACACATTAGAACTGCTTTCAGCTAACCTATTGTTTCTCCTACTCCCATGTAACTGGAGGAGTCCCAAGCCGGACTTGGATTTCTTACTATTGAGTGCTATTCTGATACCTACTGGGAGCTGCTATCTTGCTCCCTTCCCATTGTTCTGCTGATCGGCTGCTGGGGGGAGGGGGGGATATCACAGTGTAATATTTTAAAACACAGCTTAGTACATTACAGCCTGAGCAAAGGGCAAAATGATCTGTACATGTTGTGTTTGTCACTGTTCCTACCTGTAGTGTTAGACATTTCCCCATCTCCACACTGGACACAGTCATAACAACAAGGGGGCTCCCCTTCTATTTTAGACTTCCTGTATCCTGGGGAACAGGGCTCGCTGCATAGGGACCGAGGCATCTAAATTATATACAAACATTCATCACTAATAGACTGAGGTCAGTGGCTACACAAGTATTTCTGATTGCACCAATTCTCTCACTGCTGGTGCTTCCCAGTTTAGTAAATGTAAAGCTGATTTTTAGTGATGAATTGTATTTACCAGATGATGATTGTATTCACGGATTTGCTTAAAAATTCAACATTTCGGCATTGGCCGCAAAAATGCTGCAACATTTTACCATGAAAAATGTGCTGTTTTGTCAAAAAAGGTGCAGTTGCATTAAAATAGACACAGTCATGTAAAATTGTGTGAGTAAAAAAAAATCATGTGGGATCCGCATTTTGTAAATTTTACATCATTTCGTGAATTTTTTTAGCAGTTTTGCAAATTTTTTGGCAATGCGAAACAGGGCAGATCCGCTCATCACTACTGATTGTCTTTAGTACATTTTGATGAAATTTTCTCAAATACAGATTTTGATGCAGCTAGGCAGACTTTATGATTGCATTATGAATGGCTACACTACAACAAATACATGGAATTGTAAGTGCTGTCTTTGTTTTTGCTGATAATAACAAAATTGTGTAGTGAAGAGCGGATTTTGGATTCGGAGGCATGGATTCGCAGCAAATTTCTGCATTTCGCCATTGGTGAATTGTTTCGGGCAACTTCTGTTAAAATTTGAGGCAGAAAAAGTTGTCGCACAGATTTTTTTTTGTCGGGCGTCAAATTGGGCGTGGTTGCGTTAAAAAAGGTACGGTCATGTAAAAAACCGCGGGTGACAAAAAAATAGATGCAAGCTAAAAAAATTGCACAACAAATGCATTTCACGAATTTTATGGCGAAGTGAAATGGGACCGATTTGTTCATCAATAATCGTGTGCATAAATATAAGTCCCATGATGGATTTTGCCACTAGATCAACTATTGGAGAACTGGGCAGCAAATGAGATCTAACATTTATATTCAAGGTTATGCACATTGGTAGAAATGACAAATACCAGTTATACACTAAATGATTTAAAGATTTTTATAGATTTGCTAGTTATGGACTAAATGAAAGTGTGTTTGGGGTCTAGAAGAAGAATGAGAAGAATTGGGATTTAGTGTGGAGAAATGACTGTGCAACTCTAGGCAGCCGGAGTCTTACTAAACTCCCTGTTGGTGGATACTATTTTTTTTTCTATACCTGTAATCCAACATACCTAGTCTTTTAATTAATCACAATTGATACTTTAGTAACTATACTTACATATGTATATGTATTGTGATTGTCTAACTTCCTGTGAAAGTGTGTTTAAATTAGCCTATGATTAAGTAGCCTCTAGGTACAAAAAGTGTAAGGCTGTTTCTGGCATTTTATGTATGGATTAAATAAATTTATAATGTTTTTACTTTAAAGAATAAGTAAACCCTTTTTTTCTATCACTAAAATTACTCTAAACAGCCTCAAGAATTACCTACCTTTGTCCCAGCATTCTCTCTGACCTGGTTCCTCAGGTAGAAGTTAATCATGGGGGCAGGTCTTCACTCTGCACAAGGAAGCAAAGGAAAGGATTAACGTCTAACTGAGGAACCAGGTCAGAGAGAATGCTGGGACAAAGGTAGGTAATTCTGAAGGTTGTTTAGAGTAATTTTACTGATAGAAAAAAAGGGTTACTTATTCTTTAAACTGAGCTGCTTTTTGACAATTTTTGTGAGTATCCGGATGTGCCTGCCAACAATTCTCCTGCATGTGAATCTCCTACTGGCTCCCTTAGCTGAAGGTCTGGGGCATGAGCACCTGGACCCACTTTACCAAGGGTAAGATGTCTACCTCTTATGCTTTAGATGTGATTACTTTGTATGGTATTTATGGATAAATCACTGCCAGCATAGTGGGTACTGCCTAAAGAGTATGCTGGATTGTTTATACTCGGAGTTACGGGACCTGTATAAATGCACTCGGCCTGCGACCTTGTGCTTTTCTATGGTCACGTAACTCCTCAGTGACTTCTAATATATATGAAAATTTCAATAGGGGGTACATTATCCACTATATATACTGTATATACTGGGGTTATTTTTGAGGGGTTGAACTTGGTGGACTGCTCTATATAAAGTTATACATACATAGATACAACTGTTTCAGCCTTACCTCTGTGAAGTATGGGCTCCACAAATCAGCACTGGAATTAATGTAAAGCTGATTCTCGTCATTTGACTCATCAAAACGTCCAACTTTACGGCTCACAACGGAATCATCATTTAAGAAGATCCACTTAACAATGTCAAATTGAGCTGGAGGGTCTCCATTATCTTTGAAGAACATGGTGTCGCCAGAAGGCGTTTTATAAGTCACATTGTGAATAAATGCATTTAACTAAAATAAATATAAAAGGAAGATTCATTTTTCCTCATATACTTGCAAATTTTGCGGTGGTTGAGCAGCTTCCTTTTTTGATCATCTTGTTAAAGGTTTAGTAATCTCATAGCAGTTTTACTGAACTATGAAAATATTATCCTATCAATCATCCTGTTATAGTTCCAGCAATATCTAGGACTAGAGGGACCAACAGCCCTGCTATGTGAGGGCAACCTTCCTTTGACATTACCACCCAACACTGCTGCCTCTAACATTGTACCCTCTCCTCTCCTTAAGTCAACAAGGGAATGGTGAATCACTCTTATACTGGAAGAGCAAGCTGTTAGACATCTGGAAGCATAGGTGTGGGAGTTTTGCTATGGTACCTACACATCCACATGTTGAGCAGCTTTTGCCAGCCCAGCTTCTATATACAGAGAATTGATATACATTCAAATTTTAGGGTTCCCATTCCTTCAGATAAAATATAAAGTACTGCTATTCATATCTATTCAAGAGGAGTGGGACTGAAGCACTAGATTCTTCTGCTTGTTGTACATATACTTCAACTGGTTCCAGACATGTGACCAACAGAGAAAGCAAGTATAGTTGGTTTGTTTAAGTTAAGAGTTTCAATGTTAAGTGCCCCACTCCTTCTATGTTATACAGAGGAATAGTACCTAAAAAAGGTACAAATACTTAGGTATATGTCACTCAACTAAATAATTTTTTGATTAATTAAATGTAGGGAACTGGTTAATTGTGTCCTTTCTCATTGGTAGTCCCCAAGTAATTTGGACAGCTATAAGGGTCCTCTGTGTAATGTGAAGTAAGTCCCTTTTCCTGGGTCATAGCATGACCACTGCAGTTCCACAGTTTGGCCATGTGGTGTAGTATAAAAGACTGAGCAGCCATAAAGCTGGAGGCCATTTGGTGAAAGTTCTCTACCTGAGCAAGCAGGTGGGGAGATTGTGGTGGAACCTGGGTAAAGGTAGGCCCAGATAGGTCAGGCAGCTCCTATAATAGATCCCACTAGGTGTGAGAGACAGGCAGGGCTAGCTAGTGAGCAGCTTCTGGCTCCGGCAAGGATTTGCAGAGGGATTATTATCCCGGGTGTAATGCTGCCCAGAGTAGGGTTAACAGTTTACAGACCATAGGAAAAAGCTGGCACATGGTTACTACATGCCTGCCTTTTCCTGCTACCCCCCCTCCTTTATCCACTCACCAATCAGAGAAGCAGCTTCGTTTCCTGAGTCCCTCTTCTAGAATGATCTCCAGCCTGCTTGTCCCCAGGTTAGTGTCACATATGCATACAAACACACACTTACTACAGTAATACACACTTATACTTACACACACATACATTTTGGAGGGTTTCACACTTTCACAGCACTTACACATTTTTAGCACTGAGTTCATAATCAGATTAACCCTTCACACATTACAAATTTAATTGCCATTGTAGATAGCTTATTCACTATCCGCACTGCATAATACCGTTTGCATGTTATTTTGGTGTATTACATTTTCTGTGATTTTGGTGCATTTTTAGTAATTTTATTGCATTTTCAGCCATTTTATTGCATTTTCACTTATGCATTTGTGTTGTTCATTTGACTTTGTCTGTAAAACTAATTTGCCAAAATACTCAAACTGTGATTCTTACTGCAGATTTCATTAGGCGAAAAAAAACACCCCATTGATTTTAGTAATTTTTTTTTAATTTTAGCAATTTTATTGCATTTAGCATTGTTCTTTGTTATATGCCTTTGCACATGGACATTTTGTCTGCTATATGACAATTTGGGTGCATCTGTACACCACATAGTTAGGTAAATCTATGCATATTGGCAGTGCTGGACTGGCCCACCAGGATATTAGGAAAACTCCCAGTGGGCCCTCCTGACCATTTAGCCTGTTTTATGGTCATTCCCTATTTCTGAATGGGAAGAAAGAGGAGAAATAGATGGAAGAATAGATGATAGCATGTAAATAAAAGACTAGGAGAATTAAGAGGTTGGGTGAGAAAAGGAGGAAAAATAGTTATGAAAGTCGGCCTGTAGTCTAAGGTTTCCTGGTGGGCCCCTGGGTTCCCAATCCAACACTGCATATTGGGCATCAAACTGTTCAGTAGACCCCTAATGTGACATTCATATTTAGAATGTTTTATGTTGATACGTTACGAAATGTGGGGTACATAATGGGGCAAAATGCAAGCTTTGTGACAATTTTCAGAAATTTCATAAGAACCATTCTGTTTAGCATAGCTTTGTAGTTTAGTAGTTTGCAGTAGAAAGATGTATTTACCCATTTTTGTTTTGTCAGAATGTGTACTTTCGGAAAATATATGGTTTTCTAGGGTCTCCATACTGTTAGTGGTCTTATGGCACATAATGCACATATCGGGAGCTAATACTACAGCTTCAGAGGTGTACTATTCAAAAATGATTGGTTTTGCGGAGTTAATGTACTTTTTTGTGTTTTTACCCCACATAAATGCAGTAAATATAATTAATTTTAGTAGCTAAAGAGATCTCCGGGGCAATTTGTATGTACTAACTTTCTTTTGGGGTCTCTAAATTCCAGATACAGTGGTGATCCTATGCACAATTGGTATCAAACTGTTCAGTGGACCCTAGGCTTTCATATTTAGGATGTGATTTCTTGGTATCTAATGTTATGTGGGAGATATGAAATTGGAAGCTTTGAGGTGATTTTTTAGACTTTTCATAATTTTTTATAGAAACTGCAAAATTCAGGAAAGCTTTGCTGTTTGGTACTTTGGAGTTGAAAGACACAGTTACCCATTTCGGATTCATCAGAATGTGCACTTTTCAAAAATATGTGGTTTCCTAGGGTAAACCTAATGTTCCGGGATTTTTGGCTTTGGAATCTAAATTAAGCCGTATTCTGCTGTAATGCTTTAAAGTGATACTGACGCGAAAAAACAACTTTTTAAAAAATGAATCTACATAAAAAGTTACCTATAGGTCATGTTGATTATTTTTTACTGATATTGCTGCTTTTGTAAGTAATTGTTACTTGAAATCCCAAAACCTGACTGTTTTGCCAACCTGACTGTCCCTTCTCAGCCTGACAGTTACAGCTTCTAATGCTAACGGCCCCCTGCTGGACAAATATGGCTGCCCCCTCATAGAGGAACATGGGGGATCAGATAGGGAATGTAAAAGCTTGGACAAATACTTTTATGGCAAAATTATAAATAGCATGCAAAGGCAATGTTAAGACAATGTTATAAAAAAGGTTTAATTTCTGGTGTCAGTATCACTTTAAGAATTTGGTAATTTACTTCTGGGAGTTTTCAATCTATCGAAGTCAGAAATCTCCATAAAACTATATATATCAGGTATTGGCCCGTTCGGTAGACATGAGGCTTTCCAAATCAGTTGAATTTTTGTCCATAAAATAAAATATGTTTCTGGTATAAATCCCTATATCATGAAAATTATTAATTTTTCCTTTTTGTTTTGTCTTTGTCTTAAAGACCTTAAAATCTGTGATTTGTGATATTGAAAAATGGATTTTGACGCAGGATTCTGCTGGAGCAGTCCTATTAACTGATGCTTCTGGAAAAAAAACATGTTTTCCCATGGCAGAATCCTTTTAGATTCCATTTATAAGAATTCTATAAATAAAAATACAATAGTATAAAAAGTCCAGTAAAGGTGCTTGTTATACTTACAGCCTAAGTTATGTCCAACATTTTTTTTAAAAAGTCAGTGCCAGTGGAATAGTTGGAAGGTGCCAGGAATACGTAACTTACCTGCCATGGCTTGAATCTGTGCTTTAGACTCCCTGCTGGAGCCTGGGGATGGGCCGGTGCCCGAGCAGAGAACAGATTATGAAGGGAATGAGCCAATGCATAGACTGCAGTATAAACTTGGTAACCAACTCTGAAGTCAAAGTTACCAAACCTTGATAAAGCCTCATCATCCAGAGATTCATTGCCGGAACATTTCTGCACTGGAACACTTGTATTAGTCTTTAGGGAGCCAGTAAATGAGCATTCGTGTAATGTTTCCCATATCTCTGTTACTGTATCATCATTGGGGTAGTTAATGGGAGTCATTCTGTAAAGGAAAGTTTCAAAGCCAGAGGTCTCTCCTCCCTGAGCAGATAATGACAAAGTGCCATTTAGTGTGGTTTTTCTGTTCCCATGTATAAGGGGGATAAAAGCGGGGAAAAAGGAGGATGAGAGCCAAATTTTCCTTGTGATTTGTCTAGAAGAAAACAGCTTTACGAAGGCTCTAAGGTGCGCTGAATTTAAAAACAGAACAATCACATCAACGCCCTTTTTATTTATTTTAGCGATAAAACTTTCAATACCAAAAAAAAATATATAAAATGTATCTGTAAGGGAAATAGAAAAGGCAACACAACCACCGTAGCTTTCTATACCTTTCCTTATTCTGTCAAGAGCTCGTTCCCCACTCTCACTGCTGGATACAATGAGACCCACCCACTTCCAACCAAAGTGCTTCAGTATCTGCACAATCCCATCCATTTCTGACAATTCATTTGGAACAGTTCGATAGAATGATGGAAACTGGATCCTGTCATTGTAAACAGGGTCTGTAGCTCCGTAGCTAACCTGAAGAGAAAAATATAAGTTAAAACAAGTACTTGGACAAATACATTTATGTTTTATATTTGTAAATTAAATGCTTTTATTCTCCAAGTGTTTTATAAGTTAGGATAAAGGCAACATAAAACTTAGGAAAAATATTATCTTTGTGGAGGTGCCAAAATGTTAGACACCCCCCTCACCACAAAGATTTGAATTGCTTAGCTTCTGTTCACTGAAAACTACACTGCCCAAGTTACTACTCTAGGAGTGCCACCCCACCATCATCTTCTTCCGGAATATCTTTCTACAGTAGAGTAAAAACTAGGATGTAAGAGCAGAAAGTCATCTTTCTCTCTAACCAGCCTAAGGAACAACAAAGTTCCACTTCTTTGAGCAACTGCGTGAAGTGTGGTTGTGCGAAAATTAATCACTGACCAACTTTTTTTGCAGCCATTGGAGTCTTGGGGAGTTTTTTCAATGTGAAACCTTAAATACAAATAAATACTTGCCTGTGGGTACCTGAAAAGCCCTGCAAGCTGGGCTATGGGGTAGCTTGAAGCAGATGACAAGTCCCCTAAAAGACCAATCAGTTTCATATTTTTCAAACATGCAAAATTTGGAATTCTATAGTTTCTTCCTGAAAATATATCCAGTGCGCCAGAGAGAGCCTTAGGTGGGGCTGCACAAGAATCAAATATCTGGTAGCCCAGGGTAACATTAGGTAAAATCCATGAACTTCTATTAATGTCTTCAATAGCAAACTTGAAGACCAGTAGATGGCTGTAATATTGGAAGGATAACCTGTAACGTAAGATCAAAACTGTGATGTAATCAAACTTAATAAAGTGATTCATTAAATATTTTATTTACTACAATTCTTCTTATGTTCGTAATAAAGTATTGAATCTATTCCATAATAACATGTCAGTTAGAATGTTTTAAGAAATACTATTGTAGAAAAAATTCAGTTACCAGAAATAAGGAAAGTTTATTTGAGCCAAAACTAAGAAAGTAGAGGGTTAACATAGTTTTTTTTGCCGGAAAGAAATGCACAAAGAGTGCAGGGAGAATACATTGGGGTGCAAGGAGTGTAAGTCTTCAATGCAAACAGAATGCTTTGCAATAAAACTCAACAGTTCAAAACAAGAACCAAATCAGACTATTCACCACCAATAGTCCATCAGTCTTTGACTTTCTCCCATCACCATACTGTACACCAAACCCTCCCAGTCCTTCCTCTGTTCATAATTCCCTCCCAATAAACCCAATCTCGGCAAAGTCCTTCTTTTGTCCATGAAAAGGGGGTTCCCTCCCCACCCAACACCTCCACCTCCACATACCCGGCCACAAAGTCCAGAGTCCGGCTTCGTATTGGTGGGCCATCACACCACCCCCTTCTGTTTCCCCACCCACACTTCCTGCCACTCCACCAAACCAAGGACAGATATACTGCCGAGCCAATGAGAGCTTGTAGGACTCACCAACTGAACAGCATGGGCTGGTGGTCTTGCTTTGTCTGCCTCTTTCTCCCTCTGTGCTCTTTTATCCTGAATTATCTTAGAGGGTGAAAAGAAAAGAGGTTCAGACATCAGGATCATTCCCAACACAAATATATCAGAACTGCACGTCACAGGCTCACACCCCTCCATTTCAGCCACCACAGACTGGCTAATGGACCTCCTGCAGCGGAACTACCATAGGTAGTACCTCATCACTGATATTATCATTTACATGGTTCCTCTATCCAGGGGGTGTGGGACCGACAGGATGCCATAGGCTGCATTGGCATAATGAATGTTCCCGGGATGCCGTATTTTGCTAAAATGGCCCACAGATACTCATGATCCACTCAATGAAAGGCCTTAGCCTGGTCCAGAGACAGGAAGTAGCACCCAATGTTTTGGACTTTGCATAGTTCCAAGGCTTCCCTTATAGTAAGGATCGCCTCAAAAATGCTCCACCCTTTCACCGTGCAGGACTGGACAGGAGATAATAAAGTGCCTGAAAACAAAATCAGTCTGGTAAAAAGTATCCGTGCAAGAAGCTTCCTATCAGTGTTGAGAAGGGCAATCGGCCTCCAGTTCTCAACCTGCTGTGGATCCTTTCCTTTAGACAGCAAGATCAAGGAGGATTCTCTCATGGGGGCAAGATACCCCCTTCCAGGCAGTCTCTAAAGACCTCTATGAGAATTGGAGCCAATTGGTCTTTACATTTATTATAAAATTTGGCTGTAAGGCCATCCGGTCCTGGAGCCTTCTTTTTAGCAAGGCAGTTGATGGCAGCTTTGACCTTGTCCTCTGTGATCTCAGCTGTCAAAGGCTCAAAGTCCAAATTGGTTACATCAGGCCCTGGGGTTGCCTCCAGGAAGGATGAAGTCCTCCCCTTATCCAAAGCCTTGGCCCGGAACAGAGAAGCGTAGAAGTATTTCACAATCCCAAGGATGCCCTCCCTCATTGTCTGTAACTCACCCTTGGGATCCATCAGACAAGTGATAAGCTTCCTCCCGACATTCTCCGGGCAGTTTAAAAAAATGGGGCCGGGGAGTGATAACCCCCATAATCGCTTTCCTGCACAAGAGATTTGTAGCGGCTGTACTGACCTGGGCTTTCAGCTGGGTAATTTTTGACCCCTCCACCCCCATCTGAAATAGAGGACTCCAGCTTTTTTAAGAGAGTCAGGTACTTCTTATACTGGTTACCCTCCCTGCGTACAAATAGCTTACGGAAGAAAGTCCGGAATTAGTGCTTAACATCCTCCCACCACGATGACACAGAGTCATAGAAATCAACCCTCCCGAACTGGTGCTGAAGAAGAGCCTCAAAAGACTTCCCACAGACCCTTGCCCTTTGCTGGAACTTACAAGGTTCCCACCGTAAAGGAAAGTGTCAGGTGGTCTGAGTACTCAACCCCAATCTCCCTAACATCAGCAACATCACCCATCCTGACAAAAGCCATATTAAAGAGGCTACTCCTCCCCCCGCACCTGTAAGTGTGCGTCGCTCTCCAGCCTTCCCAGGTGGCAACATCAACCAATCCAGCTTGCTGAACCAGTTGCTTAAAGAAAAAGTTTTCAGATTTCCCTAACCTTCCTGCCTGATCTTCTGGTCTAAGGACTTGGTTGAAATCACCACCAAAGATGACAGAGAGTGACATGGCAAATAGGGTCTGATTTCTGCCAGCAGAGCCCTCCTGCCTGACATGGAGTGCGGCCCATAGACATTAATAAGACAAAATCGCCTGCAATTTAAAGTTACATCCAACAACAAGCAACGCCCCACCTGAATCTCAAGGAGACAATGCACTATAATATTGAGGCCACCTCAAAATAATTTCGCCACTCCGCCACATGGCTCCTCCGCAATGGACCAAAAAGAAGGCCCATGTCGCCAGTCAGCCTTTGCCTTTCTCAGATCCGTCTGAGTAGTGAGACGGGTTTTCTGAAGGAAAAACACCTCAGCATCTGACTGACTTTCAAATGCCAAAAATCTGGCTCACTGAGTTCTAACACTGCACTAAAACCTAATTGGAGACACTACCATGTTTGTCATGGACTGTCCCTTCCTTCCCTTGGCTGAAGAACCAACTGCATCACCATAACGCTTCACCTGGGGACCTAATTGCAGTTGCTCCTCATCACCATCACTAACTGGGTTTTTAACCAGAGTTCGGGAGTTACTTGCAGCTCCCCTAATACCTTTTTTTTGACTGGTTGTTCACCTCTCAATATTTTCTTTGAGGCCAGTTGAATGTCCATATCCTCCTGCTCCAATTCCCTTTGACTCACACTGGCTTCTTCTCTCTCCATCCTCTCCAGCTCCTCTTGCTCTTCCCTCTCTGCCCTTCCACCCCAGGTCTCAGAATTATCATCTAGTACTGAGAATTTATTTCCAGTACTAATAGAGAAGGGATTTATTGCTGAAGCACCTTCTCCGGGATCTAATTGATGGGAATACTTTTTAGACTTTTTGTTTTTAGTTTTTTTTCCAACTGTCCTCTGCCTGAACATCAACTGCCACCTTCCCTTCCCTTGCTCTAACTTTCTTCTCTGGTCTCCTTCCACTTCTCTGACTATTTGTTGGCTGCCTAACTCTCTGTCTCCTGGGAGTGACTTCTTGCTGTACCTGTAACACTTTCTTTGGCTGCTGTTCCCCTTCCCCTTGTCCCTGCCCCCCTTCCCCTTGCCCCTGATCCCCGCTCCCCTTTCCCTTCCACTGGCTCCATTACCTTCCTCATCTCTCTGTATATCTCAGGGAAGAGTTCGACCATGTTATGGTACACCTCGAGACACTTCCTGTGGGAATGACCCATTCTGTTGCACAGGTTGCACCTTACATGGTCACAGCTGTTTGCCTCGTGCCCCACAGCATTACAGAGTACCCACCTTAATACATTACATTTGCCAGATGATCTCTGGCCCCACACTTAAACCACCTGGCCTGGCCTACATAGAAACAAGCACCCTTTTCCTTCCCTATGAAGGGAAAAGCTGCCTATTCTCCCTTCTCCCAAAAATTAGTTGAATTTACCTGCTCTCCTTAGCCACCTACCTGAACTGACTCTACCTCTACAGGTTCTGAAGGCCCTTGATCTACCTGACCATGTCTATCTTTTGCCAGTACATTAACAACATCCATAGCCCCTCCCACCTCCCCACCCCTCCACATTCACTCCCATTCTCCCAGCACCTGGCACAGCCTCACTCACCCGCTCATGCCCACCATACACAGAGGCTTGCACTTCATTTACCCACTCATTCCCACCTGACACAGAAGCTTGCACTTCATTCCCCTTATTCAGCCCACTCTCCACCCTCTCACTCTCTTTTACACAGGAAGAAGTATTAATTGGAATGGCCCCTCCCAGTACAAAGGACACACAGACATTGGTAGCCAGGGCCCCCTAAATCATTGGTAACCAGGGCCCCCCTAAAACATTGTTAGCCAGGGCCCTCGAGCATCCTCCAGTTACCCCCCTGCAGGTCCTCCAGCTCCCCCCCACAGCATCCTCCTGCTCCCCCCAGAGTCCTTCCCAGCATCCTACAGCTCCCACTCCCCAGCTCCCACCAGAATCCTCCAGCTCCCCCCCAAAGTCCTTCCCAGCATACTACAGCTCCCACCCCCCCAAGCATCCTATACTTCCCCCCAGCTCCCCCCAGAGTCCTTCCCAGCATCCTCTAGCTCCCACCCCCCCAAGCATCCTTTGGCTTCCCCCCAGCTCCTACCATAATCCTCCAGCTCACACCCAGCAACTTCCTCCAGCTCCCCCCCCAGCAACTTCCTCCGGCTCCCCTCAGCTTCCCCCATCCCAGCGACTTCCTCTGGCTCTCCTCCGGCTCCCCTGCGGCATCCACCCCAGACAGCGTCTTCTTCCTTCTGCGTCCTCTTGATCTGTGCCGGCTCACCGCTGCATCTGAACATTTTATAAGGTTGCGCCTCATGCGTCATCAAATTTCCCACTTGTAGTAATATGTTTGGGGACTATACATACATACCTGCAAGTGTATAATTTTAGTATCATTTAATTGTATGAATGTACATAGGGCACAAGATATCTGTATAGATTTAAACAGTGAGTCAGTCAGATGTTAATTAAGTTGCTTAAGTTGGGAATGCTTTGAAGTGCCTGTGTGTTGGTTACCTTGGTATTTATTATAGGGGGGTGATCAACACCAAGATATCACAGGAAGCCAACTGGAGGGTCTTTTGCATTTCAAAGTTGAATTGTGTGTACTGTTGTTTATGGTGAGAAGGCTCCTTATGGGAACTACCCGACTGACTAACACAATAAGATTCTGATACCTGATTATCTTGCCAGCCAATCAGAACACATCCCTACTTTGGTCAGTGAGATTCTAAGAGTATAACTAAGGAAACTCTGATAGTCACATAGATGGACAGTAACGTAGAAACACACACAAAGATAGAGAAGTTAGGTCAGGGAGAAGTCCTGAAGGCTGATCCCTATAGAACAGATGCTGTGGGCATATTTAAAGGAACTCTGTATCATTTGCTGTCTCTGGGCTGGATAATCGAAATAAATTAGCTTCATCTCTGGAAAAGAACCGTGGTTGTTTCCTTTTACCTGGCTGTGGTAAATATTGGAATATCCAGTATATTTGTAATAATATACTACATCTACACTATACACAACACCACTGACCACCAATGACAGGGCCCGGAGTTCTTTAAAGGGGGCCCGAGCTAAAAAAAAAAACAACTGTATCACGGCCGGGCCCCCTTTAAAGCGACCATCGGCAGGACCCGGGACAACTGACCCCCTGTGCCCCCCTGATGGTGGCCCTGTTTGGAGCTGACAGGTTAAGCTAAGGAGGTGGGATGAAAGCAGCTCTTTTCACTAGTTAGTTTTAAGGTCCTCTCATTTTGCATTAAATGTATATACTTCGGCTAAAATTTCAGGTTGTGGGGTTGTGTGAAATCTGTCTGTGCTGTACCTTATCAGTAGTTACTTTTTAAATTGTGCTTAAAATTATGAGCTATTATTTTAATTGGTTTTTCATATTTAATTAGGGAACCTGTGTTGGGCATCTAGTGTGCCAGTCTAACAGTGCTTACTGTCATGTCAGAGTGGTTAATGCTTGGGGTTAATGTGTTGTAAATCAATTTCTTTAATGATATTACTGGTTTAAAATTTTTAGCGCTGGTCTATGAGATTGGGGCCCTCAGCTTTTCCTTTTCACTTTATGCCACATTTTGATGAGCTGGCCCTGCTTGTTTACGCACATTGTTCTAGTGGGATCTGGTGGGCCCCTAGGTTGATGTTTTCTGGTGTGCCCCAGGCACCCCTGTCCGACACTGCCCCCTGCTAGGGATTCCCGCTGCCCCAACCAACCCGACAGGCTAGAATGTACCTGTTAGCGCGCACACTATTAACACACCTGGTTAATGCGTCGCAGGACCCTGTACCTGCTGCAATTTCCCACCCTAGGCTTATACTCGAGTCAATACGTTTTTCCTGTTTTCTTGGGTAAAATTAGGTACCTCAGCTTATATTCGGATCGGCTTATACTCAAGTATAAGGACATACCTTATACATAAAATATCCTCTCGTTGTCCAGAAGAAAGCAAATGGAAATCACTCAGCTGAAGAACAGCACCAAGAATGAAATCGCCACCTTGGAAAGTGTTGGTGTAATTGTTTTTCCATAGAACACATCCGGGTGTAGAATAGTGAGTAATGTCGGAGGCTGCTGGGAATATCTGCAGTAGAACAGTCAGTACCAGCATGGTTCCTAAGGGGGAATGTCCCTCACAGATCATGCCGTGGGTAGGTAGAACCTGGTTATGAAGAGGAGATCACCGGCAGGCTCAGTGTATATATCCAGCAGATCTTATTTTTATACTTTGATAAAACCCTCTGTTCTACACCACAAAGCAAAACAACTTATTTATAAAGGATATAATATTTTTATTTTAAGACTAACAAAGTAAGTCTTAAGGGGTGACAAGATGAGAATATCCAGAAGAAATAAACAGTGGTTATGTGACAATAATACATCAGCAGCAGATCAACCATCAACATTACGTTCCTCAATATTTTCCCTTAGAAAGCATTATGGTGTATAGCTCTGTGGGAGGGGGACAAAGAACTTGAAATTTCCCCCTATATAGAGTAAATTGGGCACAGACTTGCAAGCACTTGAAATTCTTGAAAACACTGCATTTTTGAGCATTTTGTGACAGTATGACTTTAAAGGGATTATGTCATGAGTTTTATGGGGTACTTTTCATTTCTAAATTACTCTGTTTACATTGCAAATAAATACATTGCAAATAAATACATTGCAAATACCATTTAAATTTTTATTCTTGAACCAACAAATGTATTTTTTTTTTCAGTTGGAAGTGTGGGCCCCATCTCAGTGCATTGTGCATTGCCAACACTACACAATACAACTGCTTTCAGATAAGCTGATGTTTCTCCTCCTCAATGTACTTTCATTATGACCCAAGTCATATCATAGCAAAACAGCGTGTCTCCCACCTAAGGGCTATTTTCAGTCTACCACTAGGTGGAGCTATGGAAACAAGTTGCTGAAATCTTCTCCAGCCCTCAGGAAACCTGCTCTATGGAAGGGCAAGGGGGTCTAGGGTGTCAGAAATCGTTGTCCTCATAGTATTTATTGTATGTAGGGCTAAAGTTCTCACTGCTTGTCACTGTATTTAATGTATTAGGGGCTAAACTTCCCCCTGCTTCTCACTGTATTTAGTATAATTGGGTGCTGCTACTTCTGCCCCTAACTGTATAATCTATTTATGATCTGGAGTTATTGTTCATAGAAGTCAGAGTACCATTATTTACTGTGCATACTGTGTGCATTTATATATTCTTTACTGTACAAGCTAATAAGGGCTAATGGCAGATGGTGCTGTTATTCCACAGTAAAGGTATTTTAGCTGCTTATATCTCCTCCGTTTGTGAGTGCAATTACATTTTCCTAAAACAAAATGGCAACTTTAACCCGGCGGCCATTTTCAACTGACACATCATCGGTGACATTTACATTTGTTAACACCACATGAGTGCTTTAAAGTTCATGCAATCAAGAAAGCAGGCTTACACAGGCAGAACTTACTGTAGGTTAAGTGGAGCAGCAATCTATAGTCTGTATGAGTTACTGGAGCCTTGCCTGCGGCCACTAACACACAGAAGCCATGCTGTTGCTGCCATTGGCAAATGCTCCCTTCATTTGTTAGAAAGGTGGAGGAATATATGGGGGAGTTTCTCAGCCCACATTTTCCTGTTGCCTTGGTTATGTGTGTAATAGCGTGCGCTAATATCGGTTCGATGAAATAATTGCACCCTTTAGTGAATCGGCCCCTATGACTGCACCCATTTGTATCATGCAGCCGAGCACTGAACTCCTCCCTTCTTGTAAAAATGAATTCACAGACATTTTGGGAAAAGCACTAGATGAGAAACAGACATCCAGAAAGGATAAGACACAGAGTAAAAAGTACATTGGGGTGTGCATTTTAGGGGTCTGTGTAATTGTATCAATAAATAAAATATTCCCAAATAACATCATAAAGTACATGGGTAAAATAAGGAGAAAATACAGAATTCTAATTGTGGGCTTCGTTGACAATCCAAGTAGTATAAATTCTTTCACAATAGTTATGTTTCCTTTCTCCATCTCGTTGGGCTGCACAGAGTGGGGTTCGACTGCAAGATAAAAGAATCAAATTCTGTTAGAATATGAGGTACATTTAGGGGCGCATTTACCAACCATTCAGATTATTTTGCCCTAAACAAAAACCTCAAATTTTCCGAGATTTACTATGTGTCAAAAGGGCTAGAAATTTGAATCTGACAATTTGCCAGCTAATGCACCGAATCCAGGATTCAGTTTGGGATTCAGCATTCTTCAGCAGGATTCAGATTCGGCCGAATGCCCGACTTTGGATGAACCGAATACTTAAAATAATGCGACTTTTTGTGAAATAAACACAGAAGTAGAAAATGTTTTTCTTTAGCCCTTCCTTATCCTAATTCAGTTTGGGATTCGGCCAAATTTTTCATAAAAGGATTTGGGGAATAAATAGTGGATTTGGTACATGCCTATTATTAAGATTAACTGCTATTGTACAAATGAAGCCATTGCTTTCAAATTTAGTAACACAAAAAATCGTACAAGATTCTTATCTAAATGGAGATTCCACATGAAAACCCTTCCTCCCAACGATCGTTCTCATTTGGACTCATTTCTTTACTATCCATAGTTCCATGAATATTTACAAACTCTACTAGCCTGTTTAATTGTAACAATAAGAATTGTTTAATGTAGTATTAATCTTATTCAATTGTATTATAATAATCCTTGTTTTTCCGTCTTTACCTTTTCATTCATAGTCAACTGTAAAATTGTTTGAATTGTTCATTTTTCTGATCTACCTATGAACCTTATTAATCCCGTTTGGGATTTGCTTGCTTCTCATTGATTATTGTACTTGTCTAATCTAATAAAATAAAATAAAAAATAAAAAATAAAAAAAAAGATTAACTGCTAGACAGGGCAAGTGTTTAATTTCAGATAAAGAGCTTATTTTATGCCTTTGTAAATCAAAAAGTCACCCCAAATTTTCCAGGTTCTGTAGGGTTTTGGAGACTTTTTTGTTAAATTGTTAAACATCTTTTCATCTCATGATCCATTTGTATTTACTTTATCATCAACAGCCTTAATCTTGAGAAGATGTTGTTGTTTCCAATCAGTTGCCAGTATTATTTTCCTTGCTTGAAAAATGTATGTAAGAATAGTTTTTTGTTCTAGAGATATATATTGGGCCAATTTCAGGCCAGATATCGGTCGGGTATGGCCGTTGTTTCTGCCCCTACACGGGCCGATAAGCTACAATCGGCCCGTGTATGGCCACCTTTAGGTAAAGGGCTCAATAAACACGTTTGTGCCGATATTACAATGTATTTGCAAAATGTTTGTCCTACAGGAAAATAAAATAAAAAGGGAAATTGCCATTTTATAATTTCTCTGTTTTGAATAATCTTTTTTACATTATAAACCCACTAAGCCTGTGGTTATTATAATATCAAAGAATTACTTATAAATGAGTGCAATTATCTGTATTTCATTATCTGAATTTTTCGAGATTTTTTTTTACTCTCGACAAATTATTACACAGCAAAATGTTTTACTCTAAATGCATTAAAGTCAACGGGCAGTTTGTTTGCAGTGCATTTTTTGTCTTGGCAACTTTTTTGTCTCTGCAACATTTTGGGAGAGATTTACTAATCCACAAATGGACCGAAAGTGTTCGAATGCGTTTTTTCGTAATGATTGGTATTTTTGCGACTTTTTCATATGTCCCGCAAATTTTTCATCACTGTCGCGACTTTTTTGTATATTTTCCGCAACTTTTTCGTCGCCGTTGCGAAAAAATCGATGGTAAAAGCCGTTTACTATCGCTCAATACGAAAAAATTGCGACGGGGAAGAAAAAGTCGCCCAAAATACAATAAAGTCGCAACGTCGACAAATACGAAAAATCATGACAGCGACGAAAAAGTCGCAAAATTTTCGTTTCCAATTTCGATTTTTTTCCCTTTCGGGATTCGGATTCGGGGATTGCCCCTTTGTCTCTTAAAATTTTTGTCTTGGCAACTTTTTTGTCTCTTGCCAATTTTTGCCAGTTTCACAAGAAAATTCACCAATGGCGAAAGGCAGAATTTTGCTACAAAATCTAAGCCCCTCCCTATAAATAAATAGTGATGAGCGAATCTGCCCCATTTTGCTTCACCGAAAAATCTGCATTGACGTCAATAAGCGACAAATTGCGGCTTTTTTTAAATTTTTTTAATTTTACTCCAAATGCTTAAAACTCAATGGGATTTTTTCTCACTCTAAATGCATTAAAGTCATTGGGCGTTGAAGAAATGCAGAATTTTGCTGGAAATCCATGTCTGCTTAAAATGAATCAACAGTGCTGTTATTTCCTTTTCCTGTTTCTGTGACCTTTACACTCCTCCTTCCCAGAGCAACAAGTTGCACAAAGCAAAGACTTTTTCATTTGTTGACTGATCTTGCCTTACTCTCTGACTTCTGTGGGAAATCTACAGTCCATGGTAAGACAAACAAGGTAAGTAAAGGCAAAGTTACTCACAAAGTTTCTGAATTTTTCAAGGCGTTTGCTAACATGGATTTCTAGGTGCAGTTACAGAAAGATATCCTGAGTTGTATTTTTCCAGAATAAAGGATTTTAATACTCATATCTGGCTTTATATATTGTATAATTAACTTTGTACACTCACATACCTTAACTGAATTTCTGCTATAAGGTCAAAATTAAAGATTGCATGGGGATCTAAGCTTTTCTGGCAACAATCTCTCTTATGTTCAGCTCAGGTCTTAGAAAAATAATGTAGCATTTGGGGGCAAATATACAGCCCAATAACCCAGCACTGGAGGATAAGATGGCAAATATCTCAACTGCCACCATTCTACTGCCCTTACTGCTCAGGTATGCAGGGACAAATGCCCCCCACACGCTACAGAACCCCAACATACTGAAAGTGATGTTTTTAGCCTCATTAAATCGGTCAGGGAAATCCTTGGCTAGAAATGCAGCAATGAAACTTAGTAGGGCCAAGGTTCCTATATATCCAATTATACAGAAGAAGAAAGTGACTGATCCTTCATTGCACAGCAAAATAATTGTGTCCATTTCAGAAAACATATCAACTTCCAGGAATGGTGGATAAGAGGCCATCCACACAGCGGAGATTCCAGTGGAACCCAAAGAGCATATTATAACTAATACAATGGCCAGTTGGGTTCCTACATACTTCTTCAGCTTGCTCCCAGGCTTTGTGGCATTGAAGGCAATAATAACTGTGAGAGTTTTAGCCAACACAGAAGAAACAGAAATAGTAAATACAATCCCAAATGTTACTTGTCGGAGGAGACAACATATCTGAGTTGGGCGCCCAATGAATAATAAAGTGCAGAGGAAACACAACATGAGAGAGATGAGGAGGAGACAGCTGAGATTTTGGTTATTGGCTCTCACAATAGGAGTCTCCCAATATTTTACAAAGATTCCCATAACTACAGAAGTTGTGATGAAGAGAATTATAGCAGCGGAAGCTAAACTGGCCCCCAGGGTATCCATATAAGAAAGGAAATTTAGAGCTTTAGGGACACAGTCAGTCTTCTGTCTATTAGACTTCTGGTCTTCAGGGCATTTTACACAGGTCACTGCATCTGAAATACAAAATATTATTGGTAGTAACATTCACTTTTATGCAAAGTGATTTTTACTTCTATTTGCTCTGTGTATTTGCATTGAAAATCATAAATCTTGTTTTATTACATTGGGCCTGATTCACTAAAGTTTATCGCACGCTTTTTTGCGGTAAAAAAGACGCGATAATTTGCGCGCGATTTACTAATTAGCGCGCGAATATGTGCATATTTAAGTACCTGATTGGGGGGAGGTGTTTGGCAGAGCACATTTTTGAGACCTGAAAATGGAATATGTTGTGGGTTTTTTGGGTGATTTGGAGGTGGCACAACAACAACAACAACAACCACCGCAGCCACTACGCGTTATGCGGCCACGCCAGTTCAGGGAGAGGGCCACTTTGGAGGGCTTGGGCGAGGATCAAGTGGTAAGGAGGTACAGGCTCAATAAGGCAGCAATTAACACCCTATACGAGCTGCTTGAGCCTGCACTGGAACCACGGACTCGGCGAAGCAGGGCTGTCCCGGGAATGGTAAAGCTATTGTGCTCCCTGCATTTTTTTGCCTCTGGCAGCTTTCAGAGGGTGGGGGGTTTATGGGGGGGTGTCACAGCCCACCTTTTCACGGTGCCTTGGCCAGGTCCTGGACGCCATCCGCTCGGTGTCCAGGACTTTTCTCTCGTTCCCATAACCTCGGAACGACTGGCGCACCGTGAAGAGGGATTTTTATCCTTTACCAAGCGTTTGAGACAGGACAAATGCCTCACGGGTGGCTGTTAGGTAAGTATTTGTGTCACTTATCTAGCACAACTTGCCCACATTTGTTTTGTGTGTCCCACTGTAAAACCAGTCCCTGCCTGCCATAAGCTTGTAATGCAATGTGTAAAGTGCCCTCTTTTGCCGAGAGTCAAAGCAGCTGCTTGTAGTGTCACCTATCAGTCTCACACTGTCACATCTGGTGCAAAAGGGCCCTGTTTTGACACTGGGAGACTGGAAACCGCTTATTTGTTTGCAGCATCTTATTCCATCTTATTTTATTTCAGGAGATGCTGGCTACCCATGCGGTCAGTGGCTAATAACACCGATTCACAGGCCGCGCTCACGGGCGGAGTGTGCCTTCAATCAAGCACACGTGAGAACGCGGTCTGTGATAGAGCGGACGTTTGGGGTTCTCAAAAGCCGGTTCCACTGCCTCGACAGATCAGGAGGCAGCCTGCTGTACAGCCCCACCAAAGTGGCAATCATCATCGGTGCGTGTGCGGTACTGCACAATCTGGCGAACCGGCACGGCCTACCAGGTTTTCAATTTTTCACGTTTTGTTGTCATATCCAAATATCTATGAAGCACAGGGCCGCCGCTCCCTATAAGCAGAGTACTCAGTCTGCAAAGGGCACCAACTCCCAGAGGGACACCATCCCAGCTGCTCCCAAAAAAAAAATATTTCTATATATTATAACATACCCACCAACACTGTCCCACCGGGTTTTATAGCGCATCCCGCTGTCTGGGATAGTTAAATCAATCTATGGGGGCTATTGTGGCCACTTACTATGGGGGGTTTGTCTATGGGGGCAATTGTGGGCACTGTGTGTGGGGCCCCTATAGTAGGTGTTTTTTTTAAAATTATTTTACTTCCGTAATATTTGGGGGAGGGGGCATAAAAGTAAATTTCAGCTTAGGGCACCCATTTGGCCAGCAGCGGGCCTGATGAATCATTACTGTAATGATTTGTTTTTGACCCGTGTTCCTCACAACTTTACAGCTGAGGTGGCCGATGACCTTGAGGATCCTGTCCAACGCGCGGATGCCCGAGGGAGTCAAGTCTGGGGACAAATTGTTAATAATTACTTTGCCTGTAAGTACCTACAATCTTTAATCCCATACACAACACATACCAAACAACTTGTCACAAAAACAAAGTTTTATTGTAAGGGAACACTTCCCAAATGTTTTATGCGGAATAAAATAACCACAACCCAAAAAGAAAAGAAAAAAATGTATTTTCTTTTGCGCAGCTGCCTAGTTGAGCCCGCAGGAGGGGGAGCTGTACTGGCAGAGCTGCTGGACTCAGTTGCCTTTGGTGCCTGTTGTGCCACTTTCTGCCTTTTAAGGTCAACCTGCTCCTGTTGCAGCCTCAACATGGCAGCCTCATGAGAAGCTTTCCTGGCCTCGCTGGCCTGATACAGTTTTAGCCTCTCCTGCTCCAGGCTAAGCATTGCAGCCTCATGTGCAGCCCTGCGTGCCTCAGCTGCATTATACTCATTAGTCACCACACACAAATCAGTATGCAGGGTATTTAATTTTTGTATAAAGGCTTTGTGGTGCCTTATTAGGGACTTCAGGAAACTCTGTTGCCCCATTTCCGTGGGGGCCATGCTCTCTCCTGTGGCCTGGGTTGGGAGCTGCTGCTGGGGAATATTGGCCAGCTCCTCATCTGAGAAGAGGGCCACGTCGCTGCCACCGACATGGGACCCTCTTTCACTTTCCTCCCCACTAAATCCCTCTCTTTCCAATTCAGGATGGCGCTGTGGGGAGTCAAGCCGAGACGAGGAGTGTCCACCTTTTGAAAAAAAGAAGAAAAAAGTTGATAATTTTTTCTCTTCATGATGCAAAACAAAGTTCATGGACACTGATTGTCATTTTGGTTAAAACATGACCAAGTTTATTTGTACCCAAACATTTGTGGACATTGATTCATTCCAAATGAGGCAAAAAGGTTAAATCAAGTTGAAAAGATTGATTGTCCAAAAGTCAAAGATGAACTGACTGCACCTAACCCAGCAAGGCACACTTGGCCAATAACACCCCTATCTTATTAGCAATACACTGCACTCCTGGAACTGAAACAGTTGCAATATACACACACACAATTCATTATTATGCCACTGCACAAGCCTAACACAAAACACAGGTCAAAACAAAATTTGTTAAGAATAATACCTGGAACGGGAGCAGATGCCATTTGTCTGCGCCTGCTCGGCCCAGGTGGGATGAATCTGTTGGAGAAAAGATTGTTTAACCTTAAAGGGATACAGGCAGCAGAAATTACATTCTTTTTACATCTATCATAACATTGTCTTTGCATGCTATTTCTAATTTGCAAATAAAAGTATTTAGCCAAACTTTTACATTCCCCATCTGATCCCCCATGTTCCTCTATGAGGGGACGGCCATATTTGTGCAGCATTAGGCCGTTAGCATTAGAAGCTGTAACTGACAGGCTGGGAAGGGACAGTCAGGCTGCCAAAACAGTCAGGTTGTGGTATTTCAAGTAACAATTACTTCCCAAAGCAGCCCTATCCGTAAAAAATGACCAACACAACCTATAGCCAACTTTATCATTAGATTTATATTAACAGTTTTTTTTTCCACTCTAACTTAAGCTTCTCTATCTTAAGCTTCTCTGCAAGAGTAAATACACTTGTATTGCTGTCATTACACCTACCTTGGCCAACATTCAAATCAGTATCAAACGTGCGAGACACACCGTGCACGCTCTCCCGGTGCATAAGTGGCAGCAGCAGCTCCTCATACTGGGTGTAATGCACCCTCTTAGCGGGCCCTCCTCCAGTTCCAGATCTAAAGAAAATATAAAAAGGGTTTTATTGTGTTGTCTCCAATAGGCAAGCCATAACAAAGCAGTCATTTTTTGTTACTCATTGTTGCCCCAATCCATTCCCTTTACTTTCAAGTGTAACAATACTAAGGCTGTGACACAAACCCTACTAAACTGCTGCAAGTTGCTGCTAAGTGGCCTCACTAACTCCCAGGGCTCTCCCTTATACTCTCTCTGTATAACCAATGCTTAAACAATAATCCTCCCTGATAAAGGACAGTACAGGGCATTAAGGGGTCTGTTTACTAAAGTGCATCTAAATTGTCTAAGAGTATAGTCTATGAACAGTCACTAACTTTAAAGTCGAATATTTGTTAGCAAGAATAGTGGGAAAGTTTCTTTTTTCACCATAACATTTCCCAATATAGACATGAATATGTAATCGCCATAATATTCCCCACTGTAGTGGTGAGCACTACAAAGTTGCGATAAATCGCCACATGTGCGCATTGCCGCGCATTGGCGACAAATCGCGACTTTGTAATCTCACGCGAGTTGCGGCCATTTTGTGGCGATTTGGTAACCTTGTGACATGTGCGACCTGCAGCCATTTTAGGTCATTCAGTCTGCAGTTTCCACACTGACAGCACCATGCCTGGGGTGTCAGACCTTCTAAATGCGGAGAGGCGCTATATTATCTCCTTCCTCCTGCGCTCAGGGTATGACAGGCTGCCGCTGGGGCCAATAGGGGTCCATGAAAGGAAGAGGGCGATCCTGCGCAACCTAATAACTGGGTTGTGCAGGGACTGTGAACTCATAGTGGACCTCCGACAGCTCCAGCGAATTTGGTCGGACCTGAAGCGCAGGAACTATGAGGAGATAGCTGATATAGCTGAAGGTAATTATTGTAGTTTAATATGGTTTTACACAAAATACATTTCTTTAAAAATTTAGCAAGTAATTTGAAGTTGAAATGGATTTTCTCTCTCTCTAAATGCATGTTTTTCTAAAATACACAATAAAGGAAGGTGCTGTTTAAATGATTTTAAAGCAGGGGGGAAGCAGCAGGGAGCGGCCCATAGTGTGAGTCATTTGGGGAAGGGCTACAAATGCTTTAGGGGGCCCTGGCTAACAATGTCTGTGTGTCCTTGGTATTGATGTGAGGGTTCACAGGGGGAGGGGCCATTGGGGGTGTGGGAGAAGGGGGGATGAAAAAATGACATTGTGAGGGGCCCCATTATTTCAGATGGTGGCCCTCTGTGTATGAATATATATATATATATATATATATATATATAAATATATATATATATATATAAAGCAAGAAAAATAGGCTGCACACGCCAGGACTTAGCAAAAAGTAATTTTATTGAAAAAAGATATTTGGATATCTTTTTTCAATAAAATTACTTTTTGCTAAGTCCTGGCGTGTGCAGCCTATTTTTCTTGCTTTATATTTTTTTGCTAGCACCCTGGGCATTTGTACCTCCACAGGGTGTGCTCCATTTGTTCCTGTTATATATATATAATAGATTGAACTAACATCTTGCAATACTGTCTCACAGAACTCAATATCGACATTGCGCCTCTCCTCCCTGTGGAAGCAGAACCCCAGGCAGACCAGGCTGAAGGACCTGCACAGGCCCCCGAGGCCCCAGGACCTCAACAGGCCCCAGAGGCCCCAGGACCTGCACAGGCCCCAGGACTTAAACAGGCCCCAGAGGCCCCAGGACCTCAACAGGCCCCAGAGGCCCCAGGACTTAAACAGGCCCCAGGACCTCAACAGGCCACAGAGGATTCCTCAGAGGGTGAGGAGGCCCCTGAGGCAGAAGAGGCCACAGAGGCCCCGGAAACCCCCCCCTTTACTCCACCCCCAGTTTATCCCCACTTTCCCCAGCCCTTGAATTCTCCCCCCAGCCCCCCGGATCACAGCCACCAGGTTCTCCTGCAGACGAGGGAACATCACATCGGTCAGTGCAGGAGGACCTGAAAATGGTGAAGGCTGAGCTGGCCCAGCTCCGGGGGGAAGTTTCCCAACTAAGATGGGACTTTGAGGAATTCAAGGGCAGCAAGCCCTAAGTTTTTTTTTCCTTCCCTTTTTTATTGTTTTTTTCAAGTTTTATTGTTCTAGTAAAATTTAAAATTTTTATACTTTTGAACTGGTTAATGTCTACTTATTTTTCCTTCATTGATATGGTATTCTATACTTTCATGTAGTTTCTCCTAGTGCCCAGAACATATTTGCCATTTATTCTGTGACTAAAATCTCCCACTTAATTTAAGCCACTTTAGTAAACGGACCCCTAAGTATTTGGCCAAAGATTTCTTAAATGCCCCCCCCCCCCTATTTACTGGCCTAATTTGATGTTGTACTACACAGCTTTGAGGCCTTAAGTTACACACATAATAATAGGCGTGCCCATACATACAAGTAAAGTAAGCAAGAAAGAAGGCAAAAAGGAAGGAAAGACAGTTGAGTAGAAAAGCAGACGAGCGAGTGTTAAATAGAAAGATGAATGTAAGATATTTACCTGTATCTGGAGCCCTCTGCCAGCTTTTTTTTTAAGGACCCTCTTAATGTCCTGGTATCTTTTTTTGCAATTTTGGACATTGCAGAGGCACACTCCCACACTATTAACAGCCTCCGCAATGTCCTTCCAGGCCTTCGCTTTCACAGCAGTGGGTGTTCTGGCCGCATACCTGCCTATTACCCTCTCATAAACAGGCACTAGGGCCTCTATGAGGGCCTCATTTTCAAAATTTGAAAATTTTTGACTGCAAAGTCTCTCCTGCCCCTCCTGCCTCTTCTGTCTCCCAGATGAGGGGGGAGGAAGGCCATCGCTCTCACCAGTGGCTTCCTCCGGATGGTAGTCCCTATCTGTGCCCTCTGGCTCAGACTCATTAGGGCTCCCCAAATATAAGGGCCCCTCTGACTCACTGCTTGAAGACACATCAGGTAAGTTCATTCTTTTAGCCATTATCAATCTCTCCTCTCTCTAGCGCTACTGTACTCCCCCACAGCAATTTGGCAAAATGGCGCCTGCTTTATGCTACCGCGTGCATCAAGTCGCGTGGCAGCGTGTGCAATGTCGCGCGAAAGTAACACGTACGCATGCGTCGCCGCATGTGCGCTAATTAGCGTGCATGCGGCGATTACCGCTGTGGGCGTGCATAACTTAGCGTGCATGCAGCGATTACCGCTGTAGGCGTGCGTAGATTAACGTGCATGCGGTATTTACCGCGGATGCGAGAATTAGCGTGCATGCGAAAAGTACCGAACGTAAGTATCTCGCGTAAAATACCGTAAGTATGCTTATAGTGCATCGTGCGAAAAGTCGCCAAAATTAAGACACGGGAAAAATTTTTGCGCACGCTAAAAATAGCGCACGTTAAGTTGCTCTTTAGTGAATCAGGCCCATTGTGTTTAATTTTACGTACAGATGAAGGAAACATTATCTAGGCTTTTGGATTGGCTCTCTCCATGTTCCATCATTTCAATCAATTTAAGTAGATAATTATCACACCTTTTCCCTGGTACTTTTACATCTTAAAGGGACACTGCCCTGATTTGTATTGGGTACTTTTTATCTCTAAATGACACTGTTACACAGCAAATAATTCCCTCTGCTATTTAACATTTTATTCTTGAACCAACAAATGTATTTGTAGCTGTAATATTGGTGTGTAGGCGCCATCTCAGTGCCTTGTGCCTGAGTCTGAGCTTTCAGCCAGCGCTACACATTAGAACTGCTTTCAGCTAACCTATTGTTTCTCCTACTCCCATGTAACTGGAGGAGTCCCAAGCCGGACTTGGATTTCTTACTATTGAGTGCTATTCTGATACCTACTGGGAGCTGCTATCTTGCTCCCTTCCCATTGTTCTGCTGATCGGCTGCTGGGGGTGAGGGGGGGGATATCACTCCAACTTGCAGCGCAGCAGTAAAGTGTGCCTGAGTCTGAGCTTTCAGCCAGCGCTACACATTAGAACTGCTTTCAGCTAACCTATTGTTTCTCCTACTCCCATGTAACTGGAGGAGTCCCAAGCCGGACTTGGATTTCTTACTATTGAGTGCTATTCTGATACCTACTGGGAGCTGCTATCTTGCTCCCTTCCCATTGTTCTGCTGATCGACTGCTGGGGGTGAGGGGGGGGGATATCACTCCAACTTGCAGCGCAGCAGTAAAGTGAGACTGAAGTTTATCAGAGCACAGGTCACATGGCTGTGGCACCCTGGGAAATGAAGAATATGGCTAGCCCCATGGGAAAAACAGATTACAATGCAGGATTCTGTTGTAGAAGCTCTATTAACTGAGGGGTTTGAAAAAACATGTTTTCCCCTGTCAGTGTTCCTTTAAAGACCAAATCTAGCCAGATTATTGTGTGTGCCATATACAGTATGTGTATTTATAAAGCAACAAAATAAAGCTTGATGTGTCTATTTCCGATGTAAATAGCCTTGTTCCTATTGCAAAAATTATACTTTTATATTTACAGGTACAGATCCTGCAATCAGTGGCGTATATTAAAACACAGCTTAGTACATTACAGCCTGAGCAAAGGGCAAAATGATCTGTACATGTTGTGTTTGTCACTGTTCCTACCTGTAGTGTTAGACATTTCCCCATCTCCACACTGGACACAGTCGTAACAACAAGGGGGCTCCCCTTCTATTTTAGACTTCCTGTATCCTGGGGAACAGGGCTCGCTGCATAGGGACCGAGGCATCTAAATAATATACAAACATTCATCACTAATAGACTGGCACCAGTGGCTACACTACGGCACATACATGGAATTGTAAGTGCTGTCTTTGTTGATAATACTAATCGTGTGCATAAATATAAGTCCCATGATGGATTTTGCCACTAAATCAACTATTGGAGAACTGGCCAGAAAATGAGATCCAACATTGATATATTCAAGGTTATGCACATTGGTAGAAATGACAAATACCAGTTATACACTAAATGATTTGAAGATTTTTATAGATTTGCTAGTTATGAATGAAGCAGTTATAATGAAGCAAGAAGGGGTGGGAACCTTATTATCACGGGGGGGTACGTTGGTTGATGAGAACGGGGAAAAAGCAGAAATTTTGAACTCTTATTTTTCATCTGTCTATACATCTGAGGAGCCAGATAATGAAGGCTTCCCTTGTAATATGCCCAGTTCTAGTAATTTAGCTATTGGCGCGTGGGTCACTCGGGGGGGAATTCAAAAGAGACTTGAACATGTAAAGGTAAACAAAGGTCCAGGGCCGGATGGGATTCATCCCAGGGTATTAAATGAGCTGAGCGCTGTGATTGCCAAACCTCTTCACATAATTTTTCAGGATTCATTGAGGTCTGGCATGGTGCCAAGAGACTGGCGGATTGCTAATGTGGTGCCGTTATTTAAACAGGGATCCCGTTCTAAGCCTGAAAACTATAGGCCTGTTAGTCTGACATCAGTAGTAGGAAAGCTTCTGGAAGGGGTAATAAGGGATAGGGTACTTGAATACATTGCAGTTCACAATACTATATGTTTGTGCCAGCATGGTTTTATGCGTAACAGATCTTGCCAGACTAATTTAGTCGCCTTTTATGAGGAGGTGAGTAGGAACCTCGATGCTGGAATGGCAGTTGATGTCATCTACTTGGACTTTGCTAAAGCGTTTGATACAGTACCTCACAGAAGGTTAATGATCAAATTAAGGAATATTGGCCTAGAACATAATATTTGTAATTGGATAGAGAACTGGCTGAAGGATAGATTACACAGAGTGGTGGTAAATGGAACATTTTCTAATTGGACCAGTGTGGTTAGTGGGTACCGCAGGGGTCAGTCCTTGGTCCTTTGCTTTTTAACTTATTTATTAATGACCTGGAGGGGGGCATAGACAGTACTGTTTCTATTTTTGCTGATGACACTAAATTGTGCAAAACTATAAGTTCCATGCAGGATGCTGCCGCTTTGCAGAGCGATTTGACTAAATTGGAAAACTGGGCAGCAAACTGGAAAATCAGGTTCAGTGTTGATAAGTGCAAAGTTATGCCCTTTGGTAGAAATAATATAAACAAAAACTATCTACTGAATGGTAGTGTGTTGGGGGGATCCTTAATGGAGAAGGATCTAGGGGTTTTTGTTGATAACAAGTTGTCTAATGCCAGGCAGTGTCATTCTGTGGCTACTAAAGCAAATAAAGTGCTGTCTTGTGTAAAAAAAGGGCATTGACTCAAGGGATGAGAACATTTTTTTGCCGCTTTATAGGTCCCTGGTAAGGCCTCACCTTGAGTATGGGGGGTAGTTTTGGGTCCCAGTCCTTAAGAAGGATATTAATGAGCTGGAGAGAGTTCAGAGACTGCAACTAAACTGGTAAAGGGGATGGAAGGGTTAAACTATGAGGTTAGACTGTCAGGGTTGGGGTTGTTTTCTCTGGAAAAGAGGCACTTGCGAGGGGACATGATTACTCTGTACAAGTACATTAGAGGGGATTATAGACAGATGGGGGTTCTTTTTTCCCATTAAAACAATCAGCGCACCAGAGGCCCCCCCTTTAGATTAGAGGAACGGAGCTTCCATTTGAAGCAGCGTAGGTGGTTTTTCACGGTGAGGGCAGTGAGGTTGGGGAATGCCCTGCCGGGGGATGTGGGGTAGGGGGTTCCTCACGGTGAGGGCAGTGAGGTTGGGGAATGCCCTTCCCAGAGATGGGGTAATAGCAGATTCTGTTAATGCCTATAAGAGGGGCCTGGATGAGTTCTTGAACAAGCAGAATATCCAAGGCTATTGTGATACTAATATCTACAGTTAGTACTAATGGTTGTATTTATAGTTTATGTATGTGAGTGTATAGATTGGTAAGTATAGGGTGTGTGTGCTGGGTTTACTTGGATGGGTTGAACTTGATGGACTTTGGTCTTTTTTCAACCCTATGTAACTATGTAACTATGGACTAAATCAAAGTGTGTTTGGGGTCTAGAAGAAGACTGAGAAGAATTTGGATTTAGTGTGGATGAATGACTGTGCAACTCTAGGCAGCCGGTATCTTACTAAAGCTAGTAACCTGGAAAAAGCAATGTTTACAAAATGTATGTCAGTTGGTGACACATGAAGTTGGTATTATGAGAGTAGTAACAGTAAACTCCCTGTTATGGATAAATCACTGCCAATATAGTGGGTTCTGCCTAAAGAGTGGGCTGGATTGTTTACACTCGGAGTTACGTGACCTGTATAAAAGCACTCGGCCTGCGACCTTGTGCTTTTCTATGGTCACGTAACTCCTCAGTGACTTCTAATATCTGTATCAATGACAATAGGGGGTACATTATTCACTATATATACTGTATGCCCTGGGGATATATTTGAGGTGTTGAACTTGGTGGACTGCTCTATATAAAGTTATACATACATAGATACAACTGTTTCAGCCTTACCTCTGTGAAGTATGGACTCCACAAATCAGCACTGGAATTAATGTAAAAGTGATTCTTGTCATTTGATTCATCAAAATGTCCAACTTTACGGCTCACAGTAGAACCATTGTTTAAGAAGAGCCACTTAACAATGTCAAATTGAGCCGGAGGGTCTCCATTGGCTTTGAAGAACATGATGTCGCCAGAAGGAGTTTTATAAGTCACATTGTTAATAAATGCATTTAACTAAAATAAATATAAAAGGAAGAGTCAGTTTTCCTCAAATACTTGCAAATCTTGCGGTGGTTGAGCAGCTGCATTTTAGATCATCTTGTTAAAGGTTTAGTAATCTCATAGCACTTTTACCTAACTATGAAAATATTATCCTATCAATCATCCTGTTATAGTTCCAGCAATATCTAGGACTAGAGGGACCTACAGCCCTGCTATGTGAGGGGAACCTTCCTTTGACATTACCACCCAACACTGCTGCCTCTAACATTGTACCCTCCCCTCTCCTTAAGTCAACAAGGGAATGGTGAATCACTCTTATACTGGAAGAGCAAGCTGTTAGACATCTGGAAGCATAGGTGTGGGTCTGTAGGAGTTTTGCTATGGTACCTACACATCCACATGTTGAGCAGCTTTTGCCAGCCCAGTTTCTATATACAGAGAATTGATATACATTCAAATTTTAGGGTTCCCATTCCTTCAGATAAAATATAAAGTACTGCTATTTATATCTCTTCAAGAGGAGTGGGACTGAAGCACTAGATTCTTCTGCTTGTTGGATGTATACTTCAACTGGTTCCAGACATGTGACCAACAGAGAAAGAAAGTATAGTTAGTTTGTTTCATTGTGTGTGTGAGTGAGATAAGAGTTTCAATGTTATGTGCCCTACTTCTATGTTATACGGAGGAATAATGCCAAATAGGTACAAATACTAAGGTAAATGTCACTCAACTAAATCATTTTTTTATTTATTAAATGTAGGGAACTGGTGGCACTGTGGTGTAGTATAAAAGGCTGAGCAGCCATGAGGCTGGAGGCCATTTTTCTGAAAGCTCTCCCCCTGAGTAAGAAGGTGGGGAGATTATGGTTGAACCTGGGTGTAGGTAGGCCCAGACAGGTCAGACAGCTCCTGTAATAGATCCCACTAGGTGTGATAGACAGGCAGGGCTAGCTAGTGAGCAGCCTCTTGCTTCGACAAGGATTTGCAGTGGGATTATTATCCCGGGTGTAATACTGCCCAGAGTAGGGTTACCAGTGTACAGACCATAGGAAAAGGCTGGCACGTGGCTAACCGCACTGTGCAATACCTTTTGTATATTATTTTGGTGCTTCTATTACATTTTCTGTGATTTTGGTGCATTTTTAGTCATTTCATTGCATTTTTAGCCATTTTATTACATTTTCACTCTGCATAGTTGTTGTTCGCTTGACTTTGTCTATAAAACTAATTTGCCCAAGCCAAAATACTCAAACTGTGATTCTGACTGCAGATTTCACTAGGCCAAAAAAAAATATATATATATATATATTTTTTAGTGATTTTTTTTTTTAATTTTAGCAATTTTATTGCATTTTGCATTGTTCTTTGTTACTTTTCTTTGCCCATGGACATTTTGTCTGCTATATATCAATTTGGGTTCATCTGTACACCACATAGTTTGGTAAATCAATGCATATTGGGCATTAAACTGTTCAGTAGACCCCTGACATTACATTCATATTTAGAGTGTTTTATGTTGATACGTTATGAAATCTGGGGTACATAAAGGGGCAAAATGCAAGCTTTGTGACAATTTTCAGAAATTTCAGAAGTACCATTATGTTTCGCATAGTTTTGTAGTTTGTAATAGAAAGATGTATTTACCCATTTTTGTTTCGTCAGAATGTGTACTTTCAGAAAATATATGGTTTTCTTGGGTCTCTATACTGTTAGGGGGTCTTATAGCATATAATACAGTACACATACCAGATACAAAAATTGCACCAGCCAGAGCATCATATGTGAAAATTCATATGCACTATTTTTATTTTTTTTGTCAGAATGTGTACTTTAGGAAAAAATATGGTTTTCTAGGGTCTCTATACTGTTAGGGGGTCTTATGGCACATAATACACATGTCGGGAGCTTATATTGCAGGGGTTTTCAAATGCCAGATACTTTGGTGGTCCTATGCACAATGGGCATCAAACTGTTCCATGGACCTTTGGCTTTCATATTTAGGGTGTATTTTCTTGATACCCAATGTTATGTGGGAGATAAGGACTTGAAAGTGGAAGGTTTGAAAAGATTTTCAGGTATTTCATCAAAACCGCTAATTTTGGGAAAGCATTGCGACTCTGAAGTTTGGAGTAAAGACATGGGTGCCCATTTTAAATTCACCCGAATGTGTACTTTTCAAAAATAATTGGTTTTGGGGAGTCAGTTTATTATTTTTGTGTTTTTACCCCACATAAATGCAGTAAATATGTTGAATTTTAGTAGCTAAAGAGATCTCCGGGGCAATTTGTATGCACTAACTTCATTTTGGGGTCTCTAAATGCCAGATTATTTGGTGATCCTATGCACAATGGGCATCAAAATGTTCAGTGGAATCTTGACTTTCATGTTTAGGATGTTTTCCCATGGTACCTAATCTTATGTGGGAGATATAATGATTTAAATTGGAAGCTTTGAGGCTTTTATTTTAGAATTTTCATATTTTTTTTATAGAAACTGATAAATTCTCGAAAGCATTGTGTTGGGTACTTACAAGTTAAAAACATGGTTACCCATTTTGGATTCGGCAGAATCTGCAATTTTCAAAAATATATGGTTTCCTGGGGTAAACCTAATGTTCCAGGATTTTTGGCTTTGGGATCTAAAGTTTGCCATATTCTGGCATTTGGTCATTTACTGCTGGGAGTATTTGATCTATAGAAGTCAGAAATCTCCATAAAATTATACATATCAGGTATTGGCATGTTTGGGAGACATGAGATTTTCCAAATCAGTTGAATTCTTGTCCATAAAATAAAATATGTTTCTGCTATAAATCCCTATATCATGAAAAATATAAATTTTTCCTTTTTGTTTTGTTTTTGAGCTCTAAATCTTGGTCCAGGAGGGGAAATACTCAAAAACTCAGGCAGATTTGGAAAGCTCAGGTTCTCCGGACAATAACGATATATAATTTGCCTACCTAAACTTAAATCCCCCCCCCCAGTAAATACCCCTAAAATGAGTGAGCACAGAATGTTTACAAAATGTCTTGCAGTGAGGGGAACTGAGATGTGAAATTCTGCTGGGTTAAAGATCTTAAAATCTGTGATTTTGAAAAATTTCAGAGCAAGATTCTGCTGAAGCAGTGCTATTTACTGATGCATCTGGGGAAAAAAACATGTTTTCCCATGGCAGAATTCTTTTAAATTCCATTTAATATTATTCCATAAATAAAAATTCAATAGTCTAAAAAGTCAAGTAAAGGAGCTTATTATACTTACAGCTAACTACTAAGTTGTGTCCAACATTTTTTAAATAAGTCAATATCAGTGGAATAGTTGGAAGGTGCCAGGAATACGTAACTTACCTGCCATGGCTTGAATCTGTGCTTTAGACTCCCTGCTGGTGCCTGGGGATGGGCCGGTGCCCGAGCAGAGAACAGATTATGAAGGGAATGAGCCAATGCATAGACTGCAGTATAAACTTGGTAACCAACTCTGAAGTCAAACCGTGATAAAACCTCATCATCCAGAGATTCATTGCCAGAACATTTCTGCACTGGAACACTTGTATTAGTCTTTAGGAAACCAGTAAATGAGCATTCGTGTAATGTTTCCCATATCTCTGTTACTGTATCATCATTGGGGTAGTTAATGGGAGTCATTCTGTAGAGGAAAGTTTCAAACCCAGGGATCTCTCCTCCCTGAGCAGATAATGACAAAGTGCCATTTAGTGTGGTTCTACTGTACCCGTGAGTAACGTGGATGACAGTGGGGAAGAAGGAGGATGAGAGCCAAATTTTCCTTGTGATTTGTCTAGAAGAAAACAGCCTTTTGAAGACTGTAACGTGCATTGGAGTTAAAAACAGAACAATCACATCAACGTCCTTTTGATTTATTTTATTCACGATACTTTTAGCTTCAATTAAAAATGAAAAATAACTTGAAAAACGTGCCTCTGAAAGGAAAATAGAGAAGGCAACACAACCACCGTAGCTTTCTATACCTTTCCTTATTCTGTCAAGAGCTTGTTTCCCACTCTCACTGCTGGATACAATGAGACCCACCCACTTCCAACCAAAGTGCTTCAGTATCTGCACAATCCCATTCATTTCTGATAATTCATTTGGAACAGTTCGATAGAATGAGGGAAATTGGATCCTGTCATTGTAAACAGGGTCTGTAGCTCCGTAGCTAACCTGAAGGAATAAATAAGTTAAAACACTTACTTGGACAAATACATTTATGTTTTATATTTGTAAATTAAATGCTTTTGTTCCCCAAGTGTTTTATAAATTAGACAAAAGGCAACCGAAGAACAATAAAGAAGAACAAAATCTTATTTGTCGCACTGAGTATGAAAGTTCCTGATTCATTCAAGCTTCGGTATGGTGACTTTCCTTGGGCCAGGTTGGAGCTGCAGAGTGCCATTGAGCCCTATGGGAGACTTTCCTTGGGCCAGGTTGGAGCTGCAGAGTGCCATTGAGCCCTATGGGAGACTTTCCTTGGGTCGGGTTGGAGCTGCAGAGTGCCATTGGGCCCTATAGGAGACTTTCCTTGGGCCAGGTTGGAGCTGCAGAGTGCCATTGAGCCCTATGAGAGACTTTCTTTGGGCCAGGTTGGAGCTGCAGAGTGCCATTGAGCCCTATGGGAGACTTTCCTTGGGCCAGGTTGGAGCTTCAGAGTGCCATTGAGCCCTATGGGAGACTTTCCTTGGGCCAGGTTGGAGCTGCAGAGTGCCGTTGAGCCCTATGGGAGACTTTCCTTGGGCCAGGTTGGAGCTTCAGAGTGCCATTGAGCCCTATGGGAGACTTTCCTTGGGCCAGGTTGGAGCTGCAGAGTGCCGTTGAGCCCTATGGGAGACTTTCCTTGGGCCAGGTTGAAGCTTCAGAGTGCCATTGAGCCCTATGGGAGACTTTCCTTGGGCCAGGTTGGAGCTGCAGAGTGCCATTGAGCCCTATGGGAGACTTTCCTTGGGCCAGGTTGGAGCTTCAGAGTGCCATTGAGCCCTATGGGAGACTTTCCTTGGGCCAGGTTGGAGCTTCAGAGTGCCGTTGAGCCCTATGGGAGACTTTCCTTGGGCCAGGTTGGAGCTGCAGAGTGCCATTGAGCCCTATGGGAGACTTTCCTTGGGCCAGGTTGGAGCTTCAGAGTGCCATTGAGCCCTATGGGAGACTTTCCTTGGGCCAGGATGGAGCTGCAGAGTGCCATTGAGCCCTATGGGAGGCTTTCCTTGGGCCGGGTTGGAGCTGCAGAGTGCCATTGAGCCCTATGGGAGACTTTCCTTGGGCCAGGTTGGAGCTTCAGAGTGCCATTGAGCCCTATGGGAGACTTTCCTTGGGCCAGGTTGGAGCTGCAGAGTGCCGTTGAGCCCTATGGGAGACTTTCCTTGGGCCAGGTTGGAGCTTCAGAGTGCCATTGAGCCCTATGGGAGACTTTCCTTGGGCCAGGATGGAGCTGCAGAGTGCCATTGAGCCCTATGGGAGTCTTTCCTTGGGCCGGGTTGGAGCTGCAGAGTGCCATTGAGCCCTATGGGAGACTTTCCTTGGGCCAGGTTGGAGCTTCAGAGTGCCATTGAGCCCTATGGGAGACTTTCCTTGGGCCGGGTTGGAGCTGCAGAGTGCCATTGAGCCCTATGGGAGACTTTCCTTGGGCCGGGTTGGAGCTGCAGAGTGCCATTGAGCCCTATGGGAGACTTTCCTTGGGCCGGGTTGGAGCTGCAGAGTGCCATTGAGCCCTATGGGAGACTTTCCTTGGGCCGGGTTGGAGCTGCAGAGTGCCATTGAGCCCTATGGGAGACTTTCCTTGGGCCGGGTTGGAGCTGCAGAGTGCCATTGAGCCCTATGGGAGACTTTTCTTGGGCCGGGTTGGAGCTGCAGAGTGCCATTGAGCCCTATGGGAGACTTTCCTTGGGCCGGGTTGGAGCTGCAGAGTGCCATTGAGCCCTATGGGAGACTTTCCTTGGGCCGGGTTGGAGCTGCAGAGTGCCATTGAGCCCTATGGGAGGCTTCCAAAATCATGCACTGAAGGATCAAAGTCAGAAAGGTTTTCCTGCATTTTCTGATCATTCGGATACGAAAAATTCATAGTTTTCGGACAGTATCCGATATTGTATGATATTTTCGTATTTACAGATACAAATTTTTTTGTACTTTAAAAAGCACAATACAAAAAATCTTATTTGATATGATGTTTTTGTACCGTGATTTTTAAAGGTACGAAAATCGTACTTTGATAAATCTACCCCTAGGAAAGCCACTCCACCATCATCTTCTTCCTGAATATCTTTCTACAGCCAGTGGGTTTATTTGCACAGAAGAGTGAAAACTTGAATGAAGGAGCAAAAAGTCATCTTTCTCTCTAACCAGCCCAAGGCGCACCAAAGGTCCACTTCTTCGAGCAACTGAGTGAAGAGTGGTTGTGCGACAATTAGCAAAATGCATTGAAGTCTCTGACCAACCTTATTGAAGCCATTGGTGACTAGGGGAGATTTTTCAATGCGAAACCTGGTGAAAATTTTTTAAAAAATCTGGTTTTAAATAATACAAATAAATACTTGCCTGTGGGTACCTGAAAAGCCCTGCAAGCTGGGCTATGGGGTAGCTCGATGTAGAAGACAAGTCTCCCAAAAGACCAATCAGTTTCATATTTTTCAAACATGCATAGTTTGGAATTCTATAGTCTCTTCCGGAAAATATATCCAGTGCGCCAGAGAGAGCCTTAGGTTCAGCTCCACAAGAATCAAATATCTGGTAGCCCAGGGTAACATTAGGTAAAATCCATGAACTTCTATTAATCTCTTCAATAGCAAACTTGAAGACCAGAAGATGGCGGTAATATCGTAAGGAAAACCTGCAATGTAAGATCAAAACTGTGATATAAACAAACTTAATAAAGTGATTCATTAAATATTTTATTTACTATAATTTCTTATGTTCTTAATAAAGTATTGACTCTATTCCATAATATAATGTCAGTTAGAATGTTTTAAGAAATACCATCGTAGGAAAGTTTATTTGACACCATCTATGGGGCCCTGTTTGCACAGAAAAGTCAAAGCCAGAAACATAGAAAGCAGAGGGTTAATATAGTTTTTTTTGTGGGAAAGGAATGCACGAAGAGTGCAGGGAGAATACATGGGGGTACATGGAGTGTTCTGTTATACAGATAGCGAAAATCTCAGCCATAAAGCAGGCTGATTTATCTTGAAAGAAGGAAACCAGGAAAGGAAAAACTAAAACCATAAGAGGCAAACATTTATATGGTTAGTGAACGTTTAGTCTGTGGTTTTCTGTTGAAATAGTAACATACATTTCTAAAACACATATATTACTTGAAAATGAAGGACATACCTCATACAGAAAATATCCTTTCGATCTCCAGAAGGACTCAAATGGAAATCACGCAGGTGAAGGACAGCACCAAGAATGAAATCCCCATCTCTGAAAGTGTTGGTGTAATTGTTTTTCCATAGAACACATCCGGATGTAGAATAGTGAGTAATGTCGGAGGCTGCTGGGAATATCTGCAGTAGAACAGTCAGTACCAGCATGGTTCCTAAGGGGAAATGTCACTCACAGATCATGCCGTGGGTAGGTAGAACCTGGTTATGAAGAGATCACCGGCAGGCTCAGTGTATATATCCAGCAGATCTTATTTTTATACCTCGATAAACCTTCTGTTCTACACCACAAAGCAAAACAACTTATTTATACAGGATATAATATTTTTATTTTAAAAGTACAAAGTAAGTCCTAAGAGGGTGACGAGATGAGAATATCCAAAAGAAACAAACAGTGGTTCAGTGACAATAATACATCAGCAGCAGATTAACCATCCCTGTTACGTTCCTCAATATTTTTCCTTAGAAAGCATTATGGTGTATAGCTCTGTGGGAGGGGGACAAAGAACTTGAAATGTCCCCCTATACAGAGTAAATTGGACACAGACTTGCAAACACTTGAAATTATTGAAAACACTGCATTTTTGAGCATTTTATGACAGTATGCCTTTAAAGGGATTCAGTTTTATGGGGTACTTTTGATTTCTAAATTACTCTGTTTACATCGCAAATACCATTTAAATTTTTATTCTTGAACCAACAAATGTATTTTTTTTTTAGTTGCAATATGGTTGTGTAGGCACCATCTCAGTGCATTGTGCATTGCCAACACTACACAATACAACTGCTTTCAGATAAGCTATTGTTTCTCCTACTCAATGTGCTTTCAATACAACCCAAGTCATATCATAGTAATTTTTAGTCTACCACTACAACCTCTACAATGCTGACATCAGCAAACCTGCTTTTTGGAAGGGCAGGGGGCTCTAGGGTGTCAGAAATCATTGTCCTCATTGTATTTAATGTATTTAGAGCTAAAGTTATCACTGCTTGTCACTGTATTTAATGTATTAGGGGCTAAACTTCCTCCTGCTTCTCACTGTATTTAGTATATTTGGGTGCTACTACTTCTGCCCCTCACTGTATAATCTATTTATGATCTGGAGTTATTGTTCATAGAAGTCAGTGTAACATTATTTACTATGCATACTGTGTGCATTTATATATTCTTTACTGTACAAGCTAATAAAGGCTAATGGCAGATGGTGCTGTTTTTCCATAGTAAAGGTATTTTAGTTGGCAGAGAAATGCCTAAGGTCATCCTAAGTTATTGGGAGGCAGTATAGGAAGTTTTGCCTGTGTCTAGAGCAATGATTAGTCCTAGTTAGATGCAGGGCCGGAACTAGGGGTAGGCAGAAGAGGCAGCTGCCTAGGGTGCAACGATTGGGGGGCACCAGGCAGGAGCCTCTACTGCCTACCCCATTCAGTTTCGCGTCACATTGCATCTCGCAACGCGCATCGCGCCCCCCGCGATGCAGGGGTGAGGTGGCCAACTGGGTTGCCTAGGGAGCCCAGTTGGCTCGGCCCGCCCCTAGTTAGATGATCAAGTTGGGATTGTTTACAATAGAGAAGAGGTGCTCAGGAGAGAACTTTATATTTATATTAAAGGACATGTAAAGCCTACATTTTCCTACAATGTATATACATTGGGCACATCTCACCCACCTAAATGGCATAATTTGTAATACTTATATCTCCTTCATTTGCCAGTACAATTACATTTCCCTAAAACAAATGGCAACTTTTACCCAGCGGCCATTTTCAACTGACACATTCTCGTTGACATTTACATTTATTAACAGCACATGAGTGCTATAAAGCTCATGCACTCAAGAAAGCAGGCTTACACAGGCAGAACTTACTTTGATAAAAAGTTCTGCTTTGCTTGAGCACTGCAATGGTTATGCTGAGCTCAGGAGAGGAGGTTGCTCTGCTAGAGCAGAGTTTCTATGGAAACTAGCAATGCCATCTCTTCATTGGCTGCTAGGCTGGAGGGCATGTTTTGTAATCTGAGTTGAGAACAACTGAGCATGCTCAGTAGCCAAAAGCCAAAGTAAATTCCTGAGGAAGGGGGCTGAGTGGGTTAAAGGAGATACTGGGAACTAAGATTTACACTGAGGAGGTTCCACTAGGAAAATACTGTAAAGCAGGATTAATAAATGCACAGTTCAGCTCAGTTCTAGGCCTCACCTCCTGGCCAAGCTCTCACTCTAGTACTGGTTGGATGCTATAGCAGGGACCCTTTATAGACTCTGCTGGCCAACCCAGTGGATTTAACTCCAAACCCTGACTCTCTCTGGGTCCTCCCCTTTTACCAGATGTCCTCTTGGGCCCCCAGCAAAACAGATCTCTCCTCTGCTTGCATGTAACTGGACTGGATGATGTCACAGGAAGAACAGGGGGAGGGGGAATGGTTCTATGATCCTACACATGTTATAAACTCTTTGATGCCTTATTCACCAACAGGCCCTTCCAGAAGATGTAACGGCATCCCTTTGATATTAGAAAAAGAGGAAAACTTCCCTAAAGGCTTAAAAAAAATACTTTTTACAATGAGAGCTGTGACACTGTGTATTTTTTTTACCTTGTTGTGACAAATACATTACAGAGCTTCAAGAAGCAGTTAGATGTGTTTTTAGAAATTACAATAAACTTGAAGTACATATTGATCCAATGACTGGTCCTATTGCCTTTTTATAAAGAAGATTTTTCCCCCTCCAGAGTCAAATTAGAGAAGGAGTCAGATTTTTTTTTATCTTTCTTTGGATCATCTAAAAGCCAATAGGTTGACCTTGCACAATGTATGTCTTATTTTCAACCCTTATCTATTATGTAACTATGTATGGAACTGTATGGTTATCCATACTGTGATCACTATGGCCCAGTGGACAAATCCTGGCCCAGATCATGTTACTGCTGTCCTCGCTGAAGGCTTATGCTGTAACATGGTGCCCTGGGTGTCTTTATTGTATGGAGTCTCCTATGCAAATCTGCAAATTCATGTGTGTGTAATTGCAAGTCTTTACTTGAAGAAAATTGTGCACCATAAACACCATGTATTGTCCCACATCACCCTATATACAAGCCAGATGTTTATAGCTTTTATATAAAACACTTTCTTTAGGAACAGTGTACTGCTCAGATTTTAAAATAAAAAAATATATATTGGGGGTTTTTTTTGGAGAGGAAGTTTTGATAAAAGTCTATATGAGGACAACAACAGAGGACTTGGGTCAACAAAAAAGCTGATGTATTTTGATTTCTGTCTTCAAAATGCAAAATTTTGACTTCTAAAGTAGAAAATTGGACTTAACAAAGTCGAAATGTTGGCATTCTAATGGATTTCTGTAGTTTTAATCATCATCATCCTAATTCATTTATATAGCACCAGCAAATTATGCAGGGCTTTACATTAATTCTAATGAAAAGGGATCTTATATGAATTTAACAAGTTTACAGAGTAACAATAAGGTCAGAGGGCCCTGCTTGCAAGAGCTTACAATCTAAAGAGGTTAAGGGTACATTTGAACCAAAAGGAATATGGAAACATATTATTTATTATAAGTAAATAAATATCAGATAAATCAAGACACATTGACAATTTTTCCCTAAACAGATGGGTCATTAGGGAGCATTAGAAAGCTTGGAAGGAAGGGGAGAGTCTGATGGGTCGAGGCAGAGAGTTCCAAAGACAGGCAGAAGCCTTGCAGTTCGGAATGGGATGAAGTGATGAGAAGAGAGGTAAAAAGGATTGTATTTTGAAATAAGAGCTGAAATATACGGATGGACTTCATGAATACAATTTATGGTTAGTAAATGGGCCTCTAAGTCTACTAAAAATCTTTTAAACATTAAATAAACCCAATAGGACTGCTCTGCCCCCAATAAGGGGTAATTATATCTTAGCTGGGATCAAGTACAGGTACTGTTTTATTATTACAGAGAAAAGGGAATCATTTAACCATGAAATAAACCCAATAGGGCTGTTCTGCCCCCAATAAGGGGTAATTATATCTTAGTTGGGATCAAGTACAGGTACTGTTTTATTATTACAGAGAAAAGGGAATCATTTAACCATTAAATAAACCCAATAGGACTGTTCTGCCCCCAATACGGGGTCATTATATCTTAGTTGGGATCAAGTACAGGTACTGTTTTATTATTACAGAGAAAAGGGAATAATTTAACCATTAAATAAACCCAATAGGGCTGTTCTGCCCCAATAAGGGGTAATTATATCTTAGTCGGGATCAAGTACAGGTACTGTTTTATTATTACAGAGAAAAGGGAATAATTTAACCATTAAATAAACCCAATAGGGCTGTTCTGTCCCCAAATAGGGGTAATTATATCTTAGTTGGGATCAAGTAAAGGTACTGTTTTATTATTATAGAGAAAAGGGAATAATTTAACCATTAAATAAACCCAATAGGGCTGTTCTGCCCCAATAAGGGGTAATTATATCTTAGTTAGGATCAAGTACAGGTACTGTTTTATTATTACAGAAAGAAAGGAAATCAATTTTAAAAATTTATTTATTTGATAAAAATGGAGTCTATGGGAGATGGCCTCTCCGTAATTCAGAACTTTCTTGATAATGGATTTCCGGATAAGGGGTTCAATACCTGTACTCCTTTTTCATTAGTAGACAATATTTCGTATTCCTTGCTCAGTAGTATAAAAATACTTATTTTTCATTTGCAGAAAATATTTTGTATCCTTATTCATGTTTTGGTATAAAAATACTTCTTTTTTATGAGTAGACAATATTTTGTATCCTTACTCATGTTTTCGTATAAAAATACTCCTTTTTCATTAGTAGACTATATTTTGTATCCTTATTGATGTTTTCATATAAAAAATATTCCTTTTTCATTAGTAGACAATATTTTCTATCCTTCCTCATATTTTAGTATAAAAATACTTTTTTTTCAATAGTAGACAATATTTCATATTGGTTACTCATGTTTTAGTATAAAAATACAATTTTTTTCATTAGTAAACAATATTTTGCATCCTTACTCATGATTTAGTGTATAAATACTCCTTTTTCATTAGTAGATAATATTTCATATTCGCTACTCATGTTTTAGTATAAAAATATATTTTTTTCATTACTAGTCAATAGTAAACTCATTTTTAATTAATAGACAATATTTTGCATCCTTACTCATGTTTTAGTATAAAAAATACTCATTTTTCATTTGTAGACAATACTTTGTCTCTTTATTCATGTTTCAGTATAAAAATACTCCTTTTTAATTAGTAGACACTATTTTGTATCCTTACTCATGTTTTAGTATAAAAAAATACTCATTTTTCATTTGTAGACAATACTTTGTATCCTTCCTCATGTTTTAGTATAACAAATACTCCTGTTTCATTAGTAGACAATATTTTGTATCATTGCTCATGTTTTAGTATAAAAATACTCTTTTTCATTTGCAAAAACTATTTTGCATCCTTACTCATGTTTTATTATAAAAATACTTATTTTTCATTTGTAGACAATATTTTGTATCCTTATTCATGTTTTAGTATAAAAATACTCCTTTTTCATTTGTAGACAATACTTTGTATCCTTACTCATGTTTTAGTATAAAAAATACTCCCTTTTCATTAGTTGACAATATTTCGTATTCGTTACTCATGTTTTAGTATAAAATACAGTTTTTTCATTAGTAGACAATATTTTGCATTCTTACTCATGTTTTGGTATAAAAATACTCCTTTTTCATTACTAGTCAATATTTTGCATCCTTACTCATGTTTTGGTATAAAAAGACTCCTTTTTCATCAGTAGACACTATTTTGCATCCTAACTTGTGTTTTTGTATAAAAATACTCCTTTTTCATTAGTAGACACTATTTTGCATCCTTACTCATGTTTTAGTATAAAATACTCCTTTTTCATTTACAGAAAATATTGTGTATCCTTATTCATTTTAGTATAGTATAGTATTCGTTTTAGTATAAAAAAAATACTCCTTTTTCATATGTAGACAATATTTTGAATCATTAATCATGTTTTGTTATAAAAATACTCCTTTTTCATTTGTAGCCAATATTTTGTATCCTTACTCATGTTTTAGTATGTATAATGTATGTATAACTTTATATATTCCTTTTCTTTAGTAGAGAATATTTTCTATCCTTCCTTATGTTTTAATAAAAAAGACTCCATTTTCATTAGTACACAATATTTTGTATCCTTACTCGTGTTTTATTATAAAAAATACTCCTTTTTCATTAGCAGACAATATTTTGTACCCTTACTCAAGCTTTAGTAAAAAAATACTCCTTTTTCATTAGTAGAGAATATTTTGCATCCTTACTTGTGTTTTAGCATAAAAGTCTTATTTTTCATTTGTAGAAAATATTTTGTATCCTTATTCATGTTTTGGTATAAAAAGTACTCGTTTTTCTTTAGTAGACAATATTTTGTATCCTTATCCTTATTCCTTAATGTTTTTCAGTTGTAGACAATATTTTCTATAGCTATTCATGTTTTATTATAAAAATAGTCTTTTTTCATTAGCAGACAATATTTTGTATCCTTACTCATGTTTTAGTATAAAAATAGTCTTTTTTCATTTGTAGACAATATTTTCTATTCTTATTCATCTTTTAGTATAAAAATATTCTTTTTTCATTAGCAGACAATATTTCATATTCCTTTCTCATGTTTTAGTACAAAAATACTCCCTTTTCATTACTAGACAATATTTTTTATCCTTACTGGTGTTTTAGTTTAAAATTAATTTTCATTTGTAGACAATATTTTGTATCCTTGTTCATGTTTTAGTATAAAAAAAATACTTCTTTTTCAGTAGTAGACAATATTTTGTATCCTTATTAATGTTTTAGTATAAGAATACTTTTTTTTCCCATTAATAGAGAACATATTGTAGCCTTACTCATGTTTTAGTATAAAAATGCTCCTTTTCCATTAATAAACAAAATTATGTATTCTTATTCATGTTTTAGTATAAAATACTCCTTTTTCATAAGTAGACAATATTTTGTATCCTTATTCATGTTTTAGTAAAAAAAAAATACTCCTTTTTCATTAGCAGACAATAGTTTGTATTCCATATTCATGTTTTCGTATAAAAATACTCCTTTTTCATTAGTAGACAATATTTTGTATTCCTTACTCATGTTTTAGTATAAAAATACTCATTTTTCATTAGTAGACAATATTTTGTATCCTTATTCATGTATTAGTATAAAAAATACTCCTTTTTAATAAGTAGACAATATTTTGTATTCCTTACTCATGTTTTAGTATACAAATTTTCCTTTTTCATTAGTGGACATTATTTTGCATCCTTACTCATCCTTTAGTATAAAAATACTTCTTTTCCATTACTAGACAATATTTTTTTTAATCCTTATTCATGTTTTAGTATAAAAAATAATCCTTTTTCATTAGTAGACAATATTTTGCATCCGTACTCGTGTTTTAGTATAAAAATACAAATTTTTCATTAGTAGACAATATTTTGCATCCGTACTCATGTTTTAGTATAAAAATAGTTATTTTTCATTTGTAGACAATATTTTGTATCCTTATTCATGGATTAGTATAAAAAATACTCATTTTTAATTAGTAGACAATATTTTGTATCCTTACTCATGTTTTACTATAAAAATACTCCTTTTTCATTACTAGACAATATTTTGTATCCTTACTCGTGTTTTAGTTTAAAAAAAAATTTCATTTGTAGACAATTTTATGTATCCTTATTCATGTTTTAGTATAAAAAAAATACTCCTTTTTAATTAGTAGACAATATTTTGTATCCTTACTCATGTTTTAGTATAAAAATACTCCTTTTTCATTAGTAGACAATATTTTGCACCCTTACTCATGTTTTATTCTAAAAATACAAATTTTTCATTATAAGACAATATTTTGTATGCTTACTTATGTTTTAGTATAAAACTACTCGTTTTTCATTTGTAGACAATATTTTCCATCCGTACTCATGTTTAAGTATAAAAATAATAATTTTTCATTTGTAGGCAATATTTTGTATCCTTTTTCATATTTTAGTATAAAAAATACTCCTTTTACACTAGTAGACAATATTTTGCATCCTTACTCATATTTTAGTATAAAAATACTCCTTTTTCTTTAGTAGACAATATTTTCTACCCTTATTCATGTTTTAGTATAAAAATACTCCTTTTCCATTACTAGACAATATTTTTTATCCTTATTCATGTTTTTGTATAAAAAATAATCCTTTTTAATTAGTAGACAATATTTTGCATCCGTACTCATGTTTTAGTATAAAAATATGAATTTTTCATTAGTAGACAATATTTTGCATCCGTACTCATGTTTTAGTATAAAAATAGTTATTTTTCATTTGTAGACAATATTTTGTATCCTTATTCATGGATCAGTATAAAAAATACTCCTTTTTAATTAGTAGACAATATTTTGTATCCTTACTCATGTTTTACTATAAAAAAAAACAAAAAACCTTTTTTCATTATTAGACAATATTTTGTATCCTTACTCGTGTTTTAGTTTAAAATAATTTTTCATTTGTAGACAATTTTTTGTATCCTTATTCATGTTTTTGTATTAAAAAAATACTCCTTTTTCATTAGTAGACAATATTTTGTATCCTTATTCATGGATTAGTATAAAAATACTCCTTTTTAATTAGTAGGCAATATTTTGTATCTTTACTCATGTTTTAGTATAAAAATACTCCTTTTTCATTAGAAGACACAATATTTTGGACCCTTTCTCGTGTTTTAGTATAAAAATACTCCTTTTTCATTACTAGACAATATACAATAACATTATATAAAATAGCCTTATATTTGTAAAATGCCTCTCAGTGTACTTTTGCATCCTTATTCATGTTTTAGTATAAAAAATACTCCTTTTTCATTAGTAGACAACATTTTGCATCCTTACTCATGTTTTAGTATAAAAATACTTTTTCATTTGTAAACAAAATTTTGCATCCTTAATCATGTTTTAACATATGTCCTATGAAATAAAATAAACAATAGCATTATATAAAATAGCATTATATTTTTTAAAATCCCTCTCAAGGGTTTTTAATTCTTTGGATCTATGTCTGGGGGTAGATATTCTTCTTTACTGCTTCTTTAACTTCATTATTTCTCAAACTGTATATGAAAGGATTTAGCATGGGAGTCACAACACCATAAACAAGAGAAACATGCTTTACCACACCAGGTGGAAAGTTATTTCCCACACCTAAATACATTGTTATAATTGTCCCATAAAACAAACTCACTACAGTTAGATGGGAGGCACAGGTAGAAAAAGCTTTAGTCCTTCCAACCGTAGAACTGATCTTCAACAGTGATATTATAATGCAAATATAAGACACAACAATAAAAACTAAGTTTAACAAGGTGGCAAATAAGGTCTGATAAAAAATGGATCTCTCATAATGAGAAACATCCCCACACATAATCTGTAAAACTGTTAAAATCTCACATGCAAAATGATCCAGTTTGTTTTCTATGCAAAATGTCATGGGCTTTATAATAGTTGGAAGAAATACTGACAGAAAACAAAACACAAATAAAATGCCTGTTACAGTTTTACAGACCCTCCAAGTCATTATGGTCATGTAATGCAGGGGATAGCAGATTGCTATATAACGATCGAAGGCCATCACTGTAAGGAGGTTGCATTCATAACTCGCCAATACTATGATTGTACCCATTTGTGTCATGCAGCCAAGCACTGAAATCCTCCCTTCTTGTAAAAATGTGTCCACAAACATTTTTGGAAAAGTACTAGATGAGACACAGACATCCAGAAAGGATAAGACACAGAGAAAAAAGTACATTGGGGTGTGAATTTTAGGGGTCTGTGTAATTGTATAAATAAATACAATATTCCCAAATAACATCATAAAGTACATGGGTAAAATAAGGAGAAAATACAGAATTCTAATTGTGGGGTTCGTAGACAATCCAAGTAGTATAAATTCTTTCACAATAGTTATATTTTCTGTCTCCATCTCATTGGGCTGCACAGAGCGGGGTTCGACTGCAAGATAAAAGAATCAAAATCTATTTAGATTATGGAATACATTTATGTACATTTATGGCTATTGGTTTTTGTTGCTTGTGTAGGACAATGTTAATGAATACAATTTCCCTTGTTGTTGTGGGTCACTGGGACCTGAGAAATGAATAGACACAAGGCATTGTGGTCTGCATTGTCCTCTGGTCTCCACCCCAGGAGTAATCTGCTTGCTGCTCCAACAGGACAAATATGAGTACATTTCTTACAGATTTCCTCTAAAAATAATACAAGGGAAAAGCTCTAAAAGAATGCTAAAATTTGAAAAGAGTTTGTTTATACCAATACTAATTAATAGGCAGCCCCCTTTATTACAAAGTGATAAGATTATTTCCTCATTTAACTGGAATAAGGTATGAAAAGGAACCTATAGTGACTTTGTTATTCTAGATTGAATAAACACCTTCTAAGAAATGCTTAATTACCAACACTTGACAAAAAAGACATTCACATACACATACATACAAACATACACACACCCCCTGGATCAACTAGTAGTCAGGCAAGTTGTATTTAGACAAAAAGGTTGAACTTCATTGATTAGCCTTTTTTCAGAGACATGTCAAGTGTGACGATAGAGCTCACCACAGTTAAATTCCACCACTGTCTATTCCTTCCTATGGGATTTTTAGAGTTGTATTTACCAAATGGGGACACATCAATAACCTCTAAAAATCCCATAGGAATGAACAGAGTGGTGGTTTTACTCTGGTGAGCTTTAACTGCACACAATTCACATCTGCCCCTGTGTGTACTTAAGTTTCATGTGATAAACCATAACAAAAATATCTCGTGGAATTGAATCAGGCCCATTGTTAGTACTAATATACCAATATACCATTACTGGCACCATCAATAACATACTTTGCCACCAAATCAGTGATACCTTGAAAATAAATATAGAAAATTGTGTACCTTAAACTGGTGTTCATTATTAAAAAAAAGTTTTAGGCATAATAAGATGACACCTTCAGACAGATATGAGTAGATATGTTCTCCTGTTATTCTGGGTTGAGTTCTGTAGGTGATACAACATGGGTTGGAGATTCACACTTACTTCAAGACAAAGTTATTTTCCAGTAACTACTGTACTATCGGTTTCATAAAGCATCACAAAAAGCTGTTATGTTTCCCCCTCTCTCAAAACATCAGTCAAAAAACTGTCAATATATATATTTTCAATACCATGGAAATGTGCTTCATCTTCTTTGGGCCTTTGCGGTACAAATGCTATTTATAAATAACTTGAAGCTGAACTACCAACTCCTGGGATTAATTAATGCTGTTCTCGTATGTTTATCATACAAAACATTTGCTTTGGTAAAAACATAAGTAAATGAAATTAACCTATTTTGTTCCATTTCCTACAAGCCAATCACTTGTCTGATGTAATGTTTAGCTATAGGTTAGAATCTTATAAAAGTTTTTTGTTTTTTGTATATATATATATATATATATATATATATATATATATATATATATATAAAAGGGAAGCACTTATAGCCATACACGTAACAATTATTCCCACTAAATGAATTAATTATTATTTGGATTGTATTTTGAATTATAGCTAATAAGGAGAAATAAGCCCATCCAGACCATATACTTTGGGGCCCATTTACCTAACAATTTTAAGATAAATTTATATTTTTTCTAAATTATAGAATCTATGTGAAAATGTCGTTAAAATTACATTTGAGTCTTGTACGTTGAGTTTTTTGAGGTTTTTCAAGGTTTTTGGTAAATTTCCACAAAGAAAATTGTATTTTGCGCAAAGAGTAAGTACAATACATTAACGCTTTGGTTACACCTTCATCAGGACTGTATTTTTGCCAGGTTTTATCTTTCCAGTGCCATTGAGTCCTGTGGGAGGGCTTCCAAAGCCACAACTGTTTTTGTGGCGTTTACAAACTTTTCGGCACGAAAATTTTGTGATTTTCAGAGTGCAATTGCCATATTTTCGTGCAAAGTATTGTACAGACATTAGAACAGAAATTATTGTAGTTACTTCAAATTTATATCATATCAAGTTTCAGGGCCAGAAAAAACTAATTTTAGTACATATGCCCAATTATGTTATAACGTTAATGGAATTCTTGAACATTTACTAATGCTGGGATTTTTTTTCCATTCGGATTTTTAGCACTAACATTCTCAAAAAAGTTGCAATTTTTTTCCATATCTACCATGTGTACAAATGGCTACAAATCCAACCATTCGCCAGCTAAAACTTGGCAAGATCATAAAGACATCAATGGCAAAGATCCCTTTCCTTCAAGATCCTTCTGTTGTCTGTTGGGTTCAGATTTTTGGCGCTGGTTTTTCTTAAGAGTTGCTGCTTTCATGCGACAAGTGGAAAAATGTAACTCACAGTGAGGGCAGTGAGTTTGGGGAATGCCCTGCCGGGGGATGTTGAGTAGGGGGTTTCTCACAGTGAGGGCAGTGAGGTTGGGGGATGTTGGGTAGGGGGTTCTTCACGGTGAGGGCAGTGAGGTTGGGGAATGCCCTGCCGGGGGATGTTGGGTAGGGGGTTCCTCACGGTGAGGGCAGTGAGGGGGTTGGGGAATGCCCTGATGGGTGATGTTGGGTAGGGGGTTCCTCACGGTGAGGGCAGTGAGGAGGTTGGGGAATGCCCTGCCGGGGGATGTTGGGTAGGGGTTTCCTCACAGTGAGGGCAGTGAGGAGGTTGGGGAATGCCCTGCCAGGGGATGTTGGGTAGAGGGTTCCTCACGGTGAGGGCAGTGAGGAGGTTGGGGAATGCCCTGCCGGGGGATGTTGGGTAGAGGGTTCTTCATGGTGAGGGCAGTGAGTTTGGGGAATTCCCTGCTGGGGGATGTTGGGTAGGGGTTCCTCACGGTGAGGGCAGTGAGGAGGTTGGGGAATGCCCTGCCGGGGGATGTTGGGTAGGGGGTTCCTCACGGTGAGGGCAGTGAGGGGGTTGGGGAATGCCCTGCCGGGGGATGTTGGGTAGGGGGTTCCTCATGGTGAGGGCAGTGAGGTTGGGGAATGCCCTGCCGGGGGATGTTGGGTAGGGGGTTCCTCATGGTGAGGGCAGTGAGGAGGTTGGGGAATGCCCTGCTGGGGGATGTTGGGTAGGGGGTTCCTCATGGTGAGGGCAGTAAGGTTGGGGAATGCCCTGCCGGGGGATGTTGGGTAGGGGGATCCTCACGGTGAGGGCAGTGAGGTTGGGGAATGCCCTGCCAGGGAATATTGGGTAGGGGTTAGGTGGAGTTTCTGAGAAAACACAGCGAAATCTCTAAAGTTTTATAACAAAAGAAAGAAGATAGTCGTTTAGATGCATAGTAAATGTCGGAAAAGTTGCAGCGCTTTTTCTCTGCAACTTTTTTTTTAAAATCTGAATTGAGTTTAAAATAAAAATTAAATGGTTAGTATATGAGCCCTCTGGAGTATCTATATGAATAATCTTGCAACCTGATTAATATAAAGATTAGGGAATAAGCGGTGCAGTCTTTTGATCTCCACTTTAATGGTTCCTTATGGGACCATTTGTTGTTGCTTCATTACATTTGCTCACGAAATAATGAAAAATTAGCAAAACGCATGTGTTGTGCAACTTTTTTGTTTCCTGCATCTTTTTTTGTCACCTGTGTCTTCTTTTGATGTGACAATGACTATTTTGCCTTGACCGCGCCCATTTTTACATGACCACACCCATTTAGACGAGACTGCACCACTTTTGATGCGCCCATGCCCATTTTGACGTGACAGTGCCCAATTTGCTGTGACTGCGCCTATTTTGATGCCCAATTTGACGCGACCGCAACTTTTTGTTGACGCGCAACCAATTTTTACAAAAGTAAAAAGTAGTAAGAAATACAAAAGTATCGCAAAACAATTCACCAATGGCGAAATGTGGAAATTTGCTGCAAAACCGTGCCTGGCAAAAAAAATTCACTTATCACTATTGTTCACTCATATTCAAGTTTGCTAAGGATTATTCCTATAAATAAAACCACCAAATGCAGACGACCAAAATTTACAAAACATTGCCAGGTTTCCATGGAAGCAAAGTGTCCTTCAGTTGCATTTGATAAATTGTGACGAGCAAATCTGTCCCATTAGAGAAACAGCAAAACAATGTGCGAAACGCGGCTACTGTGTGACGTTTTTGACGTGATTTTTTCCGCCAATGGCGGAATGTGGAATTTTGCAGCAAAATCCATGCCTGGCAAAAAATTCCACTCATCAGTAGTAATAAAATAGAAAGGTATTAAGTATCAGAATAAATCAATAACAAATACTGAGCCAAATTCAATTAGATTAGAACGGCTTATTCAATTCCAGACTCTCCCATTGAACTTTTTTAGAAATTTTCACGTGTTTATCACTTAAAAATTCTACAGGAAAAACTTGAAATGAATAAGGAGAAAGTTTTTTTTCTCCTTAATTTGAATCTCGCCCATAAGTTTTCACTTGACAAACTCTAAAATAACATTTTCTCATGGAAATGAATCTGACCAAACTATAAATGAGTTAATAGTCATGCCCTAAATACAAACAAGTACACGATCCTGGTAAGGAAGTAATCTCCAAAGCTAAAAAGTAAAAATGTAAGGAGCTCTAATTATATGTGGAGATTTTAAATAAAAAAAAACAAAAAATAACAAAAAAAATAAAATAAAACATAAATGAACTCTTATACCTCTTCTCCACACAGAACATTTTTTGAGATTCCAACATCGAGGTGAACAAGATTATTTAAGACTTTAACCTGCCCACTTAATATATTCCAGAATAGATATATTGTTCCAGACAAAAAGTAATTTTAAAAAACTTTCCTGATGGAGGATGAATTATTCCTTACTAAGAATGTCCCCCTCCTCCCCCCCAACAAAACAGATACAACACAAATATCCCATTCAGTAGAATGAAAAATCTATTTCTTATTTAGGAATCCGGTTCCTAACATAAAAATAGCAGATTTTTGTCTTTTCCCCAAAATGTTGCACTTCTACAATAAAATTCCCAAGGGCTTGCCCAGCTATTATTCAATCCGAGTGCAGGTGCTCTTTTCTTTTTCTCTAGTTAATTGGGAGGTGCCGATCCCTCCAGCCCCGGGCACAGAGTTCTCTACCTTTGGACACCAGAGGCTTTTTTCCTGGGCAGTGAGGTCTTTTCCTCCCAATGTTTGTCGAAGTCTGGAGAGGAGGTGAAGCATGAATAACTAGAAAGACAATGGGGATCATTTATAAACACTGGGCAAATTTTGCATGGCAACCAATCCACTGTTTGCTTTTATTGTTCAACCTGCAGCTTGCTGAAAAAAGTCAATCATTGATTGGTTGCTATTAGTGATGAGTAAATCTGTCCTGTTCCACTTCAGCGAAAAATTCGCGAAATGACAGAAAAATTAGCGAAATGGCAAAAAAATCTGTGAAACGTGTTTGTCGCACTAATTTTTTGTCGCACATGACTGTGCCTATTAGACTGTGTCTATTGGTCTCTGATATTTTTTTACCAGTGGCACAATACTCATTTATGCTGTGAGTGTCATAATGAATGCATGAGTAGTTGCATCTACCAAGTGAAAAACATTAAGCAAAGGACTTTATATCAAATATTAATTTTCATAGTCTAACAAACTGATCCCTGTGTTAGTTAGCAATTTGAAATAGCCAGCCATAAAGTAGGATAATTGGCTGCTGGAAGGTCGATAGGTGGAGGAAGTACAATAAATATCTCATACAAACAGTAGGCTGATCACAAGGCAACTTCTTAGCATGAAGTCTCCAGGATTCTTTATTTAAGCTTGAAGTTAAAAAGGGTCCTAAAGGGGGAGGAAAAGGGGTTTGACAATAGGCAAGAGAAGGTATGAAATTTAAGTGAAGTGAGACACATTAAGGAGTATGTAGGAATGTGTTGGGTGTTTATGTGTGGCTTGTCCAATCATCTGTGGCGTTATCATGGTTGTTCAAAATATGGGGAGCTTCCCCCTTGAGGAAGATGTTGCTAGGGCCCAGAGATAAGTCTGTTAACAATTACTGTTAGGCCTTCTAGAAAATTCCAATTCTGTAAACATTGCCCAGTTGTACAAAAGTTTTGGAGAGATATTTTACATTATATTTCAGATGCCCTAAATTTCCCACAGATTTTATCACCAATCGTCTGCCTGCTGGAAATGGAGGAAGATTTGGGACTTAATCATTATGACAGACTTTGCTACCTTCAACTTCTTTTTTATGCCAAAAAAGCCATCCTTCTACAATGGAAGTCTTCGGCCCCTCCATCTCTTCAGTTTTGGAGAGATTTAGTTAATAGCACTTTTACTAAACAAAAGTTGACTTACCTTGCAAGAGGTTGTCCCAAAAAAATTGATGCTGTATAGGGCCTCTAAATGTCTTTTCTGATAAATCTACTGTTTAAGTAATAGTAATTAAACTAATTGGCTCCAGTGTCTAGCTCTATATTTCTCCTCTACTTCTATTTCTCCCCTTTACTTTTACTCCTTTCTATCTAGCCCCCTCCTTATTAAAGTTGAAAAATGCATAAAAAAACTTGAAAAAAAAGTCTGTAAACAATTACTGTTAGGTCTTCTACCTAGTAGAATTAAGTCTAAAACAACTGGACTTTTCAACTGGAGTTTTTCTTGAAAAAAACTTATCCGAGTGGCTTCTTCAATTCAAATGACTGATAAACCTCTGCCCTAAGCCTGGGTGGTACCTTGCCCCCTAGCCTTATCCACCCAGCTCTGCCCAGACCATCCTCAGTTTATCCAAGCTGTACCCCACCGCTCAACAATGCTGGACACTCCGTCAGACTATGGGACCAAGGTGACCACTACTGCACATTTAAGACTTTTTTGTGTGCACATAACCTAATAAAATCATTGAATTACAATCAGAGTGGGGTTTAAAGAGGCAGAAAGAAGATATTTACTAAGATGGCTAACTAATGAACCCCAAACATCACCAAATTTAGCTAGACAGACAATGAACTCCATCTGTGCATTCTAACAGTGAGTGGAGAAACAAGGTTAACAAGGTTTGCTATTTATGAAAAGAAGCCTACAACTTAAGGTGACCATACACTATAAGATCCAGTGTCATTGACAAGGTTGCTAAACAAGGGCATCTTTCCCCCGATAGGCCCGCCGAAGGTGGGTGTTATTGGAGAAAAAAGATCAGTTGGCCCTTGGGCTAAATGATCTAATTACAATGAAGGGAATAGGAGCTGTAAAACTGAGGATCACCTCAATGAGCTGCTGTCCTCAGTCCGACATAAAAATCAAACCTGGCCGACAGACATCTGGCCAATTTTATACCAGATATTAACCCTTAGGTCTAAAGAACCCAAATCAACTACTTAAATCTGCCTTGTATGGCCATCTCTACACCCAATAGTCTCAAACCCATTAAGGAATAGGAAATATGGGGGTGCATTTCCAGCCAGGCTTATATGAGGGTTGGTTTAAATTTGAACTGCAGGTATAGTGGTTCCTAAAGTATTAGCCTGGGTATTTTATGAGGGCATGTTGCAATAACTGAGAAAGCACTGCCTGAAAACCAGTTTGGCTGAGATTTGGAGATAATGCCTTCTGCCTCTTCATGATACTATAGGAAGAATTTACTGAGTTCATTCAGGGGGAGATTTGGTTGAATCTCAAGAGGGGATGGTTTGATCCAAAAAATCTTAAACTTACTGCTTTAACTTGTAAAGACAACGGGGGATCTTTAATATGATGGGCCTCTCTGATGTGAAGCAATAACACCATTCATGGTTGAGTCATCCAGTTACTCTTGTCCATTGCTGCTTGGTAGCACATCATTTCTTATCCTCTCTTGGGTAAAACTAGAAGCCACCTAACACATTACACATCCATTAAACTACATACCATCAGAACTCATTCACTCTACATTTTATAAAAATAAATAATGTTCAGAGGCTGTTTTGGACAAATTAATTTCACCAACATCTTAAGAGTATAATTTAACCAAATCAGTCTCTGAAGACTAAACCACTGATTTTGATTGTCCAAAATAATTTACTTATTTTACCCTTCTGGAACTTAAAATACTGCCACAGGCTTAGGATTCACCCTGATGCTTCAGAAAGAGTGCGGAGAGGATAAATAAGACCCTTCCCTGTAGATTCCCCATCGTTGTTTCTGATAAACTCAAACTGAAGCAGAGCTGAGGCTACGGCACATCACCATGTTACAACGCTCTGCAGGGAATGCCTTGGTATTGGCTCTACTTTTTCAGATATTTCCTGTAACATCCAATCCCAGCATGGCACAGGGTCTAAGGAGAAACCTTCAACTTTCTGGAGAAAGAAGGGGCAAGTCTGCCTCCCAACAGCACAATCATTTGCAGGAGACAGCACATAGATGCTTACTGTAAGAAATGTTTTATATCAGCTAATATACTTGTATTCCACTGTAGTTTATTTCTCATATGCTGCAGTTAGATATTGTGTGTACAATGCAAAAAAGTGCCAAGAATGGTGCCATTAATTGCAGCGGGTAGTGATTATTTCTACAGATATTGCAACTGAATGCTTAGATGGATTCACAACTACTTATGAATTTGCTGTAAAAAAAAAACCTATTTAGGACATATTAATAAGTTATTATATCCAGAAATAATTGTACCTAAAGGCTTGTAGCGGTTGTGATAGTTAACATGCCGTTTGTGTAAAATGTAACCTATATCTTGTTGGGGGAATGTTTCCAATGGCCCATTGGCTTTATGGATAATCCCTAGTCTATCATAGAGAAAGAAACCCTATGAATAAGAGGCTGCAGTAAGTGTCAGGGTAGGTACTCTCATAGCATACAGTACATTAGGAGAGTGAGATCAGGCATAAGCTGCCAGAACACTGTACATATTAACAGAGCTGAGCATCCAACTAATGAAAAATAACTGCTATATATATGGGGATTAGGATTAGGGGAAACTTTCATGGATCTGCATTCAGGGAAACCCTACAACAGTTATATCAGTTCTCTCAGATCTCTTATTTATTCCTACTTCTGTCATTCTCCACAGACCTTCATTCCGATATTATCACCATGACTTAGACCTTACGTTTGTTATCAAAGAGCTAAAATATGTTCCAGAAGTAACAATAAAAGATACATTTAAATCAAAGGAGCCTCCTGTATATGATCTCTGTGACTTCTCCCCTGCCTCAGGAGCAAATAACATTCTCTCTGGGAAACCAAATCCACATTTATGCTGTGATTCAGATGTGAGTGAGACAACGGTTTTGCTCAATCTGACTAACATCATGCTGCCATGCAAAGCCCACCTCACGGGGATTTATACCTACCCCCAGGCAAGTACCGTGTCTGAATTGTGCACCAAAAGTTATATGTGTCCTTTAGCTTGCTAAAAGTCACTTTCTCTCTCACTAGAATATTCTTTATTCTGTATGTATATAGAGTGTCTGTAATAGCCTAAAGAACTGATATCTGCATACTACTGGTTTGATTACATTGTGACTACACAGCAAAGAAATATCCGCGGGCGACTAAAAAAATCGCGCGACAAATGCATTTCATTAATTTTTCGCTGTTTCGCAAATTTTATGGCGAAGCGAGACGGGACAGATTTGCTCATCACAACCTATAATTCCATTTTTGAAGCTGTGCACATTGGTTCTCAGCAAGCTATGACATTGACAAACATAATTACTATGAAAACCCAACATATTCTTGTGTATAATATCAACATGGGAGCTAATTTCAGTCTGTAAATCATTCACAGGCTGCAACTTGTGCTTACTCACTATGCACACTATGTGGGCTTGGGGGCCCACAGAGAAAGGATTAGGGGTTTAAAAAAACTGAAATATCCATCACTGGTGAATGGATAAAAAATGTTTCAACAGGTATGGAATTTTGCATTTCACCGAAACCACTGCAAAATTACGCCATAAAAAAGCAGATACAAAATGCCCATAGACTACAATATGTTTTGTGCACAAAAAGTTGCTGCAAAATTGTCATCCACAAACTTCAAAAAGTCTGAAGACTTGTGTGTTGCAAATGTTCTCAGTTTCACAAATTCTTTGAGAACAGATTAGCTCATTACTATCCATCACGACTGGTCCAAAGCATTCTACAAACTTATTTGTTGTGTTTGTGTTGAAGTGAGTAGTGCAGGGACATCTAAGAACATCTAGGAATATCTAAGCTCAAAATTAATCAGCTTTGTTAATTTACAGAGCTTTCTAAAGATGATGGATACCTCGTTCTCAAAAGTAATACAGTTTCCTTCATTCTACCGATCCAATGAACTTTTTGAAGTAGATGGGATTGTGCGGTTACTCAGGCACTTTGGCTGGAGATGGGTCGGACTCATTGTATCTGATGATGACACTGGGTACAGAGCAAGTAAAGTGCTGAAGGAAGGGATTGAAAGTGATGGTGGATGTGTGGCCTTTATTGGTGTAATGCATAATCCGTTGGAAATGAGAAATGGCAAATTAATTTCTAATATTCCCAGAACTACTGCCAATGTGATTGTTTTGTTTCTAATTACAGATTATATTGAGTTATATTTGCATGTATTTCATTGCCTTGAAATGCCCCCAAAGGTTTGGATTTTGCCCTCGTTGTTTGCCGGTAAAACAATGATCAAAAATTCCAAGTGTGAAAACATATTCAATGGCGCCTTCTCAATTTCAGCTGACCTTGGTGAGATCCAAAGCTTTCACCAGTTTTTCTATGATCTTAGGCCTTATCGATACCCAGATGATGTTTTAATGGCCGTTATGAGGTGGGTAATGTATTCCTGCAGTGCGGAACTGAAACAGACGCCAACAGATCACCTCAGAGACAGATGTCCAAGAACAGAACCAGGATTTGGGTTACAAGCCCAGTTTGAGGCCTACCCTGCAATATACATGGTAGCTCAGTCCCTGTATGAAATGTATGTTTTCAAAGACACAAGATATCATACAAAGAACAGACCGGGAGTGGTAGAACAGACTAATTTTATGGAGTGGCTGGTAAAATGCTTTCAATCTCAATCTCATTTTTCCACCAGTGGGGCTTTTGGATACAAATTTCCGCTAATGCCCAAGAGAGAGAAATCTGCTGTAAATCATATACCATTGTGCTGAAAAGATTCCATGTCTGATTTGCACCAATACTTCTTTGGCAGCTGCAAACTCTCTGAGCTTTACTTCTTTGTTATTATTATTTATACAGAGTAGTGATGGGGCTGATTTTCCGCAGGCCGAGGATCAGTCCCTCCTATCTTGCCTGTACCCAGAACCATTGTGTTAGCCCAGGTGTAGCAACACAGCAGAGGTTCTTGGTCTGTATTTTTCCACAGGCTGAGAAGCAGCCCTGTGTGGCATAAGCCTAAAGGGATACAAACACAAGACCTAACAATATACAAACATTTAACCAGAAATGTTCACAGCTACAATTGAATATTGTTAGAGGACAATGGTGGGGGTGTCCTGCTCTTGTGATCCAGAGCCAAGCTCTGGGCCTCATTTTCAGAGTATTGCCAAAGGCAGCACTACTTGGCCCAGTGTTCCCAGTTAAGGCTCCTGCACCATGAACTGGCCAACACCTTGAATCAGCAGTTCAAATTTGCAACTATGGTAAAATGTCCAGCCAGTGCTGGGTCAATGTGGCCAGGAGCCCAAGGCAACTGAACCAGTGACCTTGCCCCACCGCCATGCACATTCATTCACATGTCCATGTGCTCATTTATTTGTGATGCACGTGTAAGCTTATGGTAAATTAGCCCTTCTATTACCACAAACCACACCTTATTTTACCCAGGATGAGATTGTATTCTTCAGGGGTGAACCCTCGCTGATCTGGAGGCCAGGTAGATATGTGTTGTATTTCTCAATAAATGGGCACCAGTGGTTCTTAATAACTATAACAGGAGCTGCCTATTCTATCTGGACCTACCTATCCCCAGATTCCACAGTATCTCTCTGCCTGCTGGATCAGGCAGAGACTTCACAAAATGGCCTCCAGCCTCATGGCTGCTCAGCCTTTTATACCACAGTGCCACCTTATGGGCAAACTGTGGAACTGCACAAAAGGTCATGCTATGAACCAGGAACAAGGGGACTTACTTCCCATTACATTAAGGACCCTTTATAGCTGTCCATATAACTAGGGGACCACAGAGTTAGAAAAGGTACAATTTACCAGTTCCCTACACACGAAAGAATAGACACATGAACAAATGCAATCACAGGGGTCTAGCTAAGGGTAAGTGACAAAAGATGTACGTGCCTAGTACTTTCTGACCATTGCCCGCTAGGTACATGCATCTTCTGCCTACCCCTCACTCTGGCCCTGCTTCCAGCCCCCATTCCAGATACTGTACAAAGGTGGGTATCTCACTGTAGAATTTATAAGCATTTACATTGATTTATGTGTCATTGTAGTTTAATTTATTCATGCAACATGTGGTGAAAAACACTTCCACTGGAGACAGTTACTTCTTCAGAGAGAAGAGAGACGGACTGGACAGATTAGATATTGTACAGTGGATTTTCCCTCCAAAGAAACCATTTGTAAAGAAAACTGTTGGTAAATGTTATGTGTCGGAAAGTCAAGAGAACCGTTTATACATCATTAACAGCTCAGACCTGTGGACTCCCTACTTCTCAAAGGTAGGAGAGAAGTAGGACATGTTGCTATAATATTTATAAAGGCAAAGTGATACCTCTAAATGAAAGTGCTAATTGGCAGAAGGAGGATACACATGTATAAGAACAACTATGGTTTTCCCCACACATACACTTGCTCATTGAGTATTCTTGAGTCTGAAGAACGAAGGGGATGGGAGGAAGTGATGCAGCTCTAACTGTAACAGGAAGTAGTGTAGAAGCAAAAGGCAGAACTCTGCCCATTCACTGGCTGATGAGGCCTAGCATGTATTTGTGCCTTGGCTTGTTTGTGTGCACTGTGACTCCTATGATCCCAGGGGGCGGCCCTTAGTACTTAAAATGGCAGTTTCCTATTTAGGATTACCCAATGGCACATACTGCTAAACAAGTATATTTATATGAAAATGGTTTATTTAGATGAAACAGGGTTTTACATATGAGCTGTTTATGCAATATATTTTTATAGAGACCTACATTGTTTGGGGGTATAGTTTTTCTTTAAAATGTCACTGTTACCATTAGAATATAGTTGCCCACAGGTTCTAATTCTTAAATAATGGCACAATAAATATTCAAACCCATTTAGTAAGATTCTTATTTATAGTTTTAGAATTAAAAGTTTAAAGCTAATTTGAAAAGAGTGGCCAGAACAGTGGCCAAACCCAAATGCTGTATGTGCCAGGGGCCTAAAATACAGGTCTGACATAATAGTTTTTGTTTTAGGGTATCCCATTGTACAAATAAACAGGTGGGGCAACACTTTATTTTTAGAATCCCTCCAAAAAATGTGATCGATAAGGGGGAGGACCATTCAAACCCATTTAGTAAGATTCTTATTTGTAGTTTTAGAATGAAAAGTTTCAAACAAATTTAAAATGAATGGCCAGAAAAAGTTATTACTCTCTGTACGTGGAATGTTCAAGCTGTAACTTCTCTACTTTTTTCTCTTGTTTAGTTTCCCCAGTCCCTGTGCAATGAGCCATGCCCTCCAGGATACAGGAAGTCCAAAATACAAGGGGCCCAATCTTGTTGCTATGACTGTGCCCGCTGTGTAGAGGGGGAAATGTCCAACACAACAGGTACAATATACACTGTATCCTGTAGCACTGAACAAGCAGATCCCCAACTCGCACCATGTGGGAGATTTTCAGGGTTTGGATAAAATCAATGTCTCCAGTCCAAAAAAAGTGCAGTATTTGTGATTACTATACCCAGTATAAATGCAGTAAATATAGAAATAAAGAATATATAAGGGTGAGGGGTAGAAAAAAGGAAAGTGAGTCAATCACATCCAAAGTTCTGAACTGCTAAAAAGTTGTTGTCTCGATAGTGACAGTATTTAATCCAGTGCAATGTTGTCAGCTACACTGTGGTTCCAACACTCCTGTGGCGTTTCATGTCCCAAGTGGCAGATGTTCTCATTTGGTAGGTTTCCCTGTTATACTTTAGTTATCTAATGACACATTTCAAATATTTTTCAGATGCTTCCAGTTGTTTTAAGTGTCCAGCATTTCAGAGATCTAACAGCCAAAGGGATGGATGTGTTCCTAAATATGTAAAGTGTTTGTCCTACGAGGAACCTTTGGGCACCAGTTTAGCCTCTGCTGCTTTGATACTGTCCGTCACTTGTGCAGTCATTCAGGGAATCTTTATAAAGTACCGCGAGACTCCTATAGTGAGAGCCAACAACCAATATCTCAGCTGTCTCCTCCTCATCTCTCTCATGTTGTGTTTCCTCTGCACTTTATTATTCATTGGGCGCCCAACTCAGATATGTTGTCTCCTCCGACAAGTAACATTTGGGATTGTATTTACTATTTCTGTTTCTTCTGTGTTGGCTAAAACTCTCACAGTTATTATTGCCTTCAATGCCACAAAGCCTAGGAGCAAGCTGAAGAAGTATGTAGGAACCCAATTGGCCATTGTATTAGTCATTGTATGTTCTTTGGGTGAGACTGTGATATCTATTGTGTGGATGGCCTCCAACCCCCCATTTCCAGATACAGACGATGTTTCTAATGTGGACTCTGTTATTCTGCTCTGTAATGAAGGTTCTATCATTTACTTTTTCTCTGTGATTAGTTATATGGGAACCTTGGCCCTACTGAGTTTCATTGCTGCATTTCTAGCCAAGGATTTCCCTGACTGATTTAATGAGGCTAAAAACATCACTTTCAGTATGTTGGGGTTCTGTAGCATGTGGGGGGCATTTGTCCCAGCATACCTGAGCAGTAAGGGCAGTAGAATGGTGGCAGTTGAGATATTTGCCATCTTATCCTCCAGTGCTGGGTTATTGGCCTGTATATTCATTCCCAAGTGCTATATCATATTTCTAAGGCCTGAACTGAACACAAAAGCCAACAGAATTATTTAGGGCTGGGAATTACTGAGAATCCTGGGGGGATAAAAAGGGAAATGTCTACAAATTGGACTTTCAATATTTCTTTATATAATAATGATTTTTTCCACTTTCAGAGGTTTCTGTGACACTTGGTATGGGGCATAGGAAATCCTTCCTGGAACCTGTTGTATGTGGGCAGCTGTGCTCTGCTGTGGGTTCTGTTTGTTGTATTATTGCTGTACAAGCTGTGTAAGAGCCCAGAGTAATGCAGTAATTCTTCCTGAGCCATTCCCCGCCAGTGCTGTATAATATGGGTTCTCCTGCTTATCAGTAGTGATAAGGGAATCTGTCCCGTTTTGTTTTACCGAAAACTTCGCAAATCTTTCTTAAGATTTGCAGAACGGTGGAAAATTCAAGAAATGGTGAAATGTCATGCGTGAAAAAATTGTTGCGCATGACGAAAAAAATGGCGCCTGCGTCAAAAAAAATTGTCTCCAGCGTAAAAATAAAATCACGCTCGGGATTTTTTAGAGGCAGGTGCCATTTTTTCGTCATTCGCCTTATTTTCAGAGCCAAATATCAAAGCCTGTTTTGCGAAACAATCCGCCAATGGCAAAACGTGGACATTTGCCGCAAAACAATGCCTGCCGAATAATTTTGCCCATCACTACTAATCAGTGGCAATAAATCTGGCACAGACTTTTAAACTAACGTATTTCTATCTTTCTCATTGCTGGGAATAAATCAAACAAAAGCAGAACCTAGAAAAAGTAAATGTTTTCTGCTCCAGAAAGGGCAAAGGGACCACTAAGGGCAGGGCCCACCCAAGAAACAATCCTGGTACCCTGACAAGCCAGTCCCACACTGGGGCCAGCCTGAAGGAAAGAGGGATATTTAGGGTGAGTGCTTATTTACCCCCTTCTGTACCCCAGAAGAGGGGGATTTGTTATGACAATGCATTGACATATCTGTGACCCCCACAAAGCAGGGTTACCATCAGACTAAAGCCTGTGAATTTACAAGAAGAAGCTTGGCCAATATTCATGTATGATCAAGACAAAGCAGTACGGGCAATCATGGCCCATGGTTGCATCCAATCAACCAAAGCCACAGAGGGACACAGGGCATCTCGTTATTATATTGGGTTCTTGATCTTTTGGCACCATGCATCATGGGTAATAATACTGGGATACTCATACTGTCTGTGCCCTGGGGGGTACCATAATACCTAAGATTACAATTTCACCAAGTCTCACACTACTCATGTTTGACAGTCTAAACATCTACAGAATAGAAATATGCTACTCCCTGCCAGGCAACTGGTTAGAATTAATGTTCTTTATAGTGATCACATCTGTTTGTGGACATTTGTAACAGAAATGTAGGAATGGAATGTTTCACAGTCATAAGAGAAGAGGGGTATCTTTGCCTTCTACTAAACCAGGCTCTACTGCAAGGCAATTGTCCATGTAGAAGTGACCATCATCCACACCAAATACCGGCAGGGTACCCACAGGCTACAAGGAATATGACTATGACATATAAATGATAGTCAATTGAGAGCCTGTGTCACATAATGCTCTGGTGGGTACGCCTCGTGGGTTCTCATCCCATACCAGGTAGACTTATGGAACTCTGATTCCCCAGGTGTCCCCACCTTTCTCTGGGAAGCATTATTGTTGAAGGGATTTGGATACAAATGCACAGTAGCTCCCTAAGGAACGTTGGGCGAAACTGTGTGAAATTGATGCAAAATATAAAAGCCTTAAGGAGACCAAAACATAAACCTTTTCAACTGCAGTACAGACCCCTTTAAGAAGTGACTATGTGGTGCCTAAGTGCTTTAGTACATGTTTCAGTTCAACAAAATCAAACAAATGGAATTCATATGAATCGCTAGTTAAAGTTAATGTGTGAAATCTGCAACCGGTTAAGTCCAAAGGTTATCAATTGTCCTTTGTGGAATGTGTTCGGGAGTAGTAGGTGCCTCTCAACAGCTTGCAGACTCCCATTTTGGCTGCATATAGTTACAAATATAGAAAACAGTTACCCAAAGAGCACAACGAGCCTTATAGCTCCATCACAGTGACCTTTATTGTGGAGACCTCATGCACTATATGTTCAGGCTCAACAGCTCAATATTTAAACCCTTCATTACACCAAAAAGTTCCACCAGCTCCATAGTGTGGCCAGGTACATACGTTATTTTAGTACTGCCATCTAGTGGCCTACTCCCTAGTAGCACCTACCAGCATTCAAACGTCATGATTCCTCCAAAACTTATCATTGTTATGACTGATTGCCAGACCTTTTCACTTAATTTTCAGGATTCATTGAGGTCTGGCATGGTGCCGAGAGACTGGGGAATTGCTAATGTGGTGCCGTTATTTAAAAAGGGATCTCGTTCTCAGCCTGAAAACTATAGGCCTGTTAGTCTGACATCAGTAGTAGGAAAGCTTTTGGAAGGGGTAATAAGGGATAGGGTACTTGACTACATTGCAAATCATAATATTATAAGTTTGTGCCACATGGTTTTATCCGTAACAAATCTTGCCAGACTAATTTAGTCGCCTTTTATGAGGAGGTGAGCAGGAAGCTCGATGCTGGAATGGCAGTGGATGGGATCTACTTAGACTTTGTTAAAGCATTTGATACAGTACCTCACAGAAGGTTAATGATCAAATTGAGGAATATTGGCCTAGAACATAATATTTGTAATTGGATAGAGAACTAGCTAGTTGGGCCAGTGTTGTTGGTGTTGGTGGAATACCGCAGGGGTCAGTCCTTGGTCCTTTGCTTTCTAAAAGGCATATCAACGCCAAAATAATGTTTTGCCTAATAAAAGAAAACATAATTCCAAGCAACTTTCCAGTGTGAATTTATTGAAAATGTTTAGTTCTTTAAAAGTTATGTGTAAATTTGTAATGAATGTATATTGCTTAGAATTATGTTATAAGCTAATGGAGGCCCTGTCCAGTTTTTGAGTTTGGACCTAAAAACATCAGAAAACCACAACTTTAAGTTTCATCTCCAAGAATGGAAAAAAATTAGACATTCTAAGCAAAGTCCATAAATCCCAAGGCTGCTGCTGTATTGGGAAGAGCAGGACACCGGCTATTATGGCTGATTTAGGAAACTCTATAACTGTGCTGCTAAAATATGTCAGTGGCTGCAGCTGCTCATAGATTGCAGTTCAGGGAAGATATATAACTAAGGGAACATTGCTAGGGATATAGACTCTGGCTGCTCTGTTACTGGCACAAGGATGTCTCCTCTCTGCCCCCATCAGCTCAGGAACCTGCATCATCTCTTTGCTCTTGTCTGTGGATCAATTAAAGTTCTGTTTCCTGCCAGACTCAAGGTTCTGCTACTGGTTCTGATGTTCCAGGTACTCCCTTCTGCAGCTGAAATGCCCAGTCCCAGCTCTGGGTGCCGGCTGAGCAGTATCAGCAGTATGAACTACTTTAGTGATGGGGACTTGATCATTGGTGGAATTCTCCAGATAAATGATAGGTTCCTTCATTTTGATTGGGGTAGAAGGCGCACACAGTAAGGGCAAGTTAGTTTTCTTTTCACTTTGCCTATAGGATATATAAAACTACATTGAATATAAACTGCTCCATTTGATGTCAAGATCATTCAATCTCAGTGCACTTTAAATACAACCAAAAAATGTTAAATTGTAGTGTTTGTTTGTAAAGAAAGAGGATTTATATTTACTTTATTTTTGGGGGGGTTATAAAATTATAATATAGAGCAAGCTTTGTCATTATCTTAATATTTAACCTCATTAATAGAATCTAATAGTAAAGCCTGTCTCCCTACATAACAGAATCTCATTCAGACACTATCGCCACCTACTGGTTCTCATTTATACGATTGGGGAGATCAATAAGGATCCGGAGATACTGCCTAATGTGACTTTGGGCAATCAGATCTATGACTCCTGTGCCTCGGGAATGATATCTTTTGCAAGCGCTTTCAGCATCCTGTCTGGAACAGAACAACCAATCCCAAATTACAGCTGCTGGAATAACAGGAAGGTTGTGGGGTTCATAGGAGACTTGTCTTCAGAATCATCTCTGTCCATCGCGTGGCTCGCAGGGATCTACAGGTACCCTCAGGTCTGTGTGAAAAGGATAGATTCCATAGGCTGCTCCCATTCATTGTCTTAAATTGTAATTATTATTTTTATATAAAGATTTGGTTGTTTGATTTGGCAGTTTGTTCAATGTTGACCGTAGCCCCTAGCCATTTGCTTTGTTACAAAACCTGCTAGGTACAGTTAGTACAAACATAGTCACATATTAAACTTGGTTTGAAAAGACCAAAGCCCATCAAGTTTAACACTTCCAAGTGAACTCAGCCTCAGAATGACACTGCCTGGGATTAGACAACTTGTTATCTACAAAACCCCCCAGATCCTTCTCCATTAAGGATCCCCCCAACAAACTACCATTTAGTAGATAGCTTGCATTTATATTATTTCTACCAAAGTGCATAACTTTGCACTTATCAACATTGAACCTCATTTCCCAGTTTGCTGCCCAGTTTTCCAATTTTGTCAAATCTCTCTGCAAAGTGGCACCATCATTTCATCTCATTAAATCACAGTCAATCTGTTGCGATAGACAATTTATCCTGATATTGGCAATTCTCGGTTTATGGATAAGGCACTGGCAAATCAATCTGGGACCACTGGTGAGGAATATTAGATTCCTTCTACTGCCAATCAGCGTGGCTCATTTTGCTCATTGCAAGCTGATTAGTGCTTATTTCTCAACCCATGAAGAACATGGAAATTCAGTAGAGAATAATGATAGACCTTCCAGTTCATTGACATAAGAGGCTCTGGGATTCAACTCCATCAGAGTCAAAGAAGTAATATGTAGAAATCAACACATGTATGGCTTGGCCAAAAGCACTTTGCAGTTCACTTTGCTCCATCTGTACAGACTTGGAGAAAACCACTATTAGTGTTAGTGGTTGTATATAAAGTTTATGTATGTGAGTGTATAGATTGGTAGGTGTGGGTTGTGGGTGCTGGGTTTACTTGGATGGGTTGAACTTGATGGACTCTGGTCTTTTTTTCAACCCTATGTAACTATGTAACTATGTAACTAAAAGAAATTCAAAGTTGCCACGATTCATTGCTCAGGTAGAACAAATACCTAAAAAGTCTTCTTGTTGTCTAGTGTCAGTCATTTTTTCTGACATAACAATTATCTGCAATCTCAACCCTGTCTGTTTTTGAAGAAGACAATGGAAAAATGTAGTTCACTGTCAATGAAAAAATGGGGTTTCTTCTGCAGATCAAGACTGTTATTTTTTAGTTTTTCTTGTGTTTCTTATACTTTTTCTATGAAAACATTTAGGAGCTTAAAGTCACTAGCTGAATTTTAAACTAATAGGCACATCAGGTTTTTGGAATTGAATACTTCTACTGTATTTAGAATGCTTAAGAGTTCCAAAGAATTCTTCAGTGGCTTTAACATTAGTTAAATAGCACAGTCTATGGCCGCTTTTCCCAAATCTTGAGGCTGGCTCCTCTAGAGGGCACTGTTTTATGCTAAGAGGGGTCTTGGCTAAATTTTGGACCACAAAGTTGGGTTTGAACTAAAATAGTTCTAGAAACCAACCACTGGTCAATGGTAAGACTGCATTAAGCAAGATATATTTTCTTGGTTGTTTTCTCATTCAATAAATTGAACCAACAAATACTAGAGACAGAAAAATATGCAAGATGATATGATAAGTATGGGATACTCTAAGATGATTCTAGAACTTTATGATTGAGAAAATCTGCCCTTATTAATAACAAGGGGATAAAACAATTAAAAAAAATACCTCTATTTGCATTATCAATTTGGTTACCAAAAAAGCACATCAGGTTCAACCATTCCAAAACCAAATTCCAAAAAAATGAATAAGATAAAGCAAATAAACCCAAAGCTGGGCATCCATCAGCTAATTCATTTCTTTACTGCTCACCAAGAGCAATATGATTGGTTGATCACTTAAACTATATACTTCAATATCTTTTTTGCTAAAAAGGCATTGACCCCAATATTGAACCCCACCAGTGAGTCCCTCATTCCATAACTTCTCTGTCCAACAGTTACAAAGATTCCTGTGCCAAAAGTCAAAATGTCATGAACAAATGAGTGCCCATCTATTGCCTTCACCATCTATGGAGTAATAAGTATTAGTTTATGTAGCACATAATGCCATGTCTGCTTCTTCTTTTTATTTTGTTGACATTTTTTTTCTTTTATCTACAGATCAGTTACGGCTCTGCTGATCCCATATTTAATAACAGATTAGAGTTTCCGTCTTTCTACCGAATGATCCCCAATGACTTATCTGAAATTGATGCTATAATGAGCCTGATTAGGCATTTTGGTTGGAAATGGGTTGGGCTTGTTGTATCGGATGATTTCACTGGGCCCAGGGCAAGCGAAAGGCTACAAAATCAAATGAACAAAGATGGTGGCTGCTTGGCCTTCATTATTAGAATTAAAAATTTGTCAGACACAAAAGTAAATAAAATGGACATATATAGGTCTATAGAGCAGACAATATACGAGACCACAGCCAAAGTGATCATTCTTTTTATCAATTTGCAGTATATTGATCTTTTTTTTGCCCTTAATAAAATACCAAAGAAAATATGGATTGCATCCTCATCTTTCTCCCGTGTAATCGAGCTGCGATATTTACATGTACAATTAACTTTCAATGGCACTTTGGTACTTTCCTTACAACAAGGAGAGATTCCTGGTTTTAGGCAGTTTTTCTATTCCTTAAATCCATATAAATATCGAGATGATACTTTGTTCTCAAACGTCTGGGAAATTTTATTTAGTTGCAGTTTTTTAGACTTGGTCAATGATAAAACAGCCAAGGTCTCTCTTCCAAAATGTACCGGGAATGAAACATTTGATGATACAGTTCTGGAATCCTACGGAACATTTAATTACAGAATAGCTTATGGGGTTTACACTGCAGTTTACACAATGGCTCACACTCTCCATGAACTGTATGGCACAATGACACGTTCCCCTAAATCAGCAGAGAGCCTACACATGTACTTTAAGCAATGGCAGGTACGTTCCTTTGTACAGTAATTATATACCAATACCTTTAGTCTTCGTCATTGTAATAATTTTTCTAAACAGACTAGCATTACACTTGTGGATTCCAGAACATTTCACTAATTGAACACTAAGACCAATAACACAGTCTGTAAGGGTCACTTGTACCCAGATATAATGGTACCCACTTGTAGTACCTCGGCTCAACTACTTGTTTTAACACTTTCCCACTGGAGGTTAAAGATGTAGTTAAGAATGCTTATTTTTGTACCGATGGATTGAAATTACCAACTCAACCCCAATCACAATGGCAAGAAGAAGGTGGGTGTTCCTTGCACCCAAAAGTGTTGGGATCCTGATACTGGGACCAATTATAGGTAAGAATGACAAAAGGTTGAGTAGGACAAGATGGTGCCAGAAATACTTTATATTGGTGTATCACCATCTAAGAACCAAAGAACAATTTTTTTTTATAGCTTTGTAATTACACAACACTATTGTGTTCTTTTTGTAAGTTTGTAGCCTCACTTTGCATTTGTCTATTTATCTTTCAGTTTCTTGATCCAACATACCTGTGATATCTAAGTCACATGTTTCCTCCAGACCACTGGGGATAATTATATGATCTAGATTATATGATCCATATTCCTTTCAAGCAAATTAGTAGACATGGCAACCTGTATAGGGATATTATAATATTTTTTAAAGAAATGGCATATGTATTTTTATATATTTTTAAGCTAAATGCATTGATGCGGCATGTGGCATTCAGAACATCTTCTGGGGATCAGATATACTTTAGAGATAATGGAGACCCACCAGCCCGTTATGATATTCTGAAATGGCTCTTTTTAAGAAAAGGAAATATACAGAGCACAAAGGTTGGAAGCTTTGACACATCCAGATCTGATGGGGATCAATTATTTATCAATAACAGTGCCAATCTCTGGGGCCCTTACTTTTCAGAGGTAAAATAACAGATAAAGTCTGGTTCCCTTGTGTTTTGAGTACATGGGAGCCAACACTGGGATTCAGGATACAAACCCTTTTTTTAAAAATTTGGTAGCATGATGATGTCACATGCTGACCCGGTTTAGCACCAAATTAAAAAAAAAGGATGCCAAGGACACAAGTTTAATGCCCAAATATAGGTCTTACTCTGTGAGCTCCTGGGTGTGCCTAAACTTCTATTTTGACTTGATCTTCTGGTTCCCCATGTAGGGGGCTAACACATTTCATTCAGGATGGCCTGCAACCATCCCAATAAATGTGTCATAGTATTACCCTTAAACAGGTAGGGTCCAGGTACACCATCCTGGACCTGGAATAAACCATAATAGGAAAGCGAAATTCAGTAAAGTACCTAAAAATGTTGTGTTGTAGAGCTTTTCCACTGCAATAAGTATTTCAGAGGGATGCTTCAGTGCCCACCACTTCTCCTGTCTTCTCCGGCACAGAATCCAAAACATGACCACCACATGAAAGTGCCAGAACTGCATCTGACCTGGTGGCCCTTGGCATTTTGGATCCAGCACCGGAGAAGACAGGAGTGCCAGTGGTCGATCCTGATAGGGAGCCCCTTCTGGTCTGTGTTGGCCAACCTGGAAGGAATTTCTGGATATTTCATCAGTTGAAGCTGAACTGATCAGTCTCTCCACCTTATCTGGTCTTATCTTCCTGATAAGGTGGTTTTTTTTAACTCTTCCTGCTTGTCTTCCAAAGGCTATGTCTGAGTATTATGTTAACCAGCCTATTGTGGTTCAATCTTTATTTCCTAAGTTGAAGAATGCCATGGAATCTAGGCTTCATTTATTGAATGTGGACAATGGTTTGAGGAGGACTAATTTGTGTAGACAGCCTCAATTTGCAATACCTTTAGGGTCAATGAAAGAAGATTCTGCAACAAAAACACAATTCTCTAGATTGATCAGTGAAACAATTTCGCAGGCATATATAGCTCTTGACAAGGATCCCCAGGGCAAGGCTGACCAGATATTTAATTGCTTCTTGGGCTAGGAGGAATAAGGTTTCTGCAGATTAGGTCTGTGTAGGTCTCCCACATGGTCTTCCATTCACACATTTGTTAAGTTTTAGAGATGTTCTTCTTAGAGAGCAGTTTTGGCAGGAAAATTCTGCAATCAGTAGTATCTACAAACTGAGGAAGACTATGTCTTGTTTCTCCCTTTGCTTTGTATTTTACTTGATAGGGCTGCTTTAGTAAGTCCCCAGGGTTCCTGTGTCCCCCAAGGATGTTAAAGCAAAGGAGATTTTTTTGTATGTCTTTCTCTCTAGTCACTTGGGGGCACTGGACCACCCTCCCTGAAACATTGTCCCCCTGCAGTTTAGTGAGTAATTGTGGGTTTTTTGTTATGGTTTGTGTGTGTTTCATTTGTTTTTGTTTCTATTCGAAACTGACTTAGGGCTTTAAGCAGGAAGGATACAAAGGAAGGAGGAGGAGTCCCATAATTGTTAGTTTTCCATATATCTTCTTTTCCAAGAGATTGCTGGGGATAGGTGGATAGGTTCCACCATTAGTGATGGGGAGTAAAAAGAAGACATTTGTACATGTGGGGGCCTCAACTGCAACGTTGCAATGTTAATACTATTATTTTCTGAAACCGAGCCAATATGGATTCTGTCAACAGCTTGTACTCGCCTATACTGCTCACTTCAAGCACAATATTGGAGCAAACCCCATTTTAAATATTCTTTTGAAAATAAGTTTATTATACCGAAATCTTTATTTTCTTATATTTATTTTATATGCTTTAAATTCATGTTTCTATTCTACCCCACAGTTTGTCCATTCTCGCTGTAGCGAGCCCTGTAAGCCTGGATTCAGCAAAGCTAAAGTAGAAGGGGCGCCAAGTTGCTGTTATACCTGTGTACTGTGTGCCGATGGGGAAATGTCTAACATAACAGGTACGTCTGATATTAATGGCAATGTGGGTCATCGTCAAATACCTCAGACACAGAGCCCCATGAGAGAAAGGCAGAGGTTGGAAACTTTTTCATGTAAACCCCGCCACAAAAAATCTGTAAATACCTGCCACTCTGGTTGTTTTAAGGCTGCAGCACCCCCTTTACCACTTAGGATTCCTTCTCCTCCTGTAACTCCCTAGGACCCCTCCCTTTGGAATTGACTTTGCCTCGTGACTACTTAGCATGCTCAGTTCTTCTCACCCTCCAGTCTAGCAGCCAATCAGGATATGGCACTCCTGGTTTCTATAGAAACTCTGCTTAAGCTGTGCACTCTGCTAGAGAAACATGTGTTTTCTCCTAACCTCCTCTCCTGAGATCAGTTTAACAATTGCAGTACACCAAGCAGGACTTTTTTTTTAAACAAAGTAGGTTCTGCCTGTGTAAGCCTGCATTCTTCATTGCATGAACTTTACAGTGCACATGTCCTTTAAAGAGTCTGACTTTGAGGAGGTAACACAATATCACAAGAATAAAGGGTACAATTGTCATTGTCTTGGACCTGTGCTCTTCATAGTTATGTCTGTTTCATTATTTTAACTTAAATATATCCATGGCCACTTGTTTCCCAGGATGTCAGTCTTAGTAATGAAATAACTCAATCACTGTTAATAACATTTCCCGGTTATTCATGAGTGTAACACTGGGGAGATAAACCTTAATGCATTTGGTTCCTGAGTTACCCTTGACCTTGTAGAGCAAAGGATTGGCTGTTGGGACAGTTGACCCGCCCTTGTTCTTCTGCTGCACAATGGAGAGTGAGATGTAAGGATGGATGAGAAAATAATTTCTATGTGGAACAAGTTTCCTGTATTTCAGTTTTTTCTTTAGTTTAATAAGTTGGGCCACTGAGTTGTACTCCAGAATCTAACACCTTATATTCTTTTTTTTCAATGTTATGACAGATGCCCAGAGTTGTACAAAATGCTCTAAATATGAAAAGTCAAACAGTGGGAGAACCAGCTGCATCCCGAGGGATATAAATTACCTTTCCTATGATGACCATTTGGGTTCTAGTTTCTCCTCCATCTCTGTAACATTTTCCATTTCTTGTGCTGTAATCCTGGGAATCTTTATAAAGTACCGCGAGACTCCTATAGTGAGAGCCAACAACCGATATCTCAGCTGTCTCCTCCTCATCTCTCTCATGTTGTGTTTCCTCTGCACTTTATTATTCATTGGGCGCCCAACTCAGATATGTTGTCTCCTCCGACAAGTAACATTTGGGATTGTATTTACTATTTCTGTTTCTTCTGTGTTGGCTAAAACTCTCACAGTTATTATTGCCTTCAATGCCACAAAGCCTGGGAGCAAGCTGAAGAAGTATGTAGGAACCCAACTGGCCATCATATTAGTCATTGTATGTTGTTTGGGTGAGATTATAATCTCCATTGTATGGTTGGTCTCCAATCCTCCATTTCCAGAAGACGATACTCTTTCTGATGCAGATATCATTATTCTGCTGTGCAATGAAGGATCTGTTATTTTCTTCTTCTGTATAATTGGATATATAGGAACGTTGGCCCTACTAAGTTTCATTGCTGCATTTCTAGCCAAGGATTTCCCTGACCGATTTAATGAGGCTAAAAACATCACTTTCAGTATGTTGGGGTTCTGTAGCGTGTGGGGGGCATTTGTCCCTGCATACCTGAGCTCTACTGGAGCTAAAGTTGTGGCTGTTGAGATATTTGCTATTTTATCTTCTGCTGCTGGGTTACTGGGCTGTATATTCTTTCCAAAATGTTACATTATATTTCTGAGGCCTCAATTAAATACAAGAGACTATATTATGCACAAATAATTATACAAGTATAACATTATAAAAGTTATGTAGAAAATTATTGTTGTTAATGATTTAGAGAACATCCTCTTAATATAAACCAAATCATTGACTAGAATTGTGGACTATCCTTCTGCAGGAGGCAGTTAAAGAAATAACATCTACTTGTACCACCAGAGAAAAAACACAAGCCTTTATTTTTTTTTCATGATAAAATCAGCAAAACAGTCAAAACTGGAATAATTGCAAATTGCTCAAATAAGAGAAGACTGGATATATGTGCAAGAACTTTCCTTAATAATGATTTGAAGAGCCAATTCTGTGACCATAGTTGGTTCTGCACCCTGTACGCTCTATAACCTCTGGACAATAGTTTTTACTCAGAGAGTTGTGAATAATATTTAATAATTCTGAAAAATATTATAAAATGCTGGCCTTTAATGTTGCTTTAACCCTTTAAGTGACACAGGATGTAGAATCTCCGTCCTGTGTATGAAAGTACCTAAGTGCCACAGGACGTAGATTCTATGTCCTGCTGCACTTCCAGGTTTGGGAGCGGAGGAGCAGCTTTTTATGCCGCTCCTTCACTCCCTTCTCATTCCCCAGCCCCTAGGCAATGAGCACATGGGGGAACAAGTGGCCCCTGGGCAATCGCACCCCAGAGGCCACTTGTTCCCCCATGTGCCCATAGAAAAAGGCAATACATGTGGCTTTTACTGCTCTCCCTCTCCCTTCCTCCACTCCCCCCTCTGCTCCCCCCCTTCCTGCACCGTCCACTCACCGATCAGACTGCAGCTGCCTCTCCTGTATCTCTCCTGCGATCTCCAGCTTCTTCTGCCAAGTTAAGTGCCTCATACACACACAAACACACAATCACACACTTATGACACTAATACACACTTACACACACACACACACACATTTTTGGGAGGGTTGGGGGAGTTTCACACATTCACAGCACTTACAGCACTCAAGCTTACTTGCACACACTCACATGCACACAAAACACATTTTACCTAATGTACACACACACTTACACACTTATGTAATTTTGTAATTTTTTTTTATCGCATCGTTTTTATTCTTGCCTGAAAAAAATGTTTTATTGCGATTGCGGTTAGCGTATTTGCTGACCACACTGCGCAATACCTTTTGTGTATTTTTTTGGTGTTTTTACTACATTTTCTGTGATTTTGGTGCATTATTAGGTATTGTATTGCATTTTTAGCCATTTTATTGCATTTTCAGTTATGCATAGTTGTTCTTCACTTGATTTTGTCGGTAAAACTTATTTGCCCAAGCAAAAATACTCAAACTGTTATTCTGACCGCAGATATTACTAGGCAAAAAAAAAAACATTGATTTTAGTGATTTTTTTTTATTTTTAGCATTTTTTTTGCATTTCACATTGTTCTTTGTTACTTGTCTTTGCACATGGACATTTTGTCTGCTGTATTTCAATTTGGCTTCCTCTGTACCCCATATAGATTGGTAAATCTATGCATATTGGGCATCAAACTGTTCAGTAGACCCCTGGCATTCATATTTAGAGTGTATATTGGTATGTTACTAAATGTGGGGTACATAATGGGGCAACATGCAAGCTTTGTGACAATTTTCAGAAATGTCACAAAAACTGTTCTGTTTAGCATAGCTTTGTAGTTTGGTAGTTTGCAGTAGAAAGTTGTATTTACCCATTTTTGTTTTGTCAGAATGTGTCCTTTCAGAAAATGTATAGTTTTCTAGCATCTCCATACTGTTAGGGGGTCTTATGGCACATAATGCACATGCCGGTAGCTTATATTGCAGCGTATACACTTTGTATGCTCTAACTTCCTTTTGGGGTCTCTAAATGCCAGATACATCAGTGATCCTATGCACAATGGGCATCAAACTGTTCAGTGGACCCTTGGCTTTCATATTTAGGGTGTGTTTTCTTGATACCTGATGTTATGTGGGAGATAAGGTGCTTAAAAGTGGAAGGTTTGATGCGATTTTCAGGTAAGGCAATTTTGGGAAAGCATTGCGACTCTGTAGTTTGGAGTAGAAATACATGGGTGCCCATTTTGAATTCACCTGAATGTGTACTTTCCGAAAATATAAGGGTTTGGGGTTCAATGTATTTTTTTGTGTTTTACCCCACAGAAAATGCAGTTAATTTGTTGAATTTTTAGTAGCTAAAGAGATCTCCGGGGCAATTGTATATACTACCTTCCTTTTGGGGTCTCTAAATGCCAGATACTTAAGTAATCCTATGCACAAAGAGCATCAAACTGTTCAGTGGACCCTTGGCTTTTATATTTAGGATGTGTTTTCTTGGTAACTAATGTTATGTGGGAGATAAGGTGCTTGAAAGTGGAAGATTTGATGTGATTTTCAGGTATTTCACCAAAACTAGCAATTTTGGAAAAGCATTGCGACTCTGTAGTTTGGAGTAGAAAGGCATGGGTGCCAATTTTGAATTTGCCCGAATGTGTACTTTCCAAAAATATATGGTTTTGGGGGATCAATGTATTTTTTTGTTTTTACCCCACAGAAAATGCAGTGAATGTGTTGAATTTTCAGTAGCTTTCTTGGTACGTAATGTTATGTGGGAGATATAACGCTTAAAAGTGGAAGATTGGAGGCGATTTCTTAGAATTTTCATAATTTTTTATAGAACTGCTAAATTCAGTAAAGCATTGCCGTTTGGTACTTAGGAGTTGGAAGACATAGTTACCCATTTTGGATTTGTCAGAATGTGTACTTTACAAAAATATATGGTTAACTGGGGTTAAACCTAATGTTCTAGGATTTTTGGCTTTGGAAGCTAAAGTATGCCGTATTCTGCTATAATGCTTTGAAAATTTGGTAATTTACTGCTGGGAGTTTTTGATCTATAGAAGACAGAAATCTCCATAAAACTATATATATATCAGGTATTGGCACGGTCGGGAGACATGAGGCTTTCCAAATCAGTTGAATTTTTGTCCATAAAATAAAATCTGTTTCTGGTATAAATCCCTATATCATGAAAAATAGCATTTTTTTCTCTTTTTTTTTTTTTTTGTATTTCAAGCTCTAAATCTTGTTCCAGAAGTGGAAATACACAAAAGCACTCAGACAGATTTGGAAAGCTCAGGTTCATCTGAAAAAAACAATATATAGTTTGCCTACCTAAACTTAACCCTTCCTTCCCCCAGTAAAAGCCCCTAAATTGAGAGAGCACAGAATGTTTACAAAACGTCTGGCACTGAGGGGAACCGAAATGTGAAATTCTGCTGGAACTTAAAGGGTTAATAAAATACCTCAGCGCTAACATTTTTCTCCAGTGGCACAATACACTGCTGTGAGGGTCATAATGAGTGCATGAGTAGTTGTGTCCAAAGTGGGAAATTCAGGGTAGAAAAAAACCCTTAAAGATAAATGTTAAAGAACGTGCCTGGAGGGACCCACTAGAAGCTGGTAGCATTGGGTCCCCCTGAGCAAAGATACTAGAGACTGAAGGTGGTAGGGATGAACAAACACATAAAAAGAGAAAAGTAAAAGAATAACTGGGAGTTAACCTGGATCTTAAAACTGTATAGTGCAACTGGTTTAGATGACAAAGAGCTGTGGCTATTCATGCTTTCCTGTCTAAGGAATGTGACCTAAACAAAACAAAAGTTGACCTGGTGGCAGCCAAGTACTGGAGGGTTCCTCCCAAAGACGGGTGGCTTTATAGGTAGAAATGTTTCCAGATTATTTATATGTCTCCTGGATTTGGATAGCTTCTTATTATAGATGTTATGAATGATTGATTTTCTCTTTAGATTTTAAGGTCCACCAATCAACCAATCAGCTATAAAATGAAGCTATCTAAATCCAGAAAGCATATGCAGGGGTGAATAAACCTTTGCTCTAGGCCTGGGTGGTACTTTGCCCCCTCCCTTTATCCTCCCACCTCTGCCCAGACCCTCCCCAGTCGATCCAAACTGTACCCCCCCTTCAACAATGCTGGAATCACTGCCTAGTGTGACTGCCACTGCACAAGTAGCTTGAACCATTTTCTTTAAAAATACCGAATTACTTTCAGAGTAGGGTTTAACAAGGCAGAAAGATATTTATTAAAATGGACTTCTTAAACCCAAAACCACAGCAAATTTAGCTGAGCAAACAATGAACCCCATCTGTGCCATATTAGCAGTGAGTAGAGAAACAAGAATAACAAGGTCAATACCTCTAGCTTTTTAAGAAAGAAGACTACGTCTACCACCTAACAGGCTCAAACTAGTGATGAGAAAATCTGTCCTGTTTTGCTTTACTGAAAAATTCTTGAAATGACAAAAAGTTGTGAAATACATTGAAGTCAATGGATGACAGGTGAAAGGTTGGACTGAATTTGAAGTGAAGGTACATTGATTCATATTGGCCTGGATATCTTATGAGGGCATGTAGCAGTAACTGAGAAAGCACTGCCTGAAAACCAGTTTGGGTGAGATTTGGAGATAATACATTCTGCCTCTTCATGATACTACAGGAAGAATATACTGAGTTCATTCAGGGGGAGATTTGGTTGACTCTCAAGAGGGGGTGGGTTGATTCAAAAAAATTTACTGCTTTAACTTGTAAAGACAACGGGAGATGTTTAGTATGATGTGGGGCATGTGGTTTGAACCAAGAAACCCAAACCTACTGCTTAAACTTGTAGACAATGAGGGATCTTTAGTGTCTCTGATGAGAAGCAATAACACCATTCATGGTTGAGTCACCTGGTTACTCTTGTCCATAGCTGCTTGGTAGCACATCATTTTAATTTCATTAAAGAAGAGAGTCACCAGAAGTGTATCCTATCCTCTCTTGCAATAGTTAAATCTTGGTAACTAGAAGCCACCTAACTCATCACTTATCAGTTAAACTACATACCAACAGAACTCATTCACTGTACGTTTTATAAAAATCAATAATGTTCAAAAGCTGTTTTGGACAAATTCATTTTCATCATGATCTTAAGAGTATAATTTAGCCAGTTTAAATTTGACCAAATCAGTCTCTGAAGATTTCACCACTGATCCTGATTGTCCAAAATAATTCACATATTTTAGCCTTCTAAAACTTAAAATACCACCACAGGCTTAGGATTCAACTCCCCGATGCTTCAGAAAGAGTGCGGAGAGGATAAATATGTTCCTTCCCTGTAAATCCCCCTTCATTGTTTCTGTTAGACTCACACTGAAGCAGAACTGAGGCTACGGCACATCACCATGTTACAATGCTCTACAGGGAATGCCTTGGTATTGGCTCTACTTTTCCACATATTTCCTATAACATCCAATCCCAGCATGGCACAGGGTCTAAGGAGAAACCTTCAACTTTCACCTGTGATTACTGGAGAAAGAAAGGGCAAGTCTGCCACCCAACAGCACAATCATTTGCAGGAGACAGCACATAGATGCTTACTGTAAGAAATGTTCTATTTCAACTAATTTATTTGCATTTCATTTTGAACATTGTTCATTTCTCATATGCTGCAGTTAGATTTTGTGTCTACAATGCAAAAAAGTGCCAAGAATGGTGCCATTAATTACAGCGGGTAGTGATTATTTCTACAGATATTGCAACTGAATGCTTAGATGGATTCACAATTACTTATGAATTTGCTGTACTAAAACCTATTTAGGACATATTATTAAATTATTGTATCTAGTAATAATTGTGCCTAAAGGCTTGTAGTGGTTGTGATAGTTAACATGCCCTTTGTGTAGAATGTAACCTGTATCCTGTGCGGGGAAATGTTTCCAATGGCCCATTGGCTTTATGGATAATCCCTAGTCTATATCATGGAGGAAGAAACTCTCTGAATATGAGGCTGCAGTAAGTGTCAGGGTAGGTACTCTCATAGCATACAGTACATTAGGAGAGTGAGACCAGGCATAAGCTGCCAGAACACTGTACATATTAACAGAGCTGAACATCCAACTAATGAAAAATAACTGCTATATATATGGGGATTAGGATTAGGGGAAACTTTCATGTATCCGCATTCAGGGAAACCCTATGAAAGCTGAACAGTTATATCAGTTCTCTCAGATCTCTTATTTACAGTATTCCTACTTCTGTCATTCTCCACAGACCTTCTTTCCGATATTATCAGCATGTCTTAGACCTTACGTTTACTATAAAAGAGCTAAAATATGTTCCAGAAGAAAAAGTAAAAGATAAATTTAAATCAGAGGAGCCTCCTGTTTATGATCTCTGTGACTTCTCCCCTGCCTCAGGAGCAAATAACATTCTCTCTGGGAAACCAAATCCACAATTATGCTGTGATTCAGATGTGAGTGAGACGACGGTTTTGCTCAATCTTACATACATCATGCTGCCATGCAAAGCCCACCTCACGGGGATTTATACCTACCCCCAGGCAAGTACCGTGTCTGAAATGTGCGCAAAAAGTTATATGTGTCCTTTAGCTGGTTAAAAGTCACTTTCTCTCTCACCAAAATACCCTTTATTCTGTATGTATATAGAGTGTCTGGGCCAGGAAATAATGTAGAAAAGTTGTAAAAGCCTGAAGAACTGATATCTGTGCCCTGCTGGTTTGATTACACTGTGACTACACAGCATGCAATGAATAACTGGACCCTACATGTTACTTCCACTTCTAGTTGGGCATATCTGAGCATAACCACCCTCCTACTGTTGATGTAGGCCTCTAACTATTACAATGGAGGCTTTGCTGTGTATGTAAGCCCTTCTGTAATTATGAGCAAACAAGGTTATTAAACAAGTTGTTGCTTGGAAGGTGCAGAGCCCAGAGTGAGGGGAGGCACCAATAATAGCACAACATGGAGCCAGCATGTATCTTTACAACAGGAAATTTCCATGTTAAGTTCAGAGTTGACAAAAGAAGGGTCAGATAGGAACTAGAAGAAACACTTTCAATAGAAAGTCCTGTGTGATAGATAGGCAAACTGACTTTTTTATTATAAAATACCTGTATACAGCATCTCTACACAGTTACTGGTTTAAGAGATCTAAAAATTACTGGGGTCCATAAAGTTTTTATACACCCCAGTAAACTGATTTGATTTGCTCTCCTGCTTCCCCAGGTTGGAACTCCTCTTCATCATAAAATGCACGAGTCCAAGGTACTGTTCGTCATCTTTATCTGGTCTTCTAGGTGCCCCTTGTTTGGTTTCATGAGCAGATTCAAGACCTTTATGCTAGATTATGGTTCTGTGCACGTGCTTTGTGTGCAAACAATGGATCTTGTGAATTGACAGACTTGGTCAGAGCCACATGCAGAAGAATTTTTCATCCCAAAAATAAATTCCTGAAGAAGAAAGGATTTCCCGATATTTTAACATTCCCAATGAGAATAAAAGCAGTTGGTGAGAGATAAATACTCATTTTCCATGTGTGAATTTGTGGTTTGTAATATATGATTTCAATGTGATTTTTTTCTGCTTAATCTTTCTTAAAATATAATTTTATAGCATCAAAGTGCTCTGGAACAACAGTGACTGATCTGCAAGATCTGAGAATTCTACTCACAGGGAGAGAAAGGCTAAAAGGCAGAGAATCTTCCCTACCTGCTATTATTCTAGCTTGTGGCATAGAAAACCTTTGTTTTAGTAAGTTTATGAAACAGACCTCTAAACCAACATTCAATACTATTTCATTCCATAAAGTTCAGATATATCTAATGACTGATCCATTCTGCTGAGGGGAGATGGTATCAGGATTTTTTTTCCAACTTCTTGGATGTCCCCGAAATAAATCTGAAAAAGTAGCTTTGCAAATCCTTGAGAGTAGATTTTGAGACTGAGTTTTAAAGAGAAATAGCCATTTGGGAGGAGCAACATTTTAACAGCTGTAATATTTCCCAACCATGAAATGATATGGGATTTCTATTTATGTAGCAGGGCCTTCATGGTTTGTATATAAGGTTGATTGTTCTATTCATATAATTTGTTATAGGTATTGGTTAAATTGATCCGTAGGTATTTAAAAGAGTACTATATATATATATTATTATAACAAAGAGAGAGTTCTAAAGATTCTTAGATAAGTTGAGGGATAAGGTCTCAGTTTTATTTAGATTTAACTTATGACATTTGTCAATGTCAGGAATGGTGTTTGCAAACAATGAGACAACAAATTCAAGGTCTTTGACTTTGGGACCTGTTATGTCTTTATCGTTTTGTATAGCTAAATCTAGGAGTTCAATGCTCAAGGAATAAAAAAGAGGTGCTAGTGGGCATCCTTGGTGGGTGCCATTCTAAATTTGGAAAGTATGGTTAAAAGCTCCAAGGAGTTTTAGTGTTGTGGAGGGGGTTGAACAGAATTTTTTGTTTGGTGTGAAGAAGGGTCCTTTCAGGCCTATCTGTGTCAAGGCCTGATGGCCTTTATCAGGGTTAAGGTCAGGTCCAAGGAGAAAGCTGGGTTTGGAAAATCCAATATGCAGTATCCAAGGGGTTAAACAAGTCTAGTGTCAAATTTGTGGCAGGCAGCAATCAGCATATTCAGGAGCAGAGCAAAGAGTCAAAGAGGCACACCCAGGAGCTTTCTGAGAAAAGACCTATCATTGGGCATTGAACCCAGGTACTGAGCATCCTTTTATTTTAAATTTGGCACCAAAGTGCAATGCAATGATGTCATGTTCCATCAGCGGGATACCGCGTGGCACCAATGGGCGCCTCCATCTTGAGAGATGTGCTGCCCGGAAGATTCCTGCCCAACAGCACTCATTACAGTAACCCCCCAGAGGGGGCCACCGGGCCACCATTGCCAGGCTTGTGAGGGAACTGTTTATAAAAGTCACAAATGAGACAAGGAAAATGTACAGCAGTGTGCTTTACCCAAGAACACCCCCTGGACCAAAACTTTTTCAGAGGATTAGAAATTGAAAGAAACCTCTGGAATATTTAGAATCTTGTACTCTTGCTGGCCATCCACAAAAGAGGAGCAGGAAAACTGATTGGAAATCAACATCTCAGGGGGAAGTTGAAGACAAATGACAACAGGGTTGATAATTAAATGATAGGGAAGGGGCTAATGAACTTAGCTCCCAACTTGGGAAAGAAAACACTGAGATGGATGTTCTTAGTAGAAAGCCAGACTAGAGAGTATGGAGGGGCAGATTTACATTTTCTATCAGCAGAGGTCTTCTGTACAAGAGGTGACTCTCCAAATTTGCCTTGGTAGCACTCCAAAAAGCAAACATGTGAGCTACTATATCATCAACATTGGGGACATCAGACAGAAGAAAATCCTGGGGGGAAGACTAAGGGATGTTGGCCATAAATACAAAGTAAAGGGAAACTCCCCATAGATGCATGGGTGGCATTGTTATGAGTGACCTCAACTCATGGGAGTAGATCAGACCAGGCATCTTGAAATAGAAAAACATGGCATCTAAGGAATTACTCCAAAGCAACACCTAATTAGATTGGGGATAGCAGGCAAAAAAATTGAAGGTTAACCCCAAGAGCCTTGTAGTGTGAGCACCAGAGTTTAGAAATGAATTGAGAACTTCTGTCGGAGACAATCTATACTGGGAAGCAATGTAGATGAAATATATATAGAACAAATAGTTTGGAAAGTTCCATAGCAGATGGAATCTGAGTAAAGGGACAAAGTAAGCCATCTTGCTGAAGCAGTCTAAAACCACCCAGATTATAGTATTGCCATAAGAGGGTGGTAATTCGACAATAAAGTCCATGGCTAAATGCATCCAGGGTTGAGAAGGAACAGGCAAAGGTTGCAAAAGATCACAAGTTAAAGAGTGACTCGATTTAGAAGAGGCACAAATGGTACAGGAAGCGACAAAGTCTCTGACATTTTTCTTCATGGATGGTCAACATACCAGATGATTTAACATGTCCATGGTCTTTTTAGTTCCAGGATGACTGGCTCATTTAGAACAGTAAGTCTGTTGTAAAACAGAGAGATGGAGTTTGAGAGGTACATAAGCCATACCAATGGGAGTATCTAGAGGAGCTGTAGACTGAGTGGACTAAATCTAGGAAGTAAACTGTGGAAGTAGAGAAGCGATAAACCAACAAGGAGGAATAATTGAGTTGGTGTCTTCATTGTGATGGACTTCAGGGAGAAATCTTCTAGAGAGAGTGTCCACGTTTCTATTCTTGGAACCAGGACGATAAATGATAATACATTTAAAGTGTGTAAAGAAGAGTGCCCTCCAATCCTGCTGAGGTTTCAATCTCTTGAGAGCTCGGTATAGATAGATTGTGATGGGCTGTGATGCACCTTCTAGGAGACCTTCTAGACACCACTCTTTTAATGCTAATGTAACCATGAGTAACTCTTGATTCCCAATGCCATAATTCTGTTATGAGAGGAGGAGAACTTCTTAGAAAAGCACAAGGATGTAGTTTCCCATCTGAAACTTCAATAAATAAGATTTGACATGGGTCAGGATGTCTGAGGTCTAGAGCTGAAATAAAATAGTCTTTCAAGGTTTTAAAAGCTTCCAAGGCTTGTGGGGGCCAAGCATTGCAAAGATTTGTGGGGTCCATCTCAAACCATTCTTGAGAGATTATATAACTAAGGAAAGGAATATTGGATGGTAGTCTGTACCTCTTCACTTTCCTTATTCAAGGTATGTCCTGAAGTGTCAGCCTAGCAGGAGTACTGTCAGTGAGAAGAGCTTTGGCATTTCATCTTGGATTCGGCAGGTTATAGGGGTCTGAATAATAACTCTGGAAAATAATAACTCTGGAAAATTGTCAACAGGTATGGAATTTTGCATTTCACCATCAATAAATCATGAAAAAACTGCAACATTAAAAAAAGCAGAAACAAAACACCCTTATATTCTGCATGGGGAAAAAGTCAACTGTAAAAAAAGCCCATGGACTCAAAAAGTCACTGTGAAAAAAGTCATCCAAAGGTTTCAAAAAGTCCATAGACTTGTGTGTTGCAAATGTTCCCTGTTTCACAAATTCTTTGTTAAGACTTTCTTAAGTCCAAATTTATTTCTGTTGTGTTTGTCAAGGAACCATGTAGGTACCAAATTAATCAGCTTTGTTAATTTACAGAGCATTCTAAAGACAAGAGATACCTTGTTATCAAAACAAATACAGTTTCCTTCATTCTACCGATCTGTCTCCAATGAACTCTTTGAAATAGATGGGATTATGCGATTACTCAGGCACTTTGGCTGGAGATGGGTCGGACTCATTGTATCTGATGATGACACTGGGTACAGAGCAAGTAAAGTGCTGAAGGAAGGGATTGAAAGTGATGGTGGATGTGTGGCCTTTAACAGTATAATGTATAATCCGTCAGTAATGACCAATGACAGATTAATGTCTAATATTCTAGGAACTACTGCTAATGTGATTGTTTTGTTTCTAAGTACAGATTATATTGAGTTATACTTTCATGTATTTCTTTACTGTGAAATGCCCCGAAAGGTTTGGATTTTGCCCTCTTTTTTTGCCGGTGAGACAATGGTCCGAAATTTTGAGTGTGAAAAGACATTCAATGGCGCCTTCTCTTTTTCAGCTGACCTCGGTGAGACCAAAAGCTTTCAGCAGTTTTTTTATGATCTTAGGCCTTATCGATACCCAGATGATGTTTTAATGGCCGTTATGAGGTGGGTAATGTTTTCTTGCAGAGCAGAACTACAGCAGACTCCAACAGAAAGCTTCAGTGAGAGATGTTTCACAACAGAACCAGGGTCTGGATTACAAGCCCAGTTTGAGGCCTACCCTGCAATATTCATGGTAGCTCAGTCCTTGTGCGAACTTTACGCTTTCAAAGAAATAAGATATCATACAAAGAACAGACCAGGAGTGTTAGAAAATACTTCTTTTATGGAGTGGCAGGTAAGATGCTGTCTCATTCTCACTCTTCCACCATTGAGGGATAAAAATGTCTGCTAATGCCCAAGGGAGGAAAATCTGATGCGCATGTAGGATTGCCACCTGTTGGGTTTTAACCCGAACAGTTTGGTATTTCTAAGGCCTGTTTGAGTCTCAGAGTTGTGAAACCCAAACTACTACTTGGACTTACCCATCAGGCAAAATATAGATAGAGATAAAACCAGACAGTTTTTGAGAGGGCTGTCCAGTTCAAAACTTTTCCTCTAAGAAAATGGAACATAAATCAAGCCAATTGAATCTAAGTGATGCAATAACCCTGCTCTAGTGTAATAATCCCACTGACATTTTGATGTCATCATGCCCATGTCCAACATCAGTCCCTCCGCAGGCATCAGCCTATCTTGCCTGCACCCGGAACCATTGCGTTAGCCCAGGTGCAGGCACCCAGCGGAGGGGCTGATTTTTGGTCTGTGCTTTTTGCCAGCGGAGGGGCTGATTCTTGGTCTGAACTTACGTTCATTCACATGTGGATGTTCTCATTCATTTGTGGTGTATGAAAGAACAAACACATGAACAAAAGCAATCACAGGGGTCTGGACCAAGGGTAAGTGACAAAAGAGTTTTTCTTGGAAATGTTTCACCACTCATCCGAGTGGCTTCTTCAGTTCCAATGACTGGTAGGGAATTCCCCGGTATTTAAACTCTTGATGGTAGTACAGTCACAGGCATCCAATCCCAATGGTTCCATTGAACTTATTCAGTTAGGTGTTAGCTGAAACTGACAGGTGTAAGAAGGTATGATCCAGTCACAATGGTACCATGATTCTCATTGATGAAGGTGTTAATCTTTCAAAGTAGAAGATTGGAAGTGTGAACTGTTGTGAAGCCGCCGGGGTAAGGATGTCAAAGTGCCATTGTATGTTGATGACAAGCGGTATTGCAGGCCCCTTCCTCTGTTCAGGGATGGTTTTTCCAGGCTGGCATAAGTGGCCTCTTTCACACCTCTTTCAAACCATCTGTCCTCTCGGTCCAAAATATCCATGTTACTGTCCTCAAAAGAGTGACCTTTTTCTTTGAGGTGTAGATAGACTGCTGAGTCTTGTCCTGAGGAGTTTGCCCGCCTATGTTGGGCCATTCTCTTACAGAGAGGTTGTTTTGTCTCCCCAATGTATAAGTCAGAGCACTCTTCACTACACTGGACAGCATAGACCACATTACTTTTCATGTGCTTTGGTGTAGGGTCTTTAGGGTGCACCAGCTTTTGTCTCAGAGTGTTGCTGGGTTTGAAAAACACAGGAATGCAATGTTTTTCTGATGTTCCAGCAGCATATGGGATGATGTTTTCAAGAAAAACTCAGAAAAGTCCTGTTGTTTTAGACTTAATTCTACTAGATACTGTATATCATGACCTAGATGAATGAGAATCTTCATTGACATACACAAGAAAAAGGTGCTCCCCTGAAAGCTCCAATAACCTCTTACCCAAATATTATGTGCCCCGGCTTTTTCTTGCTATAGTGGCCTTATATAACCAATTATTTAATATACCATCTGCCAATTATGAAGCTCAGGGGGACAGATTTTATAAATAAAGTGTTATGGATGAATTGACCAGCCCTGTACCGCATACTCCTCACCCCTTGTCAGTGCATAAATAATTATAATTTTTTTATATATCATTGCAGCTTAATTTATTCATGCAACATGTGGTAAAAAACACTTCCACTGGAGACAGTTACTTCTTCAGAGAGAAGAGAGACAGGCTGGACAGATTAGATATTGTTCAGTGGATTTTCCCTCCAAAGAAACCATTTGTAAAGAAAACTGTTGGTAAATTTTATGTGTCGGAAAGTCAAGAGAATCGTTTATACATCATTAACGGCTCAGACCTGTGGACTCCCTTCTTCTCAAAGGTAGGAGAGACATGTTGCTATAGTATTTATGAGGGCACATTGATTCCTCCTCAGAAGGAGGATACACATGTATAAGAACAACTATGGTTTTTCCCACACATACACTTGCACTGTTGATAACTCTCTCCCCAAAGTAAGTTTCTTTACACTTTCTCTAATCTCCTAAAATAGCTTCAAAAGGAAGATAATAATGGGCATTTGGTGCTACTTACCTCCTCTGGACTTAAGGTCACTAGAGTTCTCGAACAAAGGAGAGGTTTTATGAATTTAATGTGATGCAAAATTAGACAACAACCTACCTGATATATAGGATTTGAAATAGGATTTTATCTTTAGCCTTGTCTCTGGCCTCTTGAGGTTCTTGTAGTAATGATATTGCACCACAAGCTCTTCTCATTGGAAGGCAAGGCTGTTTAGATATTTAACACTACAGCATGTTATCATTGAGCTTACCCTCATACTTTCTATTCTTCACTTCCCATCTTAGTAATCAGTGGGACCTTAAAGTCAGAGGTTCTGTACTCCAGGATGGGATCCAAGAGCAAATATTGGACTCATCCTTATAAAGACCCACTGGACTTTAATAGGTTATATGTTGTACTTGGGATCACAGACACTCACATATAAGATGTTATAGCAGGGCTAACCCAAGCTCTTACAGTACTTTTTACCCATCTGAAACCCAATATGCTACACAGGTTCTGATACCCTTTAAAGCTAGGGTGCACCTCACGATGAACACATTCCCAAGGATATGCATGCTTTTTTAAAAGCATATTCAGAACATCCTCCCATTTGCTATTTTCAGGACTTTATTCTAGACGTTCAATCTGAATATTAGATTGTTGCATTTAAACGTACGAGTGATATCCGAGCGTTCCTTGGAAGAAGGCTAACATCTGAATGTGTATGGCCACCTTAAGGCACTGGAATGCAGGGCATTTTGCTCATGGAGAAAGGCAGTGGCCAAAACCAAATGCTGTATGTGCCAGGGGCCTAAAGTACAGGTCTGACATAATAGTTTTTGTTTTAGGGTATCCCATTGTACAAATAAACAGGTGGGGCAACACTTTATTTTTAGAATCCCTCTAAAAAATGTGATCGATAAGGGGGAGGACCATTCAAACCCATTTAGTAAGATTCTTATTTATAGTTTTAGAATGAAAAGTTTCAAACAAATTTAAAATGAATGGCCAGAAAAAGTTATTGCTCTCTGTACGTGGAATGTTCAAGCTGTAACTTCTCTACTTTTTTCTCTTGTTTAGTTTCCCCAGTCCCTGTGCAATGAGCCGTGCCCTCCAGGATACAGGAAGTCCAAAATACAAGGGGCCCAATCTTGTTGCTATGACTGTGTCCGGTGTCCAGAGGGGGAAATGTCCAACACAACAGGTATTATTATTATTATTATTATTATTAACATTTATTTATAAAGTGCCAACATACCCCGCAGCGCTGTACAATAAGTGGGTTTCATACATTGGACATACAGAGTAACATATAAAGCAATCAGTAACCGATACAAGAGGGGAAGGGAGCCCTGCCCAAAAGAGCTTACACTCTACAGGGAGTAACATATAAAGCAATCAGTAACCGATACAAGAGGGGAAGAGAGCCCTGCCCAAAAGAGCTTACACTCTACAAGGAGTAACATATAAAGCAACCAATAACCGATACAAGAGGGGAAGGGAGCCCTGCCCAAAAGAGCTTACACTCTACAAGGAGAAAGGGTTGAGACACAAGGTGTGGGAATGGGCATGACAGAGTTGTGAGAGGTGGGCACAGGGTATTGCTTTTAGCGGCACACTGAGGTTATGTTACACTAGATTAGGGTAAGCTTCTCTAAATAAATGCATTTTTAGAGATCTCTTGAAGGCAGGGAGATTGGGAGAAAGTCTGACAGTTTGTGGGAGGGAATTCCAGAGAAGGGGGGCAGCCCTTGCAAAGTCTTGAATGCGAGCGTGTGAGGAGGGAATGAGAGAGGAGTTGGGGAGCAGGTCAGTAGGGGGGTAACAAGCGGGTTGGTTGGTATCTAGAGATGAGTTCAGAGATGTAGGGTGGGGCAGAGTTATGAACTGCTTTGAATGTGAGAGTCATTAGTTTGAAATTTATCCTGGATGGTAGGGGAAGCCAGTGCAGGGATTGGCAGAGCGGCACGGCAGGAGGATTGGCAGAGTGGCACGGCAGGGGGACTGGCAGAGCGGCATGGCAGGGGAGGAGCGGTTGGAGAGGTGTATGAGCCTGGCAGCAGTATTCATTATGGACTGGAGAGGGGGCAGTCTTTGGAGGGGAAGGCTGATTAATAGAGAGTTACAGTAGTCCAGGCGAGATATTATAATTTGGAGTGGTTTGGGCCTCATGCATTTTGTCTTGGCAGGAGAAGCTCATTGAGGGCAGGCGCAAGTGGCTGTAGTAGACAGAGGGGCCTGATTAGGACAAGATATGGTTAAGATGTTAGAGTGAAGAGAGTCAAAGGAGGAAGAGAGGTGTGACATGTTTAGGGATTGCAGGTCTTGGTATGTGTATGTTTGGGGGACAGCAGAGGGTGTAGAGGGAGTTAGCGAGAGTTGAAATGTGAGCAGATTGTGATCAGAGAGGGGGAAAGGGGAGTTAGTGAGGTTGGAGATAGAACAACATTTTGTGAATATAAGATCCAGGGAGTTTCCATCGGATTGAGAGGGGGAGTCAGAGCAGAAAGATAACCCAAAGGGGGATGTTAGTGAAAGGAGTTTAGAGACAGCAGGGGCATTAGGATTGTTAACAGGTATGTTAAAGGAAAGGAAGTAAGAAAGCCAGGCAGAAACGTTGTCAAAGAATTGTGAGGTCGGTCCAGGAGGTCGGTATATGGCCACAATGCGAAGTGAAACAGGGGAGAAGAGCCTAATAGAGTGACCCTCAAATGAGGAAAATGAAAGAGAAAGAGGAGGTGGAAGGACTTTAAATGAATAGCGGGGGGAGAGAAGGAGTCCAACCCCACCCCCTGCCCTGTTTCCAGACCTGAGAGTGTGAGTAAGGTGTAGCCCCCATAGGGCGGGGCAGTGGGTGAGGCAGTGTCAGTAGGGGAAAGCCAGGTCTCAGTTATTGCAAATAAGTTAAGCAATTTAGCAATGAAAAGATCATGGATGGAGGTGAGTTTGTTGCAGACGGAGCAGGAATTCCAAAGGGCACAGGGTATTTGAACAGAGGCTTTGGGAATAGATAACAGGTACAATATACAGTGTATCCTGTAGCACTGAACAAGCAGATCCCCAATTGGCACCATGTGGGAGATTTTGAGGGTTTGGATAAAATCAATGTCTCCAGTCCAAAATCAGGCAAAACCTTAAAGTGCAGTATTTGTGATTACTATACCCAGTATAAATGCAGTAAATATAGAAATTAAGAATATAGAAAGGTGAAGGGTAGAAAAAAGGAAAGTGAGCCAATCCCATCCAAAGTTCTGAACTGCTGAAAGGTTGTTGTCTCGATAGTGACAGGTATTTAATCCAGTGCAATGTTGTCAGCTACACTGTGGTTCCAACACTCCTGTGGCATTTCATGTCCCAAGGGGCAGATGTTCTCATTTGGTAGGTTTCCCTGTTATACTTTAGTTATCTAATGACAAATTTCAAATATTTTTCAGATGCTCCCAGTTGTTTTAAGTGTCCAGCATTTCAGAGATCTAACAGCCAAAGGGATGGATGTGTTCCTAAATATGTAAAGTGTTTGTCCTATGAGGAACCTTTGGGCACCAGTTTAACCTCTGCTGCTTTGATACTGTCCGTCACTTGTGCAGTCATTCAGGGAATCTTTATAAAGTACCGCGAGACTCCTATAGTGAGAGCCAACAACCGATATCTCAGCTGTCTCCTCCTCATCTCTCTCATGTTGTGTTTCCTCTGCACTTTATTATTCATTGGGCGCCCAACTCAGATATGTTGTCTCCTCCGACAAGTAACATTTGGGATTGTATTTACTATTTCTGTTTCTTCTGTGTTGGCTAAAACTCTCACAGTTATTATTGCCTTCAATGCCACAAAGCCTGGGAGCAAGCTGAAGAAGTATGTAGGAACCCAACTGGCCATCATATTAGTGATTGTATGTTCTTTGGGTGAGACTGTGATATCTATTGTGTGGATGGCCTCCAATCCTCCATTTGCAGATACAGATGATGTTTCTAATGTGGACTCTGTTATTCTGCTCTGTAATGAAGGTTCTATTAATTACTTTTTCTGTATAATTGGATATATGGGAACCTTGGCCCTACTAAGTTTCATTGCTGCATTTCTAGCCAAGGATTTCCCTGACCGATTTAATGAGGCTAAAAACATCACTTTCAGTATGTTGGGGTTCTGTAGTGTGTGGGGGGCATTTGTCCCTGCATACCTGAGCTCTACTGGAACTAAAGTTGTGGCTGTTGAGATATTTGCTATTTTATCTTCTGGTGCTGGGTTACTGGGCTGTATATTCTTCCCAAAATGTTACATTATATTTCTGAGGCCTCAATTAAATACAAGAGACTATATTATGCACAAATAATTATACAAGTATAACATTATAAAAGTTATGTAGAAAATTATTGTTGTTAATGATTTAGAGAAGCTCTTAACATAAACCAAATCACTGACTAGAATTGTGGACTATCCTTCTGCAGGAGGCAGTTAAAGAAATAACATCTACTTGTAGAACCAGAGAAAAAACACAAGCCTTGGCAATTTTTCCTTCATGATAAATTCAACAAAACAGTCAAAACCGGAATATTAGCAAATCGCTAAAATAAGAGAAGACTGCATATATGTGCAAGAACTTTCCTTAATAATGATTTGAAGAGCCAATTCTGTGACCATAGTTGGTTCTGCACCCTGTACGCGCTATGATCTCTGGACAATGAGTTGTGAATATTATTTAATAATTCTAAAAAATATTAGAAAATGCTGGCCTTTAATGTTGCTTTAATAAAATACCTCAGCGCTAACATTTTTCTCAAGTGGTAAAATACACTGCTGTGAGGGTCATAATGAGTGTATGAGTAGTTGTGTCCAAAGTGGGAAATTCAGGGTAGAAAAAAACCCTGATGTTCAAGAATGTTCAAGAATGTGCCTTGAGGGACCCACTAGAAGCTGGTAGCATTGGGTTTGGTCATGTAAAAGGGGATAATTAAGAGTCCCCCTGAGCAAAGGTACTAGAGACTGAGGGTGGTAGGGATGAACAAACAAATAAAAAGAGAAAAGTAAAAGAATAACTGGGAGTTAACCTGTATCTTAAAACTGTATAGTGCAACTGGTTTAGATGACAAAGAACTGTGGCTATTCATGCTTTCCTGTCTAAGAAATGTGACCTAAACAAAACAAAAGTTGACCTGGTGGTAGCCAAGTACTGGAGGGTTCCTCCCAAAGACGGGTGGCTTTATAAGTAGAAACATTTCCAGGTTATTTATATGCCTCCTGGATATAGAGAGCTTCTTGTTATAGATGTTATGAATGATTTATTTTCTCTTTAGATTTTAAGGTCCACCAGTCAACCAATCTAAATCCAGAACCAATAAACCTCTGCTCTAGGCCTGGGTGGTACCTTGTCCCCTCCCCTTATCCACCCAGCTCTGTCCAGACCCTCCCCAGTCGATCCATACTGTACCCCCCCCCCCAACAATGCTGGAATCACTGCCTAGTGTGACTGCCACTGCACAAGTAGCTTGAAACATTTTCTTTAAAACCCTTAAATCACTGAATTACTTTCAGAGTAGGGTTTGATGAGGCAAAAATCTATTTATTAAAATTGACTAATTAAACACAAAACCACACCAAATTTAGCTGAGCAAACAATGAACCCCATCTGAGCCGTATTAGCAGTAAGTATAGAAACAAGGATAACAAGGTCAGCGCCTCTAGCTTTTTAAGAAAAGAAGACTACATCTTACACCCAACAGGCTCAAACTAGTGATGAGCAAATCTGTCCTGTTTGACTTCACTGAAAAATTCTTGAAATGGCAAAAAGTTGAGAAATACATTGAAGTCAATGGATGACAATTTTTATTTATCACGTGACATTTGTAACCACCCATTGGAATCTATGAGCATTTTTTTCTCAATGAAACCTGGCGAAATATTTTGCTCATTTTGCATTTCCCGCCAGGCTCATCTGAAAGGTTGAATTGAATTTGAAGTGCAGGTACATTGGTTCATAAAGTATTGGCCTGGCTATCTTATGAGGGCATGTTGAAGTAAGGGTGAGAATTGGAGATAATGCCTTCTGCCTCTTCATGATACTACAGGAAGAATATACTGAGTTCATTCAGAGGGAGATTTGGTTGAATATCAAAGAGAGGGGAGTGTGGTTTGAACCAAGAAACTCAAACCTTCTGCTTAAACTTGTTAAGACAAAGAGGAATCTTTAGTGTTATGGGCCTATCTGATGAGAAGCAATAACACCAATTATGGTTGAGTCATCCAGTTCTTGTCCATTGCTGCTTGGTGGCACATGAATTGAATATCATTAAAGAAGAGAGTCACCAGAAGGGTATATTATCGTCTGTTGGAAAAGTCAAATCTTGGTAAAACTAGAAGCCACCTAACTCATCACTTATCCATTAAACTACATACCATCAGAACTCATTCACTGTATGTTTTATAAAAATAAATAATGTTCAGAAGCTGTTTTGGACAAATTCATTTTCATCATGATCTTAAGAGTATAATTTAGCCAGTTTAATTTTGACCAAATGAGTCTCTGAAGATTTAACCACTGATCCTGATTGTCCAAAATAATTCACATATTTTAGCCTTCTAAAACTTAAAATACCACCACAGGCTTAGGATTCACCTCCCTGATGGTTCAGAAAGAGTGCGGAGAGGATAAATATGTTCCTTCCCTGTAAATCCCCCTTCATTGTTTCTGTTAGACTCACACTGAAGCAGAGCTGAGGCTACGGCACATCACCATGTTACAGCGCTCTGCAGGGAATGCCTCGGTATTAGCTCTACTTCTCCAGGTATTTCCTGTAACATCCAATCCCAGCATGGCACAGGGTCTAAGGAGAAACCTTCAACTTTCACCTGTGATTAATGAAGAAAGAAAGGGCAAGTCTGCCACCCAACAGCACAATCATTTGCAGGAGACAGCACATAGATGCTTACTGTAAGAAATGTTCTATTTCAACTAATTTACGGACGGGCCTTTGGCTTTATGGATAACCCCTAGTCTATATCATGGAGAAAGAAACCCTATGAATAAGAGGCTGCAGTAAGTGTCAGGGTAGGTACTCTCATAGCATACAGTACATTAGGAGAGTGAGATCAGGCATAAGCTGCCAGAACACTGTACATATTAACAGAGCAGAGCATCCAACTAATGAAAAATAACTGCTATATATATGGGGATTAGCAATAGGGAAAACTTTCATGTATCAGAATTCAGGGAAACCCTACAACAGTTATATCAGTTCTCTCAGATCTCTTATTTATTCCTACTTCTGTCATTTTCCACAGACCTTCTTTCCGACATTATCAGCATGTCTCAGACCTTACGTTTACTGTAAAAGAGCTAAAATATGTTCCAGAAGTAACAATAAAAGATAAATTTAAATCAAAGGACCCTCCTGTTTATGATCTCTGTGACTTCTCCCCTGCCTCAGGAGAAAATAACATTCTCTCTGGGAAACCAAATCCACATTTATGCTGTGATTCAGATGTTACTGAGACAACGGTTTTGCTCAATCTGACTAACATCATGGTGTCATGCAAAGCCCACCTCACGGGGATATATACCTACCCCCAGGCAAGTACCTTGTCTGAATTGTACACCAAAAGTTATACAGTATGTGTCCTTTAGCTGGTTAAAAGTCTCTCTCTCACCAAAATACCCTTTATTCTGTATTTATATAGAGTTTCTGGGCCAGGAAATAATGTAGAAAAGTTGTAATAGCCTGAAGAACTGATATCTGTGCCCTGCTGGTTTGATTACACTGTGACTGAGCATAACCACCCTCGTACTGTTGATGTAGGCCTCTAACTATTACAGTGTAGGCTTTGCTGTGTAAGTAAGCCCTTCTGTAATTATGAGCAAACAAGGATATTAACCTTTTTACTGCCAGTCGTTTTGGTCAAAGCAGAACTGGCCTTTCCTTGGGGGGACTTTTAGTTTACCCAGGAAAACAACATATCATTTTTTTCAGGACAACCTATGCTTTCAAAATATAGGTAGAATTTTTGTGTAATTCCAATTCTGTAACAAGATATAGGCATCTAAATGTCTAAAAATTAAAAATAAATCAAATTTTCCATAATATTAACACATACCAGAAACAAAAATTATTTTATGCATGAAAATAAAACTGATTTGGAAAGTCCCATGTCTCCTGAACGTGCCAATACCAAATATATATAGTTTTATGGAGATTTCTCACTTGTATAGGTCAAAAACTCCCAGCAGTACTCTACCAAATTTCCAAAGCACTGCTCCAGAAAGCTGCATACTTTAGATTTCAAGGTCAAAAATTCCACTAACAAAAGGTTTATCCCAGAAAATGATACATTTTTGGAAAGAAAAGATTTGGGGGAATCCAGAATAGGCACAACTGTCTGTCTACTCCAAACTATCAAGTCGCAATGCTTTCCTAAAGTTATTGGTTTTTATTAAAATTTGTGAAGTTTTTAAAAAATCGCTTCAAAGCTTCCAGTCTATAATATCTTATCTCCTACAGGTAATAAAGTAACCAAATAAAACACGATAAATATGAACGCCAGGGGTCCCCTGAACAGTTAGGTAAACCTATACATATTAGGTATCAAAGTATGTGGCATGTAGGGGCCCCAATGGGAACATACCCCCATTTGATCTATTATTTCTGTCATTTCAGCTCCAGCAAAATCAACACATTTAAATTATTATATGTGGGATAAAGCTAGTAAAATGTATGCTCACCCCAGAAAGTAATATATTTTTGGAAAGTACACATTCCTCCGAATCTAAAATGGGTACCCGTGTCTTTCTACTCCAAAGTACCAAGCCACAAAGTTTTTCTAAAGTTAGCAATTTTGATGACATTTCCAAAAATCCCCTCAAAGCTTCCACTTTGCAGCATCTTATCTCCCACATAGCATTATTTACCAAGATAAAACACCATAAATATGAATGCCAGGGGTCCACTGCCCAATATGTATAGGTTTACCTAAGTATGTAGCATGTAGGGGCCCCAATGGGAACATACCCCCATATGATCTATCATTTCTGTCTTTTCAGCTCCAGCAAAATCAACACATTTACATCATTTATGTGGGATAATGCCACAAAAAAGTACATTCACCCCAGAAAGTCATATATTTTTGGAAAGTACACATTCCCCCGAATTTATAATGGGTACCCATTTCTTTTTACTCCAAAGTACCAAGCCGCAAAGCTTTCCTAAGTTTGCCAATTTTTATGACATTTCAGAAAATCGCATAAAAATGTTGCAATTTGTCGCATTTATCTCACACAATTTCTTGCATACAAAGGCAAATCACCCCAAATAGGAACACGTAAGGGCTACTGAACAGTTTGATGCCCAATATGCATAGATATACCAAAGTCTGCGGTATGTACTGACCCCAAAATGAAAATAGCGCATATGGATTTCTCGCCTGCCAACTCAGCTTTTGCATTCAGAGCCCCCTGTCAGTGTATTATGTGGGAGAAGAAAATGCAATAAAACCACAAAAATTGTGCAAATCAGAGAAACAACAAATAAGTCGCACAACAGTGTAATTATTGGTCAGAATATCTGATCCAATAGTCACGCTGTCAAAATAAACAGTTTTTTGGGAAAAGAAACTAAAAATAATGGTAAAATGAAAAAAGTTTTTGTGTACACATGTGTGTACTTATGTAAAAGTTGTGTGATAATGTGTAAGTGTGTATATAAGTGTGCAAAATGAAAAAAAACAAAAACTGCTAAATTGTGTGCTGTATGTGTGTGTAAATGTATGTAAGTGTGTGTAAATGCAAAATAAACCCACCTGTCCTGAAGCAGGGATCGCTAGGCTCCGTCCTCCATACTGCAGTCCTGGCAGGAACTCAGTGGTCCGGGGCTTGGGGGAAGGAGGAAGCAGGAACAAGCTTGTTGCCCAGGGGGCCGTCATCGCTAAAAACTCTCTGCAGAAGTGGCACATGCCGCTTCTGCAGAAAGAATCTTTATCTGCCAAATAACGTGTGGGGCACATCGTTGGCAGTTAGAGCCTTTCTCTGCAACGACGTGCAGAGAGTATGGAGTTGCAGATTTACATTTTCTATCAGCATAGGTCTTCTATACAAGAGGTGACTTCTTCATTTTAGCCTTGGTAGCACTCCAAAAAGCAAACATGTGAGCTACTATATCATCAACACTGGGGACATCAGACAGAAGAAAATCATGGGGGAAGACTAAGGGATGTTGGCCATAAATACAAAGGAAAGGGAAAGTCCCCATAGATGCATGGGTGGCATTGTTACGAGTGACCTTGGCTCTTGGGAGTAGATCAGACGAGTCATCTTGACATAGGGAAACATAGCATCTCAGGAATTGTTCCAAAGCTTGATTTACCCTTTCCGCAACACCTAATTAGATTGGGGATGGCAGGCAGAAAAAAATTGAAGGTTAACCCCAAGAGCCTTGTAGTGTGAGTACCAGAATTTAGAATTGAAAGTTCCATAGCAGATGGAATTTGAGGGACAAAGTGAGCCATTTTGCTGAAGCAGTTTATAACCACCCAGATTATAGTATTGCCATAACAGGGTGGTAATTCGACAATAAAGTCCATGGCTACATGCATCCAGGGTCGAGAAGGAACAGGCAAAAGTTGCAAAAGACCTGTTCTCCACAAGCTATGACATTGACAAACATAATTATTATGCTTTGGAAATCATTCACAGGCTGCAACTTGTGTGTACTCACTATGCACACTATGATACAGGAATTCTTGGGGGGGTGCAGCCATGTGGGAAATAGTGATAACATCTGTACAGGATTTTTGTGCACAAGTACAAGATGCATATTATTAGGCCCCACAGACAAAGGGTAAAAAAAAAACTAAAATATCCATCACTGGTGAATGGATAAAACATTTTTCAACAGGTATGGAATTCTGCATTTCACCGTCAATAAATCATGAAAAAACTGCAGAATTATGTCATAAAGAAAGCCCATATATTCTGCATGGGAAAAAGTCAACTGTAAAAAAAACCCCATAGACTCCAATATATTTTGTGCTGAAAAGGTTACAGGGAAAAAAAGTCATCCATAGGTTTCAAAAAGTCCATAGACTTGTGTTTAGACTTTCTGTTGTGTTTGTCAAGGAACCATATTGGTACCAAATTAATCAGCTTTGTTAATTTACAGAGCATTCTAAAGACGAGCGATACCTTGTTATCAAATCAAATACAGTTTCCTTCATTCTACCGATCTGTCTCCAATGAACTCTTTGAAATAGATGGGATTGTGCGATTACTCAGGCACTTTGGCTGGAGATGGGTCGGACTCGTTGTATCTGATGATGACACTGGGTACAGAGCAAGTAAAGTGCTGAAGGAAGGGATTGAAAGTGATGGTGGATGTGTGGCCTTTAACGGTATAATGTATAATCCGTTGGAAATGACCAATGACAGATTAATGTCTAATATTCTCGGAACTACTGCTAATGTGATTGTTTTGTTTCTAAGTTCAGATTATATTGAGTTATACTTTCATGTATTTCATACCACTGAAATGCCCCGAAAGGTTTGGATTTTGCCCTCTTTTTTTGCTGGTGAGACAATGATCAGAAATTTTGAGTGTGAAAGAACATTCAACGGCGCCTTCTCATTTTCAGCTGACCTTGGTGAGACCAAAAGCTTTCACCAGTTTTTCTATGATCTTAATCCTTATCGATACCCAGATGAAGTTTTAATGGCCGTTATGAGGTGGGTAATGTTTTCTTGCAGTGCAGAACTACAGCAGACTCCGAAGCAAATGTTCAGTGAGAGATGTTTCACAACAGAACCAGGGTCTGGATTACAAGCCCAGTTTGAGGCCTACCCTGCAATATACATGGTAGCTCAGTCCCTGTATGAACTTTACGCTTTCAAAGAAACAAGATATCATACAAAGAGCAGGCCAGGAGTGTTAGAAAATGCTTCTTTTATGGAGTGGCAGGTAAGATGCTTTCAGTCTCATTCTCACTCTTCCACCAGTGAGGGATGAAAATGTCTGCTAATGCCCAAGGGAAGAAAATCTGATGCGCATGTAGGGTTGCCACCTGTTGGGTTTTAACCGGAACAGTTTGGTTTTTCTAAGGCCTGTTTGGAACTATAACCTGGCCAATAAACGGAAAACAAATATTAAGATGCTCATCTCAACATGGCTTAGTTATCATCAACTACAGTTAATTTCTTATTATTACAGAAACAAAAAAACCCAGCAAATTAATCAATTGGCATATTTATAAACTTAGCATTTCTGTATTTCAATTGATTACTGTATAATAGATCCATTAATTGAAGGATTGGACTTAGTAAGTGACAAAATAGGTACATGCCTAGCGCTCTCTAACCATTGCCCCCTAGGTACATGCATCTTCCAGCCCCCGTTGCAGATACTGTACAAAGAACATAGATCAGGTGGGTATCTCATTGTAGAATTTGTAAGCATTTTAATTGATTTACTGACCCTGGAGGGCTGAGGTACACAAGAAAAAAAGGTGATCCACTGAACGCTCCAATAACCTCTTACCTAAATATTATGTGCCCCGGCTTTTTCTTGCTACAGTGGCCTCATATAACCAGTTATTTATTATACCATCCTCCAATATTGAAGCTCAGGTGGACAGATTTTATAAATAAAGTGCTATGGATGAATTGACCAGCCCTGTACCGCATACTCCTCACCCCTTGTCCGTGCGTGAATAATTATATTTTTTTATATATCATTGCAGCTTAATTTATTCATGCAACATGTGGTCAAAAACACTTCCACTGGAGACAGTTACTTCTTCAGAGAGAAGAGAGACGGGCTGGACAGATTAGATATTGTACAGTGGATTTTCCCTCCAAAGAAACCATTTGTAAAGAAAACTGTTGGTAAATTTTATGTGTCGGAAAGTCAAGAGAATCGTTTATATATCATTAACGGCTCAAACCTGTGGACTCCCTACTTCTCAAAGGTAGGAGAGAAGAAGGACATGTTGCTATAATATTTATTCATAAGAACAACTATGGTTTTTTCCAAAAATACTCTTGGACTGTTGATAACTCTGTCCCAAAATTAAGTATCTTTACACTTTCGCTTACCTCTTAAAATAGCTTCAAAAGGAAGGAAGGTCACTAGAGTTCTCGAACAAAGGAGAGGTTTTATGAATTTAATATGATGCAAAATTAGACAACGACCTATCTGATATATAGGATTTGAAATAGGATTTTATCTTTAGCCTTGTCTCTGGTCTCTTGAGGTTCTTGTAGTAATGATATTGCACCACAAGTTCTTCTCACTGGAAATAAAGGCTGTTTAGCTATTTAACACTACAGCATGTTATCGTTGAGGTTACCCTCAGGCTTTCTATTCTTCACTTCCCACCTTAGTTATCAGTGGGACCTTACAGTCAGAGGTTCTGTACTCCAGGATGGGATCCAGCCTGTTTGACACAATAAAAACAGGGGAACACCCCATGAAAGAGCAATTCTAGGTACCAGTTCTGTGTTTTTCTATGAGCATCCCTGTATTCATAACATCCCAGGTAGGGTTGCCACTGGAGCTACAAAATGGAAAAAGAGAAACTCCCACCCAAGAAGTACTAAAAAAAAAAATTAAAAGATGCCTTTTTGTGAATATGTATGTTACAAATCAAAGGGGAAAATAACTGCGTTTCTGGGACATATTTGCACGATAATCAGCATAAATAAGTATGAACAAGTGAACATTTTTACATCATATTTTACCTTAAAACCTTTAACTTACCTTTTTTTCCCCAGTTTTCAATTTCACAGCCCACGTATAATCTCTTCTGCCTCCTCCAAAATCATGCTAACAGCCCCTTCCAAAGACAGCCAATTTCCCCAGTATAGGATCATAAAAACCAGAGCAGAGTAGTGGGGTTGGCGGCAGCCATGTTTGGCCGAGTCCCTTCTGGTTTCTATCCTGGACTCTAGTTATGCAGCAGAGCAATGTGGGCTGGAAACTAATTTATTCTTAGGCCATACACCCCACCTCTTTTATGAGAGTCGGACAGGTTAGAAAATGTCAGTTTGGATAACAATAAAATCTGTGCATGTATTGTGTGTATCTGATAATATCCTTGGGGGACCTAAAATGCATTTTCAGGAGGTCACTTTTGCATGATTGGTGTCTGCTAATTACAATTTATATTCAGAACATCCTATAAATTATTATGTTTAATAATTTATCCTACAATATCAATCTGAATGTTAAATTGATGGATTTAAATGTACAATCGATATCTGAATGTTCATTGTAAGATGGCCACCTTAAGGCACTGGAGTACAAGGAGGTTTTGCCCATGGAGAAAGAAAGTGGGCAAAACCAAATGCTGTATGTGCCAGAGGCCTAAAGTACATGTCTGACATAATAGTTTTTATTTTTAGGTATCCCATTGTACAAATAAACAGGTAGGGCACCATTTTATTTTTAGTATGGCTCCAAGAATGTGATTGATAAGGTGGAGGTCCAGCTAAATCCATTTAGTAAAATTCTTATTTATAATTTTAGAATTAAAATTTTAAATCAAACTTAAAACAAATAGCCAGAAAAAGTTATTACTCTCTCTGTACATGGAATGTTAAAGCTGTAACTTCTCTACTTTTTTCTCTTGTTTAGTTTCCCCAGTCCCTGTGCAATGAGCCCTGCCCTCCGGGATACAGGAAGTCCAAAATACAAGGGGCACAATCTTGTTGCTATGACTGTGTCCGGTGTGTAGAGGGAGAAATGTCCAACACAACAGGTACAATATACACTGTATCCTGTAGAAATGAATGGCATAACAAATCAATAATTATTATAGCCACATGGTGTATAGAAGACGAAGGATCCAAACACAAGACGTTTGGTAGAGGAAGTCTTCCTGAAGTCATTATTACCCACTATATATATATCTCAGAGACCGAAAGGAGTCGACAGTAATGCTGAATCCTTACTCCCCCTACTTTAGCTCTAACTCAGCAGAGCCATTCTGGTCTCATTGGTGGTAAAGAGTGATTAATTCTGCACCAATGAACAGCTAATAAACCAGTAAATGATATCTCCCTTTGTAATATATACGTATGCTATAGGTGACTTGATCATTTATTTTTCAAAAAAAGTAATCAGAAAATGTAAATCAATTAAAGAACTCACCCCACATATTTTGTTACATTTGTTGACTTGAACCAGACAATCAATAAACCCTCTAGTAGTGATGAGCGTATCTGTCCTGTTTCGATCCACCAAATAATTCATGAAACAGAAAAAAATGCACGAAACGTGGCTATGGCATGATTTTTTTTAAAAAAATTTTTTGCCGCAACTGCAATTTATTTGATGGAACCTCAACTCTTTTTGCTGCGACTGCAACTTTTTCCTCACTTGCAGATTTTCAAATGTTCTCATTTACTATGTTTCCTTGTTACACCTTCCTTGTTATCTAATGACAAATATTAATTATTTTTTCAGATGCTTCCAGTTGTTTTAAGTGTCCGGCATCTCAGAGATCTAACAGCCAAAGGGATGGATGTGTTCCTAAATATATAAAGTGTTTGTCCTACGAGGAACCTTTGGGCACCAGTTTAGCCTCTGCTGCTTTTCTATTGTCCATCACGTGTGCAGTCATTCAGGGAATCTTTATAAAGTACCGCGAGACTCCTATAGTGAGAGCCAACAACCGATATCTCAGCTGTCTCCTCCTCATCTCTCTCATGTTATGTTTCCTCTGCACTTTATTATTCATTGGGCGCCCAACTCAGATATGTTGTCTCCTCCGACAAGTAACATTTGGGATTGTATTTACTATTTCTGTTTCTTCTGTGTTGGCTAAAACTCTCACAGTTATTATTGCCTTCAATGCCACAAAGCCTGGGAGCAAGCTGAAGAAGTATGTAGGAACCCAACTGGCCATTGTATTAGTTATAATATGCTCTTTGGGTTCCACTGTAATCTCCGCTGTGTGGATGGTCTCCAACCCTCCATTTTCAGATACAGATGATGTTTCCTATGTGGACTCTGTTATTCTGCTCTGTAATGAAGGTTCTATCATTTACTTTTTTTCTGTAATTGGATACATGGGAACGTTGGCCCTACTAAGTTTCATTGCTGCATTTCTAGCCAAGGATTTCCCTGACCGATTTAATGAGGCTAAAAACATCACTTTCAGTATGTTGGGGTTCGGTAGCGTGTGGGGGGCATTTGTCCCTGCATACCTGAGCTCTACTGGAACTAAAGTTGTGGCTGTTGAGATATTTGCTATTTTATCTTCTGCTGCTGGGTTATTGGGCTGTATATTCTTCCCTAAATGTTACATTATATTTCTGAGGCCTGAACTAAATACAAGAGACTCTATAATGCACAAATAATGATAAAAATATATAACATAAATATTGTTGGTAATGATTTAGAGAGCGTCAACTTAACATAAACCAAGTCACTGTCTGGAATTGGGGACTATCCTTCCGCAGGAGGCAGTTTATGAAATAACATCTACTTGTAGCACCAGAGAAAACTCACAAGACTTTATTTTCTTTTGCAATTTCTCTTCTTGATAATGTCAACAACACTGTCAAAACTGAAATATTAGGGAACAGCTCATGTAGAGAAGACTGCGTGTATGTACTGTACACAAACTTTCCTTAATATGGATTACAAGCACCAATTCTGTTACAATAGTTTGTTTTGCACGTTGTAAGATTGATAATCTCTGGACAGTAATTTTTTACTCCCACGGGGTTGACTAGTACCATTTTTGAAAATATAAAAAATTTCAGACCTTTAACATTGCATTAATTCACAAACAAGTCAAAAAGGATTCTGGGAACAATTTCCTTAAGGGTCCTAAAAAAAATCCCATTTACATGGGTTTATCCTATAGGCTAAAGCTCACCCACTGGGTATTTAAAGCAGAAGCCAGGGTAATAGCTGATCAGATTCCCAATTACAGACTGGTTTCAACCTTCTTGGGGCTCATCAGTGTAGCGCAGGTTTTCTGATCAGCTTAGGGAGAGCCAGGAGTGGGGATTCACGAACAAGTCAAAAAGGTTGAGGAGATCACCTCATACATATGCAAATAGACCAAAGGGATTCTGGGAACAAATTCCTTAAGGCTCCTAAAAAAAATCCCATTTACATGGTCACATTGCATTAATGTGACACCTCATCACTAATACTTTTTTCAGTGGCAAAATATGAATTTATGTTGGGAGTGTCGAAATTAACATATTTTGAGTATTTGTGTCTACCAAGTGGAAAATGTTAACACAAATGACTGTGGATAATTGATTGATCTTACTGGTCTAACAAATTGGTCAAAAGTAAGAAATTACTCTGGATTTGGGGTGAATTCATCAAGAAAAAGTAAAAAGCCCAGGTGCCTTCACACCAAACAAGACCAAATCACCTCAGAATTGAGAATGGGCTGGCACAAAAACTGGACCACAAAAATAGAGGTGGAGGTTAAACATGTTTAGATTTATTTAAATAAAAAACATCTCATGAACATGAAAGCCTGAAGTGCTTTGTGACTAGAAAGGGCACATAATGATAGGCTAAAGGACTTGAATATGAAACAACATGGTTTATAAAGCTAGAAACACCAATCAAAATGCACAGTTACATGTCATAGAACACATTTCTCATAAAACATGTTTTTAACTGCACCACTATTTTTGTTTTTTGTTCCAGTTTTTGTGCCAGACCATTTTCAGTTTTGAGGTGATTGGGGGGCAGATATTGGAGCAGATGTACAGTATCAAAGAGTGAGGTTAGAGCTTGTCACTGTGAAATTTCTCCACTCTCTGTTCATTTCCATGGGATTTTTTTAAGACCAATTTTTAAAGAATAATGAATGTGGGAATAAAGGAAAATTCACAGGAATCAAGACCAAAGGTTCACTTCACCAAATTTCTCCTGCTTCACTCTGCTTAATGCTTCAACATTAGCAATAATAATATGGAGCTGGTTCCATCTTGGACAGAATCCTCCATTGATAATGCAGATGTTCCAAACACTCTTAAATGATACAATACTTCGCAACCAATAGCCACACTGGTATCTACCATGATCACCAACCATATCACCAACTATATCATCAGAGGTCTTACAGCACCAGCTGACCCTAATGGGGATTTACTGTGAAGGAACATTTATCTACCATTCTGGACAGTAGGACAATCCTTAATGCAATTTTAACTCCAACATTGATCACAGTGAAACTGGGATATCATGGCAGATAGGCCTGCAGTTACCTCTGCAAGACTATACACATCTAGTGATGATCGAATTTTTTTTGTAGGCATGGATTTGCAGCGAATTGGGTGCGGGAGCGTCAAATTGGGTGCTACCGTTTAAAAAAAGACGCGGTCACATTAAGTTGGGCGCGGTCACGTTAAAAAAGGTGTGGCCACGTCAAAAAATGGGCACAGTCATGTAAAAAAAGCATGGGCCACAAAATAAATAGACGTGGGTGGCTAATAAATAGACGCGGGCGACAAAAAAAATTGCGCAAATTCCTGCTTAAAAAAGCTTTATTTCTGACTACACAAACAACGTGTTTCGGGGTCCCTCAAGCCCTTTTTTCAAGTGTATATTGTGATATATAAGTGACCGTACACATCTATTGGAATTTTGTTAAGGGATCACATTATGGGACAGATTTATCAAAGTGTGAAATTGAGGATAGTAAAATTATGACACTTTAGGGATTTTTTGTAATTTTAGAAATGTTTTTTTTTTTAAATCTAAATTTCTAAAATGTAAACTTTGTGCAATTAGAAATAAACATAATACCCAAAAAACCACGAAAAAACTCAAAGTAGTTTAATATTTTACGATTTGCTCAGGGCAGCTTCTACATGACTCACAAGCTTTTAGATGTTGTAGGTTTACAGTTAAGTTTTTTGTGGTTTTTACACTTGATGAGTATTGGCAATTTTGTTCTTGGATGACAACTATGGACTGTTAACAGAGCATTCCTGGTGCTGTTTTTTCAGTGTCACGCACTTCTTTGAACCTCTCAAAACTAAATTTAATATCCAAAAAAGGGGATTAATATGATCTGGATCACTAACAAAAGTAATGCCCCAGTTGTTGGAATTATAGGACTCCACAAACCCATCTACAGATGTGTCATCTCCATCCCAAGCAAGAATGAGATTACTGATGTACAGATAAAATATAACAATATAATGGCAAGATGGGTCACTATCACTAGAGACATATTACTGTCCCAAATCTCCATAAAAAAGTTGGCATGCAATGGGGAAAAATATCTCTTCATACTTTAATGTACGGGCCCCATACCTTTAAAAAAGCATGGATGCAAGTTTGTTTTTATGCTTAGGAATAATCACAAGAAACTCATCAAGCTGAATTTGAATCATGTTCCAATAAAGATTGTCATTTTAACTTGATACAGTTGTTCGGTGGTCTCATAAAGCACCCATCTTCAGATTTGAATCCATAATTCTCTCTTTTTGCTATGGGATCAAGGCTGCACCTAGCAGCGATGATGAGTTTAATCCTTAAATCAGAACGGAGAACCTTATATGGGGAAGGTTCTGTACAATGTTCTGCAATATTGGTGCTACTTATATTGTTGTCCACAGTGCAGTGATAGACAAGAAAACATACTTATACCTACAATAGAGATACCCAGGTGATGGATACATAAGTTTAACAAAATGACCAGTACTGATTTGCCTTATGGTGGCACCTATAGGTTTCCCTCAGCCTTCTTACTGGGGTATGATGGGAGGGGTGTGATTACACTCATTTTAAACCTCATTTTAAACCTGTGTAAAAGGTTAATCTGAGAGTTAGAGATGTAGCGAACTGTTCGCCGGTGAACTAATTCGCACGAAAATCGGGTTTTCGCAAGTTTGCAAGTTCGCGAACTTTTAGCGATGTTCGCAATTTTGGGTTCGCCGTAGCTGGAGTCAAATTTTGACCTCTCACCCCAGAGCCAGCAGATACATGACAGCCAATCAGGCAGCTCTCCCTCCTGGACCACCCCTGGACCACTCCCTTCCATATATAAACCAAAGCCCAGCAGCCATTTTACATTCTGTCTGTGTGTGCTTGTTGAGTTAGCATAGGGAGAGAGCTGTGCAGGGGTTTGAGGGACAGTTTAGGTAGCTTTGCTGACTAGTAATCTACTTTCTACTGCTCTGTATTTAGCTGCTGGGGACAGCTGTCCTGCTGATCTCATCTGCTGTAACCCAATAGTCCTTTTTATTTGCTTTTATTTTCTGATTACTGATTACAACAATGTATTTTTCAGAGAAATGTTTGCCCTTGATCCCCCTCCTGCATGCCACTGTTCAGGTTGTGGCACCCTTTAAACAACTTTAAAATTAGTTTTCTGGCCATAAATGGCTTTTCTAGGTTTCAAAGTTCGCCTTCCCATTGAAGTCTATGGGGTTCGCAAAGTTTGCAAAAGTTCGCACTTTTTGGCAGAAGTTCACGAATGGGTTCGCAAACTTTTTTTGTGAGGTTCGCTACATCTCTACTGAGAGTCTTGAAGTATCTAACCTGTTATATCCTGACCCAATGTTATTTGTATCTGAAGTGGGGTTACTGTTAAACTTCTGTGGGACATTATGTTTGCACATCTTCCCTTCTGCCGAATAGAAAATATGTAAACGATTGCTGTGATTCACTAAAAAATGCCTATAGTAGTAAAGTGAGAAGCTTTATTTACAGAACACAAAGAGAAGCCAAATCAGTTTACACTAGGGGGTCGATTTACTAATCCACGAACGTATCGAAAGCGTCCGAATGCATTTTTTTTGTAATGATCGGTATTTTGCAATTTTTTCGTAGCCGTCGCAACTTTTTCGTAAATTGTCACGACTTTTTCATAGCCGGTATGACTTGCACGAATTATCGCGACTTTTTCGTAGCCATCGCGGAAAAATCAGAAAGGTTTGCCCGCCGTTTACTAGCGCTCAATACAAAAAAGTTGGGACAATTCGCACAAGTTGTAACGGCTACGAAAAAGTTGCGACAATTCGCGCAAGATGTAATGGCTACGAAAAAGTCGTGACGGCGACGAAAAAAACGCAAAAAAATACGAAAAAGTCGCAAAATATTTGTTTCCAATCTGATTTTTACCCATTCGGAATTCGGATTCGTGGATTAGTAAATCAGCCCCTAGGGATGCACCGGATCTACTTTTTTGGATTGAGCCGAATCCCCAAATCCTTCGTAAAGGATTCAGCGAATACTGAACCAAATTCTAATTAGCATATGCTAATTACAAATTTAAACTCCTGTGTTTACGTGACAAAAATGTTATGTTTAGGATTCAGTTTGGCCAGGAGCATGGATTCAGCTAAATCCAAATCCTGCCGGAAAAGGCAGAATCTTGGCCAAATCCCAAACCAAATCCTGGATTCGATGCATCCCTAGTTTATACAACTAAACTATTTACTAAAAAAAAGTTGCCAGGAAAAGTCGCTGTGAGAAAAGTGGTAAAAAAAATTGAATTTTTCCTATTGTCGCTGCTAAAATCCAGACTTTATTAGATTTAAACTACAACAATTCAAAAAAGTCGAGTTTTCAGACAAAACCCAGCAAAATCTCAAAATGTTTCAATACAAAAGAATGAACTTCAAGGAAAGGGAAGGGACCTCTGCCATTGGCTTCTACATGAACTCGGCAAGTTGAATCTGGAGAATTGTCTAATTTAGATTTGTAGCCATTTAGATGCATAGTAAATCACTGGAGTCTCTGCGACTTTTTCAGAAAAATCCAAATTGAGTTTAAAATAAAAAAAATCGATGGTTAGTAAAGGAGTCCCATAGACAAGAAGGTGAAAGAAGAATTTATTTAACAATAATATATTAAGCAGAGATAGAAAATGAATTGTTAGTATTTTAGGAATCTTTTAGCAATTTACAATTGTTGTTTACTTATTGCTGTAACAGGGATTCTTTCCACTCCCGATATTTTTCACATTTCATATAATATAATATATATTTATCTTAAGAACTCGCAAGATATTTGTAAAACAATGTATTTTGGGTTAATAATTAAAATAGAATGAGACCAGATGCAGACATGTTACCCCTTCTCACTTGTTTGAAATGTGCGCTTCCTACAGTACTTAAATAATTGAAAAAGTTGGATCTGCGCTAAACACTATACTGCCATGACCAGTAGTCTGGTAAAGTAACCACTAAATATGCATAGAGTATCCGCTTTAACTGTAAAATATATATACTTAAAATTGACAAAATTAATTACTACAGGAAATAGCTACTCTTGTGTTCAGTTCAGGCCTGTGAAATATGATGTAACATTTAGGGGCAAATATACAGCCCAATAATCCAGCACTGGAGGCTAATATGGCAAATATCTCAACTGCCACCATTCTACTGCCCTTACTGCTCAGGTATGCAGGGACAAATGCCCCCCACACGCTACAGAACCCCAACATACTGAAAGTGATGTTTTTAGCCTCATTAAATCGGTCAGGGAAATCCTTGGCTAGAAATGCAGCAATGAAACTCAGTAGGGCCAACGTTCCTATATATCCAATTATACAGAAGAAGAAAGTGACTGATCCCTCATTGCACTTTAAAATAATTGTGTCCATTTCTGAAACTGTATCAGCCTCCAAAAAGGGTGGGTGAGAAGCCATCCACACAGCGGAGATTACAGTGGAACCCAAAGAGCATATAGTCACTAATACAATGGCCAGTTGGGTTCCTACATACTTCTTCAGCTTGCTCCCAGGCTTTGTGGCATTGAATGCAATAATAACTGTGAGAGTTTTAGCCAACACAGAAGAAACAGAAATAGTAAATACAATCCCAAATGTTACTTGTCGGAGGAGACAACATATCTGAGTTGGGCGCCCAATGAATAATAAAGTGCAGAGGAAACACAACATGAGAGAGATGAGGAGGAGACAGCTGAGATTTTGGTTATTGGCTCTCACAATAGGAGTCTCCCAATATTTCACAAAAACTCCCTGTACAGCAGAAGTTGTGAGGAAGAGCACCAAGGCAATGGAAGCCAAACTGGCCCCCAGAGTCTCCTCATAGGAAAGGTAGTTTATCATTTTGGGAACACAAGCAGTTCTCTGTTTATTGGACATTTCATACCCAGGGCATCTGAAGCAACTTGGAACATCTAAAATGTAGAACATAGTTATAGACGTACATTATAAGTTTAAGTGAAAACCTCAAAACAGTAAATAATATTTACCTAGAAGTTTTTCTTTTCAAACGTTTGCTGGATTAAGTGTTGATTAATGTTGCAGACAAGGGCTGGGCCAAACCCCATAGGTATAAACCACCACGAGAAAGACAAGACTTGCAATCAGCTTACACTGACTTTGCTTAAAGGCATTTGGAGTTGAACTAAATGTATCTCAACCTTTTTATTTCTAAAAAAACTTTATTTGCCCCTTTCATCCAAACTGTCACCGTATTAAACTGAAGTGGCCGTACATTTTTCAACGGAGGATTCAGTGACAACTGGTGTAACTTCAAGCAGATATTGCCCTTAGTTTTATTTGCAGCAGGGCAATAGCAGTTTCACACACCATAAAGAAACAAATTAGTTTATTTTTCTGATACCAAAACAGGCTGTTCCACGTACAATTTAAAAATAGGGATGCATTGGGCTGAATCCAGACTTTTTTTGAAGGATTTGATTGGCCGAATCCACGGTCCCGGCCGAACCGAATCTGAATCCTAATTAGCATAAATTAGCATATGCTAATTAGAACTTGGAGAGGGTTAAATGGTCAGGGGAATTTTTTTTTCGCAAAGTGCGTTAACCCCTTCCAATCCTAATTAGCATATGCTAATTAGTATTCAGATTTGATTCGGGATTCGGCAGAATCCGTCAGGGTGGGTTTGGGGGTACGGCTGAACCCAAAAAAGTGGGTTCGGTACATCCCTACTGAAAACCTATAAAACCTGCTCATTGTATCATGCCTTGGCTACTATTATGGAAACTGAAACCAGAAAAAAATGACTTCTAGCCTATCTGGCCTTTTCTCCTAAGCTTTCTTACTAGCTTGTCCCCCACTTCCTGGATAGATATCTCACTCCCAGATCCACCCCTTTATCACAGGTTTTAACTAGGGATGCACCAAACCCACTTTTTTGGGTTTGGCTGAACCCCCAAACCCACACTGAAGTATTTGGCCGAATCCCGAACCGAATCTGAATCCTAATTAACATGCATTAATTAGGATTGGCAGGGGTTAAAAATTAAAAAAAAACTTTTCACCTGGCAATTTAACCCTTTTCGAATGCTAATTAACATATGCAAATTTATGTTAATTAGGATTTGGATTCAGTTTGGCCGGGACCACGGATCCGCCCGAATCCTTAAAAAAAAGCCCAGATTCGGTCAAATCCCGAACCGAATCCGGGATTCGGTGCATCCCTAGTTTAAACTATTGCAACCCTTGTACTGTTTTTTAGCCTGAGTGAAGACAGCCTTTGTTATTCTCCACATCTTTTCTGCCTCATAGAACATTCTGAGAGATATTCCTTTTCTCTGTGGTTTCTGTAATTACTGTGCCACAACGAATAAAAAGAAATGGCATTACAAGGATTAAAAAATAAATATTTTGAGCAAGGGAATATTCCTAATGGCCATTAAGTGACACATAGGGGCAAACTCTAAAATTTCTCATTTCCTCGAATGTCTGACATTTACTAAAAAATCAGGTATGAAAAAGTCATTGAGGGGAAAAAGTTGCAGAAACTTCAACGTTTTCTAATTGTCGCCCCGAAACCTCTACTTTTTTTAATTGGCACACAAAAAAACATCAAAACGCTGAAACCTCCAAAGTTTTGAGGCAAAAGAAAGATTTTCCAGGAAAAGGAAGGGACCTCTGCTATTGACTTCTACATGAGCTCAGCAGTTTTAGATGGTGAGTTGTCACTTTTCTTTCTGTAACATTTAGGGGCACATTTACTAAAACTTGTGAACCTCTTATAAACTCGACATGGTATAAATTTGAATTAAACTCAATCATTGCTGTATATATAAAATGTTACGATAATGCTTGAATCGTTCGTATGAAATTTTCGAGTTTACATTCGAAAATCCCAAATTTTTTAAGCCGGAAGTATTGTTAAACGGATGTTTGTTTCCATGAATCCTCTTTATTTTTTCCCAAACAGGAAGTGCTCCAGCAGCCATTTTAGGAGCATTGGCGCTCATTCTTGGAAAACAATAATGTGTTTAACTTCCACTTGAAACTGGGTGAAATAGAAAACAATGATGGGATTAACTTCCCTTGAAAAGGTGTAAAATTAAACACAGTGAAGAGATTAACTTCCCTTTGAAAAGGCGTGAAATAGAAAACAGTGAGGGGATTAATTTCTACTTTAAACTGGGTGAAAAAGAAAACAACAAGGGGATTAACGTCTCCTTAAAACTGGGTGAAACAGAAAACAATTGGGAGATTAACTTCTCTTCTTCTTTTGACAAAAAAGTTAACTGAACATTAATACATTTCAAATTATGGGAGTTATTTTCAAAAACTTGAATTTTTCAAGGAATGTTTCTGAAAGACTCTAATTGTTCGAGAAACAATATCAGAAAAATCGAGTACTGGCAAAAACCCATTCGTAAATCTAAAAGTAAAGGAAAAATTGATTTTCTCAAAAAAGTAAATGTGCCCCTTAGCGCTAAAAATCTGAACTGAGGAAAAGAAAAATCTGATGGTTACTAAATGGCCCCCATAGATTTTTGGTTGCTTTTTTGATTCATAGCTGCAGACAGCATTGTTTGCCCCAGCAAACTTTAGTCCTAAGGGGTCATTAAATGTCCAGGACAGGTAGGAACCACAACTTTCTCTTATTTTGCCAGAGTGACCTGTGCAGAAGATTGAACATTTTAGGGGAAAAGACATCATTCCTGACAAAGTGATGTCAAGCCCAAGTCTGCCCAAAATGTTGCATCTGCTAAGCTGGTCACTCTTTGGTGTAATAAACTGGTAAATTTCCTAACAGTTCCAAGAAAGTGCAATTCTCCTGTAAAGTATAGTGAGTTCTAGTGATGGCATCCAGGGAAATAAAGCACCATAGGAGATTAATAGAGGTGAGAAGGATTCCTTCTACTGGTTTTCTGAAACCAACTTTGTCTCTTACCTGATGTGTTGGACATTTCCCCATCTACACACGGGACACAGTCATAACAACAAGATGGTGCCCATTTTCTTTTAGATTTTCTGTGTCCTGGGGCACAAGGTGCATTGCAGAGAGACTGAGGGGTCTGTATTGTAATATACAAAGACATATCAAGTCATGGATCAGAACATCTGCAGCATGTTGAGGATACACAGCTATCTTATTTTTCAGGAGATTAGAGCTGCTTTATATAGTTCACTTCCATATACAACATCATTGTAAACATAAATGTAATTTTTGTTTTTAGAACAGTAAATCAAAGGATGTGGATTTGGGGAGTTTATGCATTTATGTTGTGTAAGGCTTTATTAGATACAACAGATTGTGTGGGGCTTTGTGTAGACAATAAATAAAAGATAACGGAAACATGTTGATGGGAAAGATTCTCTGATTAAATCCAGGGTTTCCACTTCAAAATTCAACATAGTGAAAAAGAATAAGATGTATATAGAAGGGGTAGTTAACCTTCAGGATAGTCCTTTTAATATCCTGGTATGGTTTACAAAGGGGTTCAGAAGGGTTATTCACCTATATGCAGTTGGCCTACACGGAATGTAGTTTCTTCTGGATCCAGTTGTAGAGTGTTTAGGTGGGTTTTAGATCTGTTTTATAATCTAAAAGGGATCATTTAACCACAACCAGGTCAAGGCTACACTTATTCCTAACCTTATATGCCAACAACCTCAGCCCCCAGGCCCATAGCATAGACAATTACAGCATGAGTCCAAGATGAACGTTAGAGGTCACATCTCCATTTTCACACTGGTTAGAGAAGATTAACAATTAGCAAACACTTTAAAATGAATTAACACCCCTGGAATCTTTCCTAAAACAACTGGAGTGAACAGGTCTCCTGCTGTGCCAGGCAATCAGTCCTCACCCCAAATCCCCTAGCTTCCTGGGAGAATAGCCAAAGAGGAACAGGATTGGACTCTACTGAGAAGAAAGGTGGCCATACACACTCAGGTTTGAGTCTTCTTCCTAATGAACGTTTGAATATCGTATCAGTTTAAAATCTAAAACTCACATTCAGCCTGAAATTTTAGGATAAAGCCTCAAAAGTCACCAAAACAAAAATGTGACCAACACAAAAATGACGCTGATACAAAAAATGCTCATTGACTTTAACGCATGTACAAATTGTTGCCAGTGTAAAATTTGCTGCATGTAAAATTTGCAGCAGATAAAATTTGTTGCCTATTGGCTTCAATGCGTTTCACAATTTTTTTGCCTTTCCCAAATATTTTAGCAGTTCCTGGATTTTTTGGTGAAGCTAAATGGGACAGATTTGCTCATCACTATCCCTGACCTAAGAGGAACATTCCCATAGATTGTACTGTGCCATATTTTTCCCACCCCCAAGGAATCAGTTGCTCTTATACGTGCATGTATAGTATAATAAGCTCGGAAGTAAGACCTGTACTGTTCATCTGCCCAATCACAGCAGGGTAAGAGAAACCTTGGAGAAACAAAAACATGGCAGCACTGAGCCAGTCCATATTTCAAGGAATAAGTACATAGAATATTCTCAGGGTTGAATTACTTTTTCAGTAAGAGTTGGCCTTGGATAAAAGTGAGTGATTTTAGTACTGGGGGTGCCTAACACTGCTATGTAGTTATGTTTACACTTACCATGTTGAAGTGTGGGCCCCACAAGTCAGCGCTGCTATTAATATAAAATTGTGTCTCGTGGTCTGATACATTAAAACTTCCAACTTTTCTTGAAACAATATGATGCCCCGGAGAGAAAAGCCACTTTATAATGTCATAGCGTGCCGGGGGGTCCCCATGTTCGTTGAAGGAGTGGGTGTCATTGGGAAACGTGGTAAAGGTGACATTGCGTACAAACTGGTTTATCTAGGAAAGAGAGAAGTATTGCTTTGTAAATGCCCATACAGGTACATGTTGGTAAGTAGGAGAGTCCCGCCAGTGACTAGTGATGAGTGAATCTGTCCCATTTTGCTTTGTTTAAAAATTCATAGAACTGCTGGAAAATTCATAAAATGGCAAAAAAAAAAAATTGTTGAATACAATGAAGTCAATAGGTGATCATTTTATGCACACAACATTTTTTACTCGCAACTTTTTTTCTCACTCCACATGCAATAAAGTCAACGGGTAGTTTTTGTTTTGCCGAAACTTTTTTTGTCTCAGCAACATTTTTTTTTTTTGACACCTTTTTTATTTTCATGCAGATTTGCAAAAAAAATTCACGGATGCGGAATTTCACTGCAGATCCATGCCTGGTGAAAAAATTCACTCATCACTACCAGTGACCAAAACTCCACCTCATTTATATGCAAAGCAGTAGACATCCTGGGCATGAAGTTTTGCTAATTGCTTTGTTTATTAACCCATTATGCATGAGTTGAGAGCATAAGCTAAAATTGCTCATAATCACAAACCTGCCGGGCCTCCCAACTCATTGACCCCATATCTTCTAGCTTTATTGGGACATCCCTGTGCTTTATAGTGGCCAAAAAAGAGTTGCCATTAGTGATGAGCGAATCTGTCCTGTTTAGCTTTGCATCTTTTTTGACGCAACTTCGACTTTTTTGATGCGACCGCGCCATTTTGACGCAACCAACACTTTATTGACATACAATTAATTTTTCGGCATCAATTTTTCTCCGAAGTTAGTACAGCTAGAAAATTTGTGAAATGCTGAAACATTTGCGAAATGTGTTTGTCGAGCAATTTTTTTTTTGCCGTCCGGGTCTTGTTTGTCGCCAGCATCTTTTTTTTTTTTTTTGCCCGTGCTTTTTTTTGATGCGCAACAATTTTGTCTGACGTGCGACTAATTTTTCCGTGGGGAATTTTCACTGAAGTTTTGCCAAACAATTCGCCAATGGTGAAATGCATATATTCGCTGCAAATCCATGCCTGGTGAAAAAATTTGCTCATCACTAACGGGCGACAATTTTTTGTCATGCACCAAATTTTTACTCAGCACATTTTGACGCCTGAATCCATGCCTGTGGAATTATTTCACCCATCACTACATACCAATTCCAAATTCTCTCAGAAAAATACATTAAAATGTAAATTTAACATGGACTTTCCCTTTATTAACTAGTAATAAGGTATTTGGAATGCTCATTTCTACTGGTTGGTCCAATCATTTGCCCAATAAGTTAACTGTGATTTAGTAAATCTGTTATTTGAGTGCAAATACAGCTGCCTAAAGCAAAACTGCACCTACCTGCCAGGGTTTGATGTTTCTTTTCAGACTTTCTAACTTGCCCCAGTGATTGGCCGGTGGCTGAGCAGAGTAGAGATTGTGCAGGGCGCGCGCCAGTGCATAGACTGCAGTGTAAACTCTATAAGTGACTCTGTAATTGTGATCCCCATACACTGATACATCTGCCTCACTCAGAGTCTCATTCCCTGTGCAGGTCTTAACTATTTCACCCGGTATTTCCGTTGTAGACCTGGAAATGTCTATGAAAGCGCATACAAATAACGATTGCCATGTAGATACAATCAGTGCATTGTTGGGGTAGTTGTTGGGAGAAAACGTATAGAAGAACTGTTTAAAGCCGGGGATCTCTCCTTCCTGGATCATTAGGGACAAAGAGCCATTTAATGTGGTTTCCATCTTCTGGTCATTAAGCATTATAACTTTGTATATAAAGGAAGACGTGATCCATAACTTTGGGGGGAGGTTGTAAAGAGAAAATAAGTATATGAGGCTGGTTTCTGGGCTAATAAACAGGACAATCACATTAGCAGTGGTCTTCTCAATCGCCTTTAGAAGTTTATAATAAAACTTAATTAAAGCAGAGAAGGCCAAACAGCCCCCTCTACTGGCAAGTTCCTTACTTATCCTTTCCCGGGCTTTGTATCCAATGTCATCATCTGATATAATGAGTCCGACCCATTTCCAGCCAAAGTGCTTCAGTATCTGCACAATCCCATCAATTTCTGCCTCCTCATTGGGGATAGTTCTGTAGAATGATGGGAACTGGGTTCTGTCACTGAGCGCTGGATCCATGGCGCCGTAACTGATCTTGGAGAAAAACAAAAGAAAGGAGAAAGCTCATAGCTCAAAAGGAAAGTACAAACACCAACTGGAACTGTGCAAAAGGCGTCCTGTAGCTTACACTCTTTCTACATCTCTACATGTTGCACCTGTTGTACTATTGATACATATGTTTTCATTACAGGTGTGGGACCTGTTATCCAGAATGCTCAGGACCTGGTGTTTTCCGGATAAGGAATCTCTATAACTTGTCTGCTAAAAATCATATAAATATTGAATTATCCCAAAAGGACTGTTCTGCCCCAATAAGGGGTAATTATATCTTAGTTGGGATCAAGTACAGGTACTGTTTTATTATTACAGAGAAAAGGGAATCATTTAACCATTAAATAAACCCAATAGGGCTGTTCTGCCCCAATAAGGGGTAATTATATCTTAGTTGGGATCAAGTACAGGTACTGTTTTATTATTACAGAGAAAAGGGAATCATTTAACCATGAAATAAACCCAATAGGGCTGTTCTGCCCCAATAAGGGGTAATTATATCTTAGTTGGGATCAAGTACAGGTACTGTTTTATTATTACAGAGAAAAGGGAATCATTTAACCATGAAATAAACCCAATAGGGCTGTTCTGCCCCCAATAAGGGGTAATTATATCTTAGTTGGGATCAAGTACAGGTACTGTTTTATTATTACAGAGAAAAGGGAATCATTTAACCATTAAATAAACCCAATAGGGCTGTTCTGCCCCAATGAGGGGTAATTATATCTTAGTTGGGATCAAGTACAGGTACTGTTTTATTATTACAGAGAAAAGGGAATCATTTAACCATTAAATAAACCCAATAGGGCTGTTCTGCCCCAATAAGGGGTAATTATATCTTAGTTGGGATCAAGTACAGGTACTGTTTTATTATTACAGAGAAAAGGGAATCATTTAACCATTAAATAAACCCAATAGGGCTGTTCTGCCCCAATAAGGGGTAATTATATCTTAGTTGGGATCAAGTACAGGTACTGTTTTATTATTACAGAGAAAAGGGAATCATTTAACCATTAAATAAACCCAATAGGGCTGTTCTGCCCCCAATAAGGGGTAATTATATCTTAGTTGGGATCAAGTACAGGTACTGTTTTATTATTACAGAGAAAAGGGAATCATTTAACCATTAAATAAACCCAATAGGGCTGTTCTGCCCCAATAAGGGGTAATTATATCTTAGTTGGGATCAAGTACAGGTACTGTTTTATTATTACAGAGAAAAAGGAAACCAATTTTACAATTCTGAATTATTTGATTAAAATTGAGTCTATGGGAGACAAGATTTCCGTAATTCTGAGCTTTCCGGATAAGGGATCCCATACCTGTATTTTAAAACTGATTTCATTCTGAAATAAAAAAAGTGCTTTATAAACATTATTCGAAATCAAAGAAAAAAACATTATTTTGAAAATGTTTGATTAGGTCCCATATTAAGCGATGGTAATTTAAAATGCAGGTCAATAAGCTAAATCCTAGAAACAGAGGAAAATGAAGAAATCGGCCTCATACATTTATAGCAGATGGGTACTGAAATATAAAGAGATCATTTGCAGAAATCGGCATTACTGGTCTGTTTGTATGATAATAATGAACACGTACCTGTGGGTAACTAAGGACTCCTACAAGTTGGGCAATGGCGTATGTTGTACCGGTAGACAAGTCTCCCACAAATCCCACCATCTTACTGTTCCCCCAGCAGCTGAAATTGGGAACATTTTGTTGATTTCCAGAAAATGCATCAAATGCGCCAAAGAGAGACTTTTTTGCAGAACCGCAGGAGTCAAATATCTGGTAGCCCAGAGTTATATTGGGCAGGATCCAGGAACTCCTGTTTATCTCCTCAACTGCAAATATGAAGGCCAAGTAATGACGGTAATATCGAAACGTTGTCCTGTAGGGTGTAATAAGAAAAAATCTATATAAAATAACATATTTGAAATCTTATATCAGTAAAATATTTGTTCTAACTCTGACTTTTACCTTTATTTTATAGGAAATATATTTTTCCTATTTTTTTAATGTTATTCAGATTTAAGAGGAGCATATTTCTCTGCCTCTCATTGGTGCATATATACACAGAGGTAGTCATTTATCAAAGGATCTGAACTGAAAAAGCATGAATGAAAAAAAGTTGTGGAAAATTTATGAAAACTATGACTTTTTCAACTTGTCGCATAATAACAGTGACTTCCATCTTCCAGTTGTAAAAGGGAAACCTGCCATTGACTTCTACATGATCTCTACAGATGCTGTATATTTGGATTCAGAGTTGGAAAAGTTGCCACTTTCTTTTCCATGTCTTTTTTTGGGTCTTTGGTGTCAAAAAGCCTGACCCCAAAAGTTGTGGCTTAGAAAATGACCCCATAAAAGTTAACTTAATGTTGAACCACCTCGTTAACAGCTCCACCCAACCTTACAGCTTCATTGTGAAAATCAGTTGCTGCACAATGTTTAAATATCTCCCCTCCTAAATCTTTGGGCTCAGAACTCTCAGATGCCCTTTTTGCCTGCCCTAAAACCAGCCATGGGTGCTTCTGGCCTTTGGGTTTTGCCCTTAGTCCTTGTTAGTACCTTGCTCCAGGCATAACTTTAGGTACATACTATTTACCGATTGGGTTAGAGCAGTGACCCCCAACCAGTGGCTCCGGGGCAACATGTTGCTCCCCAACCCCTTGGGTGTTGCTCTCAGTGCCCCCAAACCAGGGAGTTATTTTTGAATTCCTGACTTGGGGGCAGGTTTTGGTTGAATAAAAAGAAGATTTCCTACCAAATAAAGCCCCTGTAAGCTGATAGGGTGCATAGAGGCCCCTGATAGCCAATCACAGCCCTTATTTGGCTCCTCCATGAACTTTTATGGTGCTTGTGTTGCTCCCCAAGTCTTTTTACATTTGACTGTGGCTCAGTAAGTAAGAAAGGTTGGGGGGCCCTGGGTTAGAGTGATGTTACTGCAGATTCAATTCTTATAACACTTTAATAAAGCCAAAAACTTACAGAGCACAAAACACTTTCCATGGTTCCAATGTAAAATTAAATCTCTCCCTCATGTAGAAATCATTCAACTGCAGGAAAGCCCCAATAACCAAGTCCCCCGGTTTCATGTCGGATGTGTATGTGTGAGTCCTGAGGGCACAAGCAGAGCCGGGGGGGAGATCAGTATCAGAAGCCGCAGGAAATATATACAGAAATACAGCCAGCAGTAACATGCTTCCTTTAGTGAAATACAGAGCAGCAGGGACGGGGAATCTGGTAGAACATTCTCCCATAATGTCATCGGCACAGAGCGGCTTCTATTTATCCTTCAGGTAGAAATTTATTTTGGCAGAACCTGTAATTTTTTTTTTTATTTCCAGATGAAGAAAGCCTGATGGATCTAATGAAATAAAACGAATTTAACCTTACATAAGAGTGACAATTATTTTGTAACCCTTTCAACAGGACTCTTGTGTGTAAATTGTCTGTATTAAAGGGGTACTTGATCCAAAATGTGTATGTAGGTATATTTTTATTTACACGGCGATGCACGTGAATGCAACAAAGGGGGTCATTACAATATTAGATAAATGCAAAATATAATAATCAATACCAATACTGTAAATACAAAGGACAGTTGCATTAAAGATTCCACAGTGCTAAGAGTCAAAGAGACAAGAGGATGAAGGTCCCTGTTCTGTAGAGCTTACAATCTAAATGGCAGGATATTAAGTGCTGCCGGTTACAATAGGTGCTATATAAGTGCCAGCTCCCAGTTTATGTGCTATGTGAGTGCTCCAAGAAGGAGCCTTTGAGAAAATTGGCAGCTGGAGTGCGAGTGCCAACTAAAGCTGTAGTAAAGGAGACTGAAAGTCCTAAAAAGCCTGAACAGGTACACATTGAAATACAACAACACATTGAAAGAAAGGCTGACAAAGTAGAGTCTGTAGGAACAGTTGAGAAGAGACTGCAGAAAGAGCAACATGGAAGACCAGTTGGGTAACCTTCCATAGTCCCCAATGTTGGGAAACAGCAGTGTGATAGCAAAGCCCAGAACATGGATCAGGAACAATGAATGCAGGTAAGGGCCAAAGCTATGGAGCAGCTTCAGGCCCAACTAAAAGCCGGTCAAATGTAGGAAAAGGTATCTGAGAGAGGGTTCAGTACAGAGAAGCAAAGTCTTTGTGGTAGGTTCCCAGTAAAGAGTGATATCCAAAACAGAGACACTGTAGCAACCTCAGCTAAATATGTGGTACTTTAAGTTTTAGAAAGACTGGTGATTTCTGAACCCCAAGTTACCTGTACCAGGGAAAGTATCACTGACGTGTGTGATGTTGAGGATCAAGACAGAACGAGAAGAAGATCATTGCTGGAATATATATATATAAATTTTTTGCTCTAAAATGTTGATGTCTGAAATGAATAACAAAGAAGTTTCTGTAACCCCATCTTGGCTAGTATTTTGCCAATGCCCAGCTAGAGGGCATGAGCATGGACACATGTGACTCTAACCCGCAGGATGGGCCTTCACAAAGGGGAAGAAATGCGCTTATGAGAGGTTGTGATACTGAAACTCTCCCCTGCCAAAGGTGTAAATGCTGAAAGTAGAACACCAGAGGTTCTTTGATCATTAACTAGAAGTTGGTTTATCGGTGCAATCCAAAGCCTGTGCAGGGTGAATACTCACAGCAATGGGGTATAGTTGTAAAGTATCATGTGCAGTGTTGTAGCACCATGTTGAAGACTCATGTGGGAAAGTAGACTGAAGTCCCAAGGATTTTCGCCATAAATGGCCCAGATCCCTACAGCTGATGGTGGTTCAGGGATAGGAACTAATCTGACACCTGCAGTCCCTACAATAAGGCAGCAGAGCCTTGGGGGTACTAAACCCACTAATTTCTCCTTTGTTGGAGCCACAACTGCTCTTGCTAGAGCTGCTATTACAGGAGTCTAACCTGCACACTGACTTCATGGGGTCCCTGCTCCCCGACTTATATCTCCAGAGCTATGGCTTCCTCTAGGGCTCGATGCTTCTGGGCCTAGTTGGTCCAGGCTCCTTGGAACACAACCTTCTGCTGGTAAGAGGATTTACTTGATTGCCGGTGGGAAAGCATATTTAACGGTGGGTGACAAATCTCCCTGTGTGGCTACTGGCTGGCTTGTGTGTTTGCAACCCTTGTACCATCATTCTGGTTGAATGTAATCAATCTCAAATCTAACCCTCTGTGTATTTTACCAAAATTTAATTTTTACAGTGAAGGCAGTGAGGTTGGGGAATGCCCAGCCGGGGGATGTTGGGTAGGCGGTTCCTCACGGTGAGGGCAGTGAGGTTGGGGAATGCCCTGCCAGGGGATGTTGGGTAGGGGGTTCCTCACGGTGAGGGCAGTGAGGGGGTTGGGGAATGCCCAGCCGGGGGATGTTGGGTAGGGGGTTCCTCATGGTGAGGTCAGTGAGGTTGGGGAATGCCCTGCTGGGGGGTGTTGGGTAAGGGGTTCCTCATGGTGAGGGCAGTGAGGTTGGGGAATGCCCTGCCGGGGGATGTTGGGTAGGGGGTTCCTCACGGTAAGGGCAGTGAAGGGGTTGGGGAATGACCAGCCGGGGGATGTTGGGTAGGGGGTTCCTCATGGTGAAGGCAGTGAGGTTGGGGAATGCCCTGCTGGGGGGTGTTGGGTAGGGGGTTCCTCACGGTGAGGGCAGTGAGATTGGGGAATGCCCTGCCGGGGGATGTTGGGTAGGGGGTTCCTCACGGTGAAGGCACTGAGGCTGGGGAATGCCCAGCCGGGGGATGTTGGGTAGGGGGTTCCTCATGGTGAGGGCAGTGAGGTTGGGGAATGCCCTGCCGGGGGGTGTTGTGTAGGGGGTTCCTCACGGTGAGGGCAGTGAGGTTGGGGAATGCCCTGCCGGGGGATGTTGGGTAGGGGGTTCCTCACGGTGAGGGCAGTGAGGTTGGGGAATGCCCTGCCGGGGGATGTTGGGTAGGGGGTTCCTCACGGTGAGGGCAGTGAGGTTAGGGAATGCCCTGCCGGGGGATGTTGGGTAGGGGGTTCCTCACGGTGAGGGCAGTGAGGGGGTTGGGGAATGCCCTGCCGGGGGATGTTGGGGTAGGGGGTTCCTCACGGTGAGGGCAGTGAGGAGGTTGGGGAATACCCTGACGGGGGATGTTGGGTAGGGGGTTCCTCACAGGGAATGCCCTGCCGGGGGCTGTTGGGTAGGGGGTTCCTCACGGTGAAGGCAGTGAGGCTGGGGGGGTGTTTTGATGGCAGATCACATAATCAGATGGTTAGTGATGAGTGAATCTGTCCCATTTTGCTTCACTAAATGGCGAAAAAAATCATGAAACATCGCAAAATGTGGCTACCACACAACTACTCTACAGAGAGGAGCTAGAGAGTAGAAGAAAACAAATCACGTTACCAACAAATGTTCATGTGAATGGACAGAAAGTCTCCTGCATTTCCTAAAGCCTTCTGTGTATGTGGGGGTTAAGATTTTCCAGCTGCTATTCAGGCCTGGATTTGTGGGCAGGCCATAAAGGCCCATACCTAGAACGGCAAAGATCTGGAGGCTGCATCTGCTTTGGGAACTGGATGGGGGATGTTGACAGCTGTTTGAATCTCCTGCTCGCTCAGTCCCCAGTGCAGCTAATCAGGGAGGGGGCGCAAGTGTAGAGAAGTGAGAGGGCGGGACTAGGGGTGTGAGTGCGCAAGGGGGGGGGGCGGGGATGTTAGTAGCCTTGGGGCCCTCAACTTTTAAATCTGCTGCTGGTGCTATTACCTTCAAGGTAAAGGGCCTGATTCACTAAAGGGCGATAAAACGTGTGCTATTCTTATTGTGCGCTAAAGTTTTTACCGCCGCTTAATTTTGGCGATTTTCCGCACGATTCACTATAAGCATACTCGCGCTTTTTTACGCGCCATATTGCAAGCGTTATTTAACTCGCGAAAGACTATTTCAATGCGGTATTTGCCTGTACATGCGCTAAATACGCGAATAATCGCCGAATATGAATGGTAGCATAGAAATAGTGTATAAAAATTGTCGAAGCATATAAATGGTGTATATAAATATTAGCCACATATAAATAGTAGCATATAAATAGTAGCATATAAATAGTAGATGCTTATAAATAGTAGCCACTAGTGATGAGCAAATGTGTTCTGGTTTCTTTAGTGAAAAATTAGCAAATCTTTCGAAAGATCCACGAAACGGCAAAAATGTTGGGCGGGCAAAAAAATTGTTGCCCGTGACTATTATTTTTTGACACTTGTATCAATTTTTGGATGTGCGGTGAATTTTTGCGTGGCGAATTTTTTCATGCGTTTTGCCATTGGCGGATTGTTTTGCGAAACGCATGAAAAAATCCGCCGCGAAAAAATTCAACGCACGTCCAAAAATTCGCTGCAAATCCATGCCTGGCGAAACATTTCATCACTTGTAGCCAAATAGAAATAGTTGCGCAAATGAACGCACGCCATGTTAGCCATACACGCCAATACTTGCGGAAAATTACTGTATTAAAAATGACCATTTCGCTGCAAACTGGCAGCTGCGTCACTCTAGGGGAAACACAGACTTGAATAAATAACACTGTAAGTCCATATTTTATTGCAAAAAATCATTTACTGTACTTTTGTATAATTTTTCGCCTGCCTGTAGTAGGTGTTAATTTTCGTATAGCCGAATGCGATATTTAGCGCACAAAAAGTTATAGTGAATTATGCGATCGTATTCTTTTCAGCGCGGAAATTAACGCAAAACGGTAAAACTAGTGCAAGAAATACCCCATGCGAAAATGGCAATTTTTCGCACGCGATAATACTATGGTGAATCGTGCGCAAGTTATTTTGCGTTTTTTAATGCGAAAAAGTGTGCGATCATTTTTATCGTCCTTTAGTGAATCAGGCCCAAAATCTCACAAACATTTTTCACTGTAATTGTAATCAATTCTCGTCAAAGTAGTTGCATCAGATGTACTCCCCCTCAGGGCCACAGATACATTAGAATAAATGCTGCATTCTGGGTAGAAACATGTCCAAAATTGCACTTAAAATACTGCCCGCACAGCTTCTTTTTTTAATCCGTGCAACTTTTTTTCTTTCTCCAAATACATTGAAGTCAATGGTTGTCTTTTTCTTGGCCAATTTTTTGTAGCAGAAGAAATTTGCTGATGGCAAAATGCAGAATTTTGCCGCGAATCCATCGATCATCACTAGCTATGGGTATCTAGTAATTTCATAGCTATGTTGGTAAATAAGCCCCACAGAGACAGAATATACCATTTGCTGCCATTTATTAAACACAATTAAGTTTAGGAGATGTTTCATGGTTTTGAGAATTGAAATAAATTCAAAAGTGTCACAGACGGAGCGATGGTTTATTTTCAGTAATGTGATGCTTTCAATGTCAGAGTCTGAAGCGCAGATCACTTTGGATCTATTCTATTGTGGCCCAACTGGAAAGAATGGCATTTGGCCAAAATGTTGCCATTTCGGGTACAACTCCAAAAATCTATTAGACTAGTTAGCCTTATTTTTTTTTAATTTGCAAATAGTTTTAAACAAACTCTCAATGAAATGAACATTATTTGGTAGGAACTGTAAAACTTTAATCGGCAGATTGATAAGGTGTTAATAAGGTTTAATATTTTCTGATAGTGGTTTTTCTTGAATTTAATTCTGGTCTAAGATAAATAATGTAACACTTGGGACCAAATATACAGGCCAATAACCCAGCACTGGAGGATAAGATGGCAAATATCTCAGCAGCCACCATTCTACTGCCCTTACTGCTCAGGTATGCAGGGACAAATGCCCCCCACACGCTACAGAACCCCAACATACTGAAAGTGATGTTTTTAGCCTCATTAAATCGGTCAGGGAAATCCTTGGCTAGAAATGCAGCAATGAAACTTAGTAGGGCCAACGTTCCTATATATCCAATTATACAGAAGAAGAAAGCGACTGATCCCTCATTACAAAGCAAAACAATTGTGTCCATTTTAGAAACCATATCAGCCTCAACTAATGGAGGATTGGAGGCCATCCACACAGTAGAGATTATAATTTCACCCAAACAACATACAATGACTAATACAATGGCCAGTTGGGTTCCTACATACTTCTTCAGCTTGCTCCCAGGCTTTGTGGCATTGAAGGCAATAATAACTGTGAGAGTTTTAGCCAACACAGAAGAAACAGAAATAGTAAATACAATCCCAAATGTTACTTGTCGGAGGAGACAACATATCTGAGTTGGGCGCCCAATGAATAATAAAGTGCAGAGGAAACACAACATAAGAGAGATGAGGAGGAGACAGCTGAGATATCGGTTATTGGCTCTCACAATAGGAGTCTCCCAATATTTCACAAAGATTCCCAAAACTACAGAAGCTGTGATGAAGAGGATGAAGGCAATGGCAGTTAAGCTGGCCCCCAGGGTATCTATAAAGGAAAGATAGTTTGTAGCTTTTGGGATGCAGACAATTCTTTTTGTATCCGGCATCTGATACGCAGGGCATTTCGAGCAGGAAAAAGCATCTAAAAAATAAAATATTCATGTAACTGATATACAGTATTTATTGCTTTAAAAAACTTGGTTTATACCTAGAAAGACACAGTAATATAATGAAGTTGTTTTGTAAATACAGGTGTCTGTTATCCAGACTGCCCAGGACCTGGGGGTTTCCAGATGTGGGGGGTTTTTTTCAACCCAAAGGGTGGTTTTGCCACCAATTAGAATTAATTATATTTTAGTTGGGATCAAGTACATAGTACTATTTTATTTTTACAGATTAAAGGGAAAATGTAAAAATTTTTAATTATTTGATTAAAAAGGAATGTATAAGAGATGCCCTTTCCACAGTTCAGAGCTCTTGGGATAAAGGATCCCGTACCTGTATTTCCAAATACTTGCTAGTGTTTCTCTCCTCTTACAACTCACTTTAGTTGTATAGTCTTTCTAGAAACAAAGTAAAGTCACATAATTGCTGTATCTTCCTTTGTTTCTTTCTTAGAGAATGTTTGACAGATGGGGGGAAATAAAAAAATAGGCCAAAAATGTGGGATATCTAGGGCCAGATTCACTAAGGTACGAATCTGAATCACGAAATCTGATCATTTCTGATGATCACAAATGTCACAAAAATTCTTTCCATTTCAATCCGAAAATTTTGTACTTAGGATTCAAAATTTTCGAATTGTAACGATCGTTTGCGATAGTCTCGAAATTTATGTATCCGAATTATCGTAAACGGCGCGAAAACCTTTCTGACTTCCGAAACTTTTGTACTCGGTGCAAAAAATATGATTTTGTTGCACAAAACGTTGCGCAAATTGTCGCAAAGTACAACAAAGTTGTGCAAATTAACGGAAAAAATGCTAAAAATATGCACAGTTCTAAAATTTTGAAAAAAATACACATTTTTTGTATTCGGACTCAATCGTACTTTGATGAATGTGCCCCCTAGTGTTAAGGAGATTACAAGATGATCTCAATTGCAATAATGATTATGCCAGTAATATATAGAATTGCTTGGGGTCTAAGGAAGATAGATAGAACATGTGTGTATGGACAGTGTATATTAAGAAGATATAAATATTTTCAGACAGATATTTATATTCTATGTGATGTTTCTTTTTGAGAATGTATAGCAGTAATTGAAAATGGAGGAGCACAGTAATCTGAATGGAGGGAATCTGCCCGAGGGAATGGGCCAAACAGTGTGTAAAGATGGTCCATACTTACCACCAAACAAAGCTGTCATTGCAGTAAAAAGTGGCTTTACAAAATATTGTGAGGGAAAAGTAGGCAAACTGAATAGACACAAAGCTAGTTCATTATTTTATAGGAAAGTGAAGTGAAGGTAAAGATATGGAGTGATGGTGAGGGACTCAAAATTTTTCACGAAACTGCTGAGAAAATAAGCTGCTACAAAAATTTCACTGAATATGAAAAAAGTCACATAACCGCATTTCGTGAATTTATCTCTATTTTGTGAATTTTCATGAGTTTTCATGAGTTTTGCAAATTTGTCGGCGGTTCGGAGATTTGATGGAGATTCGTTCATTACTACAGCTGGCCTTCATATTGAGGTTTAGAAGCTAAAACTTTCTCGCTCATCTTTTATTTGGAACAAGTTTAGCAGAGGTCAGAAAAACATTTCTTTCTTTGCTTTCACATTTTATCAGTAATAAAATAAATCTGAATTTTCAGCTAAAAGGGGAGATAAAGACCTTGGACTTTTGCCTGCTTGGCAGCACTGATAATAGTATAGGAATATGGGTTCCAGAATAAGGGAAGGGATCTGACGGGAGGCCCACTGGGAATACAAAAGACTTCATCAAGCAAAGAACAGATGAATCTTTAGAACTGGAATAGTTTCCCCTGGAGGTTCTCCTAACCCAACATAAATATCAGCATTTCTCAACTACACATTTATGTTGGCACAACTGGGAACTCTAATTTATATGTAGGACTAACCTGCCTGTTTCTCTAGATGTTGTTTCTATTCTATCCCAACTATTCAATATCTACCTTTTCTTTAACTTTCATATTTCTCCTCTTTTCCCCTCATTGCTGTTGGACCTTTGTATCTGGACACAATATTCTCTCTCATGCGGTCTTCTTATGTTTTACTCTGACCCTGACTTTAATTCTCCTTCATATGAAGCTCTCTGCTTTATTTATTCCCCTCCACTTTTAAATATTTATTTTGTTTTGTTTTCTGCTCTTTCTTCTCCCTATTATAACTCCCCATTTATTTTAACTGTTTATGACTTGTTCAACTTTTATTTTGCTTACCTGTTGAGTTGGACATTTCCCCTTCGGCACACTTGGCACAGTCATAGCAACAAGATGGCTTCCCTTCTATTTTAGACTTCCTGTATCCTGGGGCACAGGGCTCATTGCACAGAGACTGTGGCATCTGTATTTGTAAGATAAAAAATAATAAATCTCAGACTATAAGGAACACTGAAAACCAAATCAAGTTTCCACAATAAATTGTGGGTCCTTGTCAAAATGTGATATATATATATATATATATAGGAACATTTTCTAATTGGACCAGTGTGGTTAGTGGGTACCGCAGGGGTCAGGCCTTGGTCCTTTGCTTTTTAACTTGTTTATTAATGATCTGGAGGTGGGCATAGACAGTACTGTTTCTATCTTTGCTGACGATGCTGAATTGTGCAAAATTATAAGTTCCATGCAGGATGCTGCCATCTTGCAGAGCGACTTGACTTTGGGCAGCAAAATGGAAAATGAGGTTCCATGTTGAAAAGTGCAAAAAAGTTATGCCCTTTGGTAGAAATAATATAAATGTGAGTTTTGCATGAAATAGTAATTGAAAAGGGGGGATTTTTGTAGATAACAAGTTGTCTATTTGCTTTATTAACCACTGAATGACAATGCCTAGAATTAAAGTGCTGTCTTGCATAAAAAAGGGCATTGGCAAAAGAGAAGTTTGGATGAGTTCTTGAACAAGCAGAATACCCAAGGCTATTGTGATCCTAAAATCTACAGTAAGGGCCAATTCTTTCCGTTTGAATATGAAAATTGCATACTTACGATCCAAAATTTTTGCATTGAAACGATCATTTGTGATAGTCACGAAATTTCAGTATCGACTATATTTTCCAGTTTCATGAATTTTTCGGCAAAGCGAGATGGGACAGATTTGCTCATCACTATAACTGAACGTTTCCTTCCTCCTGCTGCTAAGCTAGATGGTCTACTGGTTTAAAACTCAATGGAAATATTGAATGTTCAATGTTTAAAGTCTCTTACCATTCTGAAGTGTGGACCAAACAAATCGTCGCTGCTGTTGATGTAAAAATGTGTCCCGTTTGATGCATTGAAATTTCCAATTTTAGTTTTTAACATATATTTGTTCGGTAAGAAAATCCACTTTATAATGTCAAAACTGACTGGTGGGTCTCCATATTGACTGAGCGAGTGGGTGCCACCATTGGTTATAAAACTTACATTCCGAACCGAGGCATTCAGCTGAAAAGAAAGAACTAAAATGAAGCTAATAAGAAAGACTACTTTATGATCATTTTGTACAGATATTATCTGCCTTTAGTTGGAAATCAGCTTGTTTGGTAATGGATACACACAGACATATGTATCCAAGAACATTCTTTTATTGATTGGATGTTTCTGAAAAACAAATCCACAGGAGTAAGGTCAGATTTTATGCAATACACGAATATGAATTTGCTACTATGCTTTATACTCCCCCTTATTTCTATATAATTCATTATCAGTAAATAAAGAATATGAATGAGTAGAATTTTTCGACAGGCGTGGTTTTGCTACGAAATTCCACATTTCACCACTGGTAATGCCAAATAAGTTGTGTTTTGTAAAAAAAAAATGTGGATGCATAATAAAAGTCGTGGGTGCCAAAAAAGTGTGTGATAGCTGCGTTTCTTGAATATTTTTACTGTTTTGTGATTTTTTCCATAGTTTCACAAAGTTTCCAGTGAAGTGAAACAGGACAGATTCGATCATCACTAATAAAGAACAATTAGAATAATAAGATAAATACGATTAAATATAAATGCACACATACACACACTTTTCCACTGGATTTTTACCTGCACTGACTTATTTCACTGGTATTTTTGTATAATGTGTCTGTTTTGTGTCTTTTTTTAATTTAAATGATACCTTATTTAAAGGAAGGTAGTTTTTGGGGTCGAAATTAGAGATGTAGCGAACTGTTCGCCGGCGAACTAATTCGCGCGAACATCGGGTGTTCGCAAGTCCGCAAATTCGCGAACTTTTGGCGATGTTCGCCATTTTGGGTTCGCCGCGGTTTTTTTTTCCGCCGCGTTTTTTCGCTTCGGTTTTTCGCCTTTGCGTATACATAGGAATAGCTTTCGGTTTTTTTTGCGGGTTTTTTTTGGCGTTTTTTTTACAAAGTATTTTTCAGAGACATTTTTGCCCTTGATCCCCCTCCTGCATGTCACTGTCCAGGTCGTGGCACCCTTTAAACAACTTTAAAATCAGTTTTCTGGCCAGAAATGGCTTTTCTAGGTTTTAAAGTTCGCCTTCCCATTGAAGTCTATGGGGTTCGCAAAGTTCGCGAATATTCGCGAGTTTTGGCGAAAGTCCGCGAACGGGTTTGCGAACATTTTTGGCGATGTTCGCTACATCCCTAGTCGAAATGCCTCCTGGCTTATATAAAAAGAAGCCAATCTTCAAAGCGAAGATTTAGTTACATAGTACTGATGAAGAAGTTGTTCATCATTTACTTCAGTCTTTGCACCAGTGGAGCTTACAATTTAGGGTCCCTATAACACTTCTCACACAAGGGTCAGTTTTATCAGTAGACAGTGAACCACCGGTGAACCTAATTGTATAGTTTAGGATTGTGGAAGGAAAACAGAGTAAATGGTAGAAACCCACACTAAAGAGAATATACAGAATACTTCCATATATTGTCCAGGCCAGAGTTAAACTGAAGACAAAGTGCCAGGCAGAAGTGCCAGCCACTGAGCCACTGGGATTTAGGGTGAGTCTCAGCTACTGGGTGGTTACATGGATGGCAGATAGTTGAATGGCCCATGTTTTACAGGAAAGAGGTGGTGGCTTTATCAGGCTGTGGAAGGAGAACCAATGACCTGGTCATGTTCACTAAAACCCACCCACCCAGTTTAATACATGTAGGGAACGTTCCTACTGCAATGTGTGTTGCCAGTAAACATTCAGTGTGGCAAATCAATGGCATCAGCTCTATGGTCCTCATCATCTAGCACTGTTGATTCTATGTTTGCTGGCACTAACAGGGATAAAATTACTGTAAATGATGGGGATACTGTAAACTGTTGGGCTACTTCAACTGCTTGGGACATTTGCTACTTCTCAATAAAGTGCTGTTAAAATCTTACTTATCACAAGCCTATTGAGTTGCAACTCCCTACAAGTCCCAGTAGAGCATGAACGGTTGGAGGAAGGGATTCCTCTCTGACATCTGACACATAGATCATGCAATAGCTTGGGCTCCAGTGGTTGGTAAAACAATAACAATCAGAACAATTAGCGGCCATGTCATTTTTTTTGCTGCAACATTTTTGTCTCTGCAAAATTTCTGCAGTTTCATGAAAGAATTTGCCGATGGCTAAATGTGGAATATCACTGAGAATCCATACCTGCCGAAAAAAAATCGATCATCGCTAATTTTTAAAAAAACAAAACAGTACTACAAACCTACCTGCCAGGGTTTTACTTTATTTTTGAGATTTTGTAGTTTGTCCCAGTGATTGGCCGGTGGCTGAGCAGAGTAGAGATTGTGCAGGGCGTGCGCCAGTGCATAGACTGCAGTGTAAACTCTATAAGTCACTCTGTAATTGTGATTCCCATACACTGATACATCTGCCTCACTCATAGTCTCGTTCCCTGTGCAGTCTATGACTTTTGCCCCTGGGACAGTCCTTATCAAGCTGGGGGTATCCAGGAAATAACAATGAAACAATCCCTCCCATGTAGTTTGTGTTAATTCATTTTTGGGATTCTCGTTAGGAGAAAATGTAGAAAAAAATTCTTCAAAGCCGGGGATCTCTCCTTCCTGGATCAGCACCGACAGAGAGCCATTAAATGTGGTTTCAATCTTCTTTTTTCTAAAATAAAATGTATTTGGGAAAAAGGATGATGTGATCCAGACTTTCCTTGGCATTTGATTGAGTGAGAATAGATTAGCAAAGGCGAAAGAGTATTTAGTGCTAATAAACAAAACTATCACGTTAGCGCTGGTTCTTTCAATTGTTTCAACAACTGTACTTTCATAAAAGTCATCCAAACAAAATGTGTCGTTAATTAAAATATGAAAAGCTACACAGCCCCCAATATCAGAAAGCCCTTTACTTATCCTTTCCCGGGCTCTGTACCCTGTGTCATCATCTGATACAATGAGTCCGACCCATTTCCAGCCAAAGTGCTTCAGTATCTGCACAATCCCATCCATTTCTGCCTCCTCATTGGGGATAGTTCTGTAGAATGATGGGAACTGGGTTCTGTCATTGAAAACAGGATCTGTAGAACTGTAACTGATCTTTAAAGAAAAAAATTAAATTACAGAAAAGATTCCTGCATCACTTCCTGTCAGCTGATCTCTGAGGGAGCACACAGCCCATCACTAAATGGCGGCTCAAGGGAAAGGATGTAAAAGGGCAATATTTACTGATATATATATTCCAGTTTGGGGAGATTCTTTAATAGGTCCCTTAACATAATATAAACTGTCTGTTGGCTAAGTATTCCTTCTGGGGGTATAGTTTTCCTTTAATTCTCCACCCATATTTCAAAGTCTAGAAATTGATGCAAACATTTTTCAGCTGAAGGACAATGACACAAGGTATTTGTATCGCTATGGCTCACCATACTGGGACAAATATCTGATACAAATGGTGTATTTCCTTTTTGAATTATTTCATAATGACTGGTGGTGAATAAATAAATTCAGATAATGGAAATTACCTTTGTATCATTGTCTTAAGAGCTGGAGCGGTAAGTAGAGAGAAGAGAATATCACTGTTAGTATTAACATTAGCTGTATGTTATACATGAAATAATAATAATACCTGGGGGTATTTAAAAAGTCTTACAATCTGGGCAATGACATACGTTGTACTGGTGGAAAAGTCTCCCAAAAAGCCCAGCAGCTTTCCATTGTTCCAACAGTTATAATTAGGAACTGTACGTTGGGTTCCAGACAAGATGCCCAGGGTGCCGGAACCAGCCCTAACCTCTGCTCCGCAGGAGTCATATATTTGGTAACCCAGTGAAATATTCGGTAAAATCTGTGGGTTCTTATTTATCTCATCAATTGCAAACATGAAGGCCAAATAATGGCGGTAATATCGGAAAAATGGCCTGTGTGACATCATGAAAATGTGATTTAAAAAAAAATTACCAGAAGGAAGAAATATCATAAAATCATAATCAAAACAATATTGTGTCAAATTCAGTGGGAAGAGTAAACTCAGTGGGGGTCATTTATAAAGTTTTTGCAGTGCAATCATTCACTAATGATTGTTTGCACATGTTTTCCCATTTTGCACTGCTGTGCCCAACTTTTCTTTTTTTGTTAATCACAGTGAAAATGTGCACAAAAATCAATAAATGAGATTGTGATTTGCCCTCTGTGTGCATTTATTATGCGTGGAGATATATACGTTTTTATATATATATATATATTTTTTTTCTTCCACTAAAGTTGTGGTGTAACTCGGATGCAGAGTGTGCACATAAATATTCACAATTTGCAAATATGCCATATTTATATAAATATATATATAAAAAGGACTGTCACGCACAGTATCCCAAACCCAGATCAAAAGCCAAGATCCTGGTCAGAGCTTACTCTTCTGCCTATAACAGCCACCTTTCACTTTGGGAGAAGCCCTCCGCTACTCGGGTGCCTCCAGGACTTAACGTGAGAGAACCAGGGCAGGCTAGGAAACACAAAGTTAGGGAGAGGAGATGAATGTGGAACAGGCCAAGGTCAAATCCATGCAGACAACGAAGTACAGAGTTGAGACCCAAAACAATAAAGTCCATGGAAATATGAGTCCATGGCCTCTCGGGAATAGGGAGTGATTGTAATAAGCCCTGAGGTAAAGAGTTAGATGGTTTGGAGTGTTGGCAAACTGCACAAGAATTAATATAATTGCCAACATCTAGTCTCATAGTAGGCCACCAAAGGGAATGAGATAACAGTGAACAAGTCTTACTTTGGCCAGGATGCCCTGCTACCCTGGGATCATGAGGTTCAGATAAAACAGCCTCGCGTAAATTTTCTGGAACAAAAAGCCTCCCAGATCGTACATTACCAGGCCAAAAGGTCAGGACTCAGGGCAGCCACAATCACTTTCTTAGGGAGAATAGTGTCAGGTTCAAGGTGTTTTTTAGGGCTAGAGACAAAACTCCTGGAAAGGGCATGGGCTTTCAAATTCTTGGACCCCGGTCTATAAGTTAGGATAAAATTGAAACGGGTAAAGAATAAAGCCCATCTTGCCTGCCTAGGGTTCAATCAAGTAGATTCTATATACAGTAAATTCTTATGATCAGTGAAGACAGAAACGGGATGTTTTGCACCCTCTAACAGATGTCTCCATTCCTCAAAGGCCCATTTAACTGCCAGCAGTTCCCTTTTACCAATATCATAGTTAGCCTCTGTAGGGGAGAATTTCCTTCAAAAGAAGGCACAAGGATGAACCTTACAGGTAACAGGGTGACGCTGTGACAATACTGCCCCGGCTCCCACCTCAGAAGCGGCAACTTCGACAAGAAACGGTAAGGAATCTGGGTGATGCAAAACTGCAGCATTAATAAAAGCTTCTTTAAGGAGGCATAATTGGGGACACCAGGGAAGACAACCCCTTAATGAATTGTCTATAATAATTGGAAAATCTTTGAATGGCACATAAAGAGAGGGGTTGAGCCCAATTCAAAATTCTCTCTACCTTGGTTGGTTCCATCTCTACAGAAGGAACCTCAAAAATAAATTTTTCAAGCTTAGCATATAATTGATGCTGTCTAAGTCTCTGTAGTACTTCCTGAATGTCACAACTATGACCTTCTAAAGAATAGATCAGAATATCATCTAGGTATACTAAAACATAGCGTCCTAGAAGATCACAAAAAATATAATTTACTTCTTCTTGGAAGCATTACATAACCCAAAAGGCATTACCAAATATTCATAATGCCCATCACGAGTTTAAGTTGTATGCAACCCTCAGATCGAGTTTAGTGAAAATCAAAGCACCCTTAACCCTGTCAAAGAGCTCTGAGATCAAGGGAAGGGTGTAGTGATTTTTAACAGTTATCTTATTCAGACCTCTATAATCGATACAGGGCCTAAGACCACCATCCTTCTTGCTTACAAAGAAGAAACCTGCCCCCGCAGGGGAAGAGGATGGTCTAATGAACCCCCTTTCCAAATTCTCCTTAATGTACTCCTCCATTGCTTGAGTTTCAGGAAGAGAAAGTGGATAGGTTCTACCTTTAGGTGGAACAACCCCAGGGGCTAATTCAATTGCACAAGCATAGGGTCTATGTGCAGGTAGTGACTCAGCCATCTTTTTAGAAAAGATGTCAGCAAAGACTGAATATTGAGGAGGGAGACCCTTCAGAGAGGTTGTAGCAATGAGAACAGACCTTTTAGAACACAACACTCCACAGTGTTCTCAACAACTATGTATCCTAGAGTCAAAATGCAAGTTATGTCTTTGTAACCATGGGAGACCAAGGATCACAGCGGTATCAGGACAGTTGATTATATAGAAAAACAGCTGTTCACTATGAGAACCCTCAATGGACCTGACTAGATCCTGAGATCTGGAAGACATGTACCCACACCCTAGCGGACACCCATCAATAGCCAGTAACCTGAATGGGGGGACTAAAGTGGTAGAGGGAATACTCAGCTTGCAGACAAAATTAATATTCAAAAAGTTCCCAGACGCTCCAGAGTCTAAAAAGGCCGGAATCTTAACATTACCGCACCCCCAATCGAGGAGCACGTGAATGAAGAGGAGACAGATTGAGGTAAAAGAGGCAAGAATTAAGGGTGACCCTCGAAAACCATATATTTTTGGAAAGTATACATTCAGACAAATCCAACAGGTGTAAAGATGCCTTTCTACACCAAAGTACCAAACTGCAAAGCTTTCCTAAAGTTAGCATTTTTTTATGTAATTTCTGAAAATCACCTAGAAACATTGCAATTTGCCACATTTATCTCACACAATTATTTACATACAATCGCAAATCCCCCCAAATATGAACGCCAGAGGTCTACTGAATAGTTTGATGTCCAATATGCATAGATAGATATACCAAACTATGTGGTTATGTACAGACCCCAAATATAAGGAGTGCATATGAATTTTTTTACCTGCCAACTCAGCTTCAGCAAACAGAGCCCGACACATTTACATGCTTTATGTGGGATAATGCTATAAAAATAGTAAGCTCACCACAGGAAGCCATATATTTTTGCAAAGTATACATTGCCCTGAATCTAAAATGGTTACCCATTTCTTTTTATTCCAAAGTACCAAGCCGCAAAGCTTTCCTAAGTTTGATGATTTTTATGACATTTCCAAAAATCACCTCAAAACTTCCACCATGCAGCATCTTCTTTTCTACAGGTCATTAGGTACCAAGATAAAACACCCTAAATATGAACCCCAGAGGTCTACTGAACAGTTTGATGCCCATTGTACATGGGTTTATCAAAGCACATGGCACTTAGAGACCCCCAAATATACCTTGTGCACACTAATTTCATGGCTTACCTTTACCTAATTCATAAACACATGGCAGTTTTATGAGGGGTAGAAGCTGCAAAAATGTAGGGTGACCCCTAAAAACCATATATTTTTGGAAAGTACCCATTCTGACAAATCCAACATGGGTAAAGAAGACTTTCTACACCAAAGTACCAATCTGGAAAGCTTTCCTAAAGTTAATGGTTTTTATGTCTTTTCTGAAAAAGGCCCAAAATGGTTGCAATTTGCCACATTTATCTTACAACATTTCTTACATATAATTAAGCATCACCCTAAATATGAATGCCAGAGGTCTACTGAACAGTTTGATGCCCAATATGCAAAGATTTACCAAAGTATGTGGTGTACAGAGGCACCCAAATGAAAATAGTGCATAGGAATTTTCTCAGCTGCCAACTCTATTTCTGCAAAAAAAAGCCAAATGACCATGTATTATGTGACGTAAGACCCCCTAACTGTACAGAGACCCCCAGAAAAGTACATATTCTGACAAATCGAACAAGGACATCTTTATACACCTAACTGCAGTAAAAAACTGCAATACAGTAACATCAAAAAAATTAAAAACAGTTAGTCATTCAATGAAATAACAAAAGTAATTATTTTACAGCGTGGTTAGTGGCCAGAATACCTGATCCAATGGTCACATTGTAAAATAAAACGTTTTTAGGGGGAAAAAAAAGACAAAATGATAAAATAAGAAACTAATAAAAAAATAAATATGTGTGTGTCTATTTGTGTATACTTGTGTGTACACCTCTAAAAAGTGTGTGAAACAAAAACTACATTTATTAAAAGGTGGGTTGTGTGTGTGTAAATGTGTGTATACAGGTAAAAAAAAAGCCACTTACATTTTTTGTGAGCAGGACGGTCCTTGGTTGCACAGAGGGTCCCTGGATCACAGAGTCTCTGCATCAGGAATGGCTCAGAGGGGTTTGACATCTGCCAAGAGCATAGGTACTACGTGATTGGCAGATAACTTTTTTAAAAACAACATATTACCTATGTGGTTGGCAGGGAAAGGGTTAAATGCACCAGTCTTGTCCAGCTTTGTTAATATAAACATGGACAGGGCAAATATGTTGCCTGTGTGAACAATTTTGCACTGTGCAAACTTTATAAATGACCCCCAGTGAGTTTAAATGTGATTTACAATAAGGCAGATTATTTTTATGAATCAAATCAGGTTTAGGCCAACCGCTTACAAGTGTTATTGTTTATAATATCCTTTGAGCAGATGTATCAGTGGCTAACAAAGGCAGCAGGGCTTCCCCTTTCCATTGTGCTTTTATACAATTGAACAATTCACCTTTTCTCATCAAATTCAATCTTTCCAGTAGCAGGACAATTTTCAGGACCAAAAGAATATTAAATCTGACATATTTTTGGGACATTAAGAAACCAAGCTACATACTTTTCTACCAAGTTAATGTGACTGGCACAGTCCTATCAGCTCAATGTTACCTTCTCCCCTTTCCAAAACACACACAATATTTTACTACAGATTTTTTTATTTTTGCCAGTGATGCTGTTTATTACAAACTGCCTTCATTTCCTTTTATTGGCCAAATTGAGATACAGAATCCTGAAGAACACAAACTGTATTGGTAAATAGAAACATAACTAATATATAACAGTTGCATTTTGTACGTGACTGTATATAACAGGGATTTTACTGTACTTATATTAAGGAGAAAATGTACTTACGCTGCACATGAAACTCTTTCTGGTTGGTAAGTATCTGACTGTAGAGGCCTCAAATAAGCTTTATGTAACTGGATAAAGGCACCGATAATCAAGTCTCCAGCTTTGAAGTTTGTTGAGTAGCTGTGAGCCTGTAGGGCACATCCGGCTCCAGGAAGGGGTTCAGTTTCGGACACCACCGGCAGTATATGCAGGAGAATAACCATAAGGAACATGATACGTCTCGTGGGCGCGCACGGTGGAAATGAATCACAAACAGGAAACATCAGTGATATTTATCCTTCCTGCTCTGATTGTTTTTTAGCAACCTGAACTGTATTTTTAAATCCAGCCAATCATGATAATTACTACTTTTCTTTTCTGGATACAAAACGTGCTCCATTGAGGTTTCAAAGTTTGTTGATGAACTTTTTCCATGAGCCTATTCACAGCCCTATAATATGGTGCCACTGGTATCTACTAATAGAATTTGCAGTTTAATAAAATGTTAGAAAAATATGATTAAAAACTTTTAATATTTTTTGATATTTTTGGGGGTCGCACACCCAATCGAAGCATTACAGATAAAATTTGGGCTAAAGCTTTTCCCATAAAATGCAGCAATATTCACAGCACCAAAGTAGAAGGTTCACCTTACTGTGGGCCCTGTACATGTTGGGGGTTGGCTTATTTAAAAAATAGTAATAAATAAATTTAGAAACATCTACTTCACAAATGGCATCTCAAAACCTGTTTAGACAGGTTTTGGATTGTTATTGAAGTCTTAGAGCTACAACAGGGCCATTTACAAGCACATCTACAAGTGCAGTTGCTCCACAATAAAAGGAGATCACATATTGATGCAATTCATTAAGGTACTCACATACAAACATTGGATTGCACTTTTACATGGTTCTAGAGTATTCAGGGTGTCTCCTTGTATTTGGTTCTCAAATGTTTTTGGGAGGTGTTAGATTGTCATTTACGTTTTTAGAGCTACAGTAGAGTCATCTGCAAGTGTGGTTGCTCCACAATAAACATAAGGAGATCACATATTGATGCAGTTCATTAAGGTATTCGCATTCAAACATTGGATTGCACTTTTACATGGTTCTAGGTTCCTGAGTATTCAGGGTGTATCCTTGTATTTGGTTCTCAGATGTTTTCGGGAGGCATTTACGTTTTTAGTGCTAAATTAGAGTCATCTGCAAGTGTGGTTGCTCCACAATAAACATAAGGAGATCACATATTGATGCAGATCATTAAGGTACTTGCATCCCAACATGTCTCTGCATTTCCATATGGTTGTCATTGTGTCCAAGTGTGTTTCAGCCCCTTGTGAACCTAAAAAGTTACCAGAAGTGTATTTTTGCACACCCTGATACCCAGCCAGCCGCTGCTGCCTGAGGCAAGTTTCTTGATTTGCCTTATGGCTACAATACCCTCGAATGTGTCCGTTCTGACTTTTTTGATAAACAATGCACAGCTGCTTCTAATGAAGCATTGAAGATAGGGGACCCTGACATTGCCACCACCTGGCAGGGAATTATGGGAAAAACTTTGCATTCTGGATAAAAACATGGACATTTTTGTTTGCACACTGCAACACTCATTTATCAAGAAGTTAATCTCTGTTATAAGAAGGATGGCCTGTGTAAGCTTATCGTAATTAGCTCCTGATGGTTACCATAAAGCACACCCTTTATCACCCGGAATGAGACTTATTCCATCAGGTGTAAGCCCTCACTTGAGTTGGAGGCCAGGTAGTTGTGTTACTATAACTCTCAATAAATGGGCGTCAGTGGTTCTTAACATTGAACATGAACTGATTATTTACACAGCCACTTGGGAGTAACAACAAATACAATATATGCCAGTAGCATCTTACAGATCAGGCAGTACTCACCCCAACAACCACAGTTACATTGGGATAATGTAAAAAAAACCATGCTGCATTCTGGGTAAAAACATGTCCAAAATTGCACTAAAAAGACTGCCCTTGTGTTTGTAAATGCTATGGGTAGTGAGGAACAAATCTGTCCTATTTTACTTCGGCAAAAATTTTTTGAAATAGCTAAAAATAAATGCAGAATTTTGCCGCAAATCCATGGTAAAAAAACTAAAAAATGTGCACATCACAAGCTATGGGTATGAAGCCTATTACAATTTCATAGCTATGTTGGTAAATAAGCCCCACAGAGACAGAATATACAATTCCCATGCCATGTATTAAACACAATTAGGTTGAGGAGATGTTTTATGGTTTTGTGAATTTATATAAATTCAAAAGTGTTTTACAGGCGGAACAGCGGTTTATTTCAGCGGTTCACTCATGTAAAAATCTATTCAACTATTAGCCTTAAATTTTTTTTTTGTGAATAGTTTTGAACAAAATCTCAATGACATTACCATTTGGTGAGAACTGTAGAACTTTATATCGGCAGATTGATAAGGCGTCTAGTTTAATATTTTCTGATAGTGGTTTTTCTTAAATTTAATTCAGGCCGAAGATAAATAATATTGGATCTGAACATGCTCGGGGTAGGGGGGCGGATGTGTGGTGGTGGCCCCTGCGGGGGGTGTGAAGGCCATGGCAGGATCCACCAGGGGGTGCAGGGGCCCCTGAGACAGTAGCCTTGCTAGCCCAGTCCCCATTGCAGCTGATGAGGGAGGAGGTAGGAGCAGGAGTGTGGGAAAGTGAGTGCGCAGTGGGGGTGGGGCTTGGGGTGCTATTGCAAGCACATGCAGGGGGGGGCAGCAGGGATGCAAGTGGCCTAGGGACGCTCAATGGTCAAATCTTGCCCTGGTGCTATTACCTTCAAGGTATAGTTTCACCCCAGGTGTTGGTTGGTGTAAAAAATTTCTAAAATGGACCCCACACAACTTTTTTCTCACTCCAAATACTGTGTCTTTTCTCACTCCTACCGCGCTGCTTTTTTTACACACTCAACTTTTTTCTTATTCCAAATACATTGAGATGAATTGGTGTTTTTTTCTTGCAATTTTTTTGTAGCAGAAAAAATTTGCCGACGGCTAAATGACGGAATTTTGCCGCGAATCCATGCCTGGAAAAAAAATCTAGCTATGGATATCAAACCTGGTACAATTTCATAGCTATGCTAGTAAATAAGCCCCACAGAGACAGAATATACAATTTGCTGCCATTTATTAAACACGGTAGAGTTAAGGAAATGTTTTATGGTTTTGTGAATTTAAATAAATTGGAAAGAATGGCATTTGGCCAAAATGTTGCCATTTCTGGTACAACTCCAAAAATCTATTAAACTGTTAGCCTTCATGCATTTTCAAGATGCGAATAGTATTGAACACATTTTATTGAAATTAACATTATTTGGTGAGAACTGTAGAACTGTATAACAGCAGATTGATAAGGTGTTAATAAGCTTTATTATTTTCTGATAGTGGTTTTTCTTGAATTCAGTTCAGGTCTAAGATAAATAATGTAACACTTAGGGGCAAATATACAGGCCAATAACCCAGCACTGGAGGATAAGATGGCAAATATCTCAACTGCCACCATTCTACTGCCCTTACTGCTCAGGTATGCAGGGACAAATGCCCCCCACACGCTACAGAACCCCAACATACTGAAAGTGATGTTTTTAGCCTCATTAAATCGGTCAGGGAAATCCTTGGCTAGAAATGCAGCAATGAAACTTAGTAGGGCCAACGTTCCTATATATCCAATTATACAGAAGAAGAAAGTGACTGATCCCTCATTACAAAGCAAAACAATTGTGTCCATTTCAGAAAACATATCAGCTTCCAGGAATGGGGGATTGGAGACCATCCACACAGTTGAGATTAACATCTCTTCAAAAGAACATACAATGACTAATATGATGGGCAGTTGGGTTCCTACATACTTCTTCAGCTTGCTCCCAGGCTTTGTGGCATTGAAGGCAATAATAACTGTGAGAGTTTTAGCCAACACAGAAGAAACAGAAATAGTAAATACAACCCCAAATGTTACTTGTCGGAGGAGACAACATATCTGAGTTGGGCGCCCAATGAATAATAAAGTGCAGAGGAAACACAACATGAGAGAGATGAGGAGGAGACAGCTGAGATTTTGGTTATTGGCTCTCACTATAGGAGTCTCCCAATATTTCACAAAGATTCCCAAAACTACAGAAGCTGTGATGAAGAGGATGAAGGCAATGGCAGTTAAACTGGTCCCCATGGTGTCTGTATAGGAAAGATAGTTTGTAGCTTTTGGGATGCAGACAGTTCTTTTTCTATCCGGCATCTGATACGCAGGGCATTTCAAGCAGATCAAAGCATCTAAAAAATAAAATATTAATGTAACTGATATATTTATTGCTTCAATAAACTTGGTTCAAACATTGAAAGGCACAGGGATATTATTCAGTTGTGTTGTAAATACAAGTATGAGGCCTGTTATCCAGACTGCTAGGGACCTATAGCCATAAATCCAATAGCCATACAAGCGTGACTCAGAGGGTAAGGTCAACTGGCCACTATGCCATACTGCTGCCATAGCCACCTGTTCTCTCTGTGGAGACCTCCCTCCAGCCGTATATGCCTGGCTCAGAGGGTAAGGTCAACCGACCACTCACCATGCTGCTCCAGTAACTGCCTTCCATTCTGTGGCGATCTCTCTCCAGCTGTACATTCCTAGCTCAGAGAGTAAGGTCAACCAATCACTTTGCCATACTGGTCTGGTAGCTGCCCATCCACGCTGTGGAGATCCAGCTCAGAGAGGGTAAGGCCAACCGGCCACTCTACTATGCTGCTTCCATAGCAGCCCTTCCAAGCATGTGGAGACCCAGCTCAAAGACCCCAGCTCTGAGGGTAAAGCCAACTGCCTACTGGTTGGGGAATGCCCTTCCTAGAGATGTGGTAATGGCAGATTCTGTTAATGCCTATAAGAGGGGCCTGGCTGAGTTCTTGAACAAGCAGAATACCCAAGGCTATTGTGATACTAATATCTACAGTTAGTATTACTGGTTGTATATATAGTTTATGTATGTGAGTGTATAGATTGGTAAGTATAGGGTGTGGGTGCTGGGTTTACTTGGAAGGGTTGAACTTGATGGACTCTGGTCTTTTTTCAACCCTATGTAACTATGTAACTGTGTGATTAATGCTGTTATGTCCTGTTTATGCCCTTTTAATTTATATTTCATATATATTGTGATATACAGTATGTAATTGAATTTCATTATATATTTATGCAATTTAATCATTTATATTATTTAAGAATCAATTTAATTTAACACATATATTTTTAACAAAAATATAAACAAGTGCTGTATACTATAAGAGCGTTAAAAAGGGCAGATAAAGACCTTAGACTTTTGCCCACATACAGTATTTGCTCAAACACCAGGCAGCACTGATAGTAGTATAGGAATATGGGTTCCAGAATCAGGGAAGGGATCTGACGGGAGGCCCACTGGGAATACAAAAGACTTCATCAAGCAAAGAACAGATGAATCTTTAGAACTGGAATAGTTTCCCCTGGAGGTTCTCCTAACCCAACATAAATATAAGCATTTCTCAACTACACATTTATGTTGGCACAACTGGGATCTCTAATTTATATGTAGGACTAACCTGCCTGTTTCTCTAGATGTTGTTTCTATTCTATCCCAACTATTCAATATCTACCTTTTCTTTAACTTTCATATTTCTCCTCTTTTCCCCTCATTGCTGTTGGACCTTTGTATCTGGACACAATATTCTCTCTCATGTGGTCCACTAACAATCTTCCTCTACCTTTTTACACTAACGCTGACTTTAATTCTCCTTCATATGAAGCTCTCTGCACATTTAAATATTTCTTCTGTTTTGTTATCTGCTCTTTCTTCTCCCCATTATGAACTCCCTTCCTCTCCTTTTTCTATTTGCTTTCCAGACCCAATATATATTTAATATATTTGACCTAAAATGTAGTTGATATATTTTAACTGTTGACTTGTTCAGCTATTATTTTGCTTACCTGTTGAGTTGGACATTTCCCCATCTGCGCACCTGACACAGTCATAGCAACAAGATGGCTTCCCTTCTATTTTAGCTTTCCTGTATCCTGGGGCACAGGGTTCATTGCACAGAGACTGTGGGATCTGCATTTGTACGATAAAAAAATAATAAATCTCAGACTATAAGGAACACTGAAAACCAAATCAAGTTTCCACAATAAATTGTGGGTCCTTGTCAAAATATGACATATATATAGAAACATTTTCTAATTGGACCAGTGTGGTTAGTGGGTACCGCAGGGGTCAGTCCTTGGTCCTTTGCTTTTTAACTTGTTTATTAATGGCCTGGAGGTGGGCATAGACAGTACTGTTTCTATTTGTGCTGATGACACTAAATTGTGCAAAACTATAAGTTCCATGCAGGATGTGCCGCTTTGCAGAGCGATTTGACAAAATTGGAAAACTGGGCAGCAAACTGGGAAATGAGGTTCAATGTTGACAAGTCCAAAATAAAGTGCTGTCTTGTGTAAAAAGGGCATTGACTCAAGGGATGACACACCATTTTGCCCCTTTATAGGTCCCTGGTAAGGCCTCACCTTGAGTATGGGGGGGGCAGCTTTGGGCTCCAGTCCTGAACTGGTAAAGGGGGTGGACATGAGAGGGGGCATTATTACTCTATACAAGTACATTAGAGGGGATTATAGAGAGATAGGGGGTGTTAAGTTTTTCTATAAAAATGATCAGTGCACCCCCTCCCCTTTAGATTAGAGAATGGAACTTTCATTTGAAGCAGCATATGGGGTTCCTCACGGTGAGGGCAATGAGGTTGGGGAATGCCCTGCCGGGGGATGTTGGGTAGGGGGTTCCTCACGGTGAGGGCAATGAGGTTGGGGAATGCCCTGCCGGGGGATGTTGGGTAGGGGGTTCCTCACGGTGAGGGCAATGAGGTTGGGGAATGCCCTGCCGGGGGATGTTGGGTAGGGGGTTCCTCACGGTGAGGGCAATGAGGTTGGGGAATGCCCTGCCGGGGGATGTTGGGTAGGGGGTTCCTCACGGTGAGGGCAATGAGGTTGGGGAATGCCCTGCCGGGGGATGTTGGGTAGGGGGTTCCTCACGGTGAGGGCAATGAGGGGGTTGGGGGAATGCCCTGCCGGGGGATGTTGGGTAGGGGGTTCCTCACGGTGAGGGCAGTGAGGGGGTTGGGGAATGCCCTGCCGGGGGATGTTGGGTAGGGGGTTCCTCACGGTGAGGGCAGTGATGGGGTTGGGGAATGCCCTGCCGGGGGATGTTGGGTAGGGGGTTCCTCATGGTGAGGGCAGTGAGGGGGTTGGGGAATGCCCTGCCGGAGGATGTTGGGTAGGGGGTTCCTCATGGTGAGGGCAGTGAGGGGGTTGGGGAACGCCCTGCCGGGGGATGTTGGGTAGGGGATTCCTCATGGTGAGGGCAGTGAGGGGGTTGGGGAATGCCTTGATGGGGATGTTGGGTAGGGGATTCCTCATGGTGAGGGCAGTGAGGGGGTTGGGGAATGCCTTGATGGGGATGTTGGGTAGGGGATTCCTCACGGTGAGGGCAGTGAGGGGGTTGGGGAATGCCCTGCCGGGGGATGTTGGGTAGGGGGTTCCTCATGGTGAGGGCAGTGAGGTTGGGGAATGCCCTGCCGGGGGATGTTGGGTAGGGGGTTCCTCACGGTGAGGGCAGTGAGGGGGTTGGGGAATGCCCTGCCGGGGGATGTTGGGTAGGGGGTTCCTCACGGTGAGGGCAGTGAGGGGGTTGGGGAATGCCCTGATGGGGGATGTTGGGTAGGGGGTTCCTCATGGTGAGGGCAGTGAGGTTGGGGAATGCCCTGCCGGGGGATGTTGGGTAGGGGGTTCCTCACGGTGAGGGCAGTGAGGGGGTTGGGGAATGCCCTGCCGGGGGATGTTGGGTAGAGGGTTCCTCACGGTGTTAATGACTTTAAGATTAGTGATGAGTGAACGGTTTAGACAGGCATGGCTTTGCAGCTAAATTCCCAAAAAGTTGCAATGTCAAGCCCTGCTTTTTTGAGTTATAACTGCCCCCCCAGTACTTAATTCTATATAAATAAACATATATATGTCTATGAACCATTCCATCCAATATGGTCCATTTTATCCAAACCCTAAATATGCCCATATCACACCCAATAATGTATAGATGACCCAAGCCACCCAGACCCTGCCCACTTTTGAGTATGCACGGATTATATATGCTGACACCAATAAGCACTGTTTATATAGTGAATAAAGTACCCCCTATTGTAACATATAGGGATATTATAAGCCCCCGCGGAGTTCCTTATAATATATAGTGAATAAAGTACCCCCTATTGTAACATATAGGGATATTATAAGCCCCCGAGGAGTTCCTTATAATATATAGTGAATAAAGTACCCTCTATTGTAACATATAGGGATATTATAAGCCCCCGAGGAGTTCCTTATAATATATAGTGAATAAAGTACCCCCTATTGTAACATATAGGGATATTATAAGCCCCCGAGGAATTCCTTATAATATATAGTGAATAAAGTGCCCCCTATTGTAACATATAGTGATATTATAAGTCACCAAGGAGTTCTCTTACCATTTTGAAGTGTGGACCAAACAAATCTTCGATGCTGTTGATGTAAAAATGTGTCCCGTTTGATGCATAGAAATTTCCAATTTTAGTTTTTAACAAATACTTGTTCGGTAAGAAAATCCACTTTATAATGTCAAAACTGACTGGTGGGTCTCCATATTGACTGAGCGAGTGGCTGTCACCATTGGTTATAAAACTTACATTCCGAACCGAGGCATTCAGCTGGAAAGAAAGAACTAAAATGAAGCTAATAAGAAAGACTAATTTACTTTTATGATCATTTTGTATGGATATTATCTGCCTTAACTTGGACGTGCATGTATAATTCAGCTCGTTAGGTAATGGATACACACAGACATAAGTATCCATGAACATTCTTTTATTGATTGGATGTTTCTGATAAAGGCTGAAGGGCACAGGGGTCTGAAAAAACAAATCCACAGGAGTAAGGTCAGATTTTATGCAATACACGAATATGAATTTGCTACTATGCTTGATACTCCCCCAAATCGCTATATAATTAATCATAAGCGATAGGAATAGAATAGAATAGCAATGTGCCAGGAATGGTTTCGCTGCGAAATTCAGCATTTTGCCATTATTAGATTTCTCGTGAAATGGGTGCAAAAATTGCAGCAAATAAATGTTGCTGAGTGAGGAAAAAGTTGCGGCTGCAACAAAAAAAGTTGCGGTTGCATTAAATTCATCATAGTTGCATCAAAATGTTTGCGGCTCCATAACAAAAAGTGGCGTTTTGCCAATTTTGGGTTGTTTTGTGAATTTTCCGGCGAAGCGAAACAAGACAGATACACTCATCCCTAACAAAGAATAGTGATGTGCACATTTTTCGCCAGGCATGGATTTTGCAGCGAATTTCTACATTTCACCATTACGTGAAAATTTGCCTGCGGAAAAAATGGTTGCACGTCAAATTAGCCACGGTCGCATCTGGCACGGTTGTGTCAAAATGGGCGCAGGCGACAAAAATAGGACGTGGGTAACAAAACACAATTTCCTTGCCATTTTGTGAATTTTATGGTTAAGGGAAACGGGACAGATTCGCTCATTACTAATAAAGAACAATTAGAACAATAAGATAAATACGTATAAATATAAATGCGCACATACACACACTTTTCCATTGGATTTTTTTCTGCATTTTTTTTTTTTTTGCATAATTAGTGATGAGCGAATTTTTTCCGGCAGACATGGATTTGTAGCGAATTTCTGAATTTAAACATCGGCTAATTGTTTCGCAAAAAATCAGTGAAAATTCGCAGTGTAAAAATTAGTTGTGCGCAAAATTTTTTTCCCAGTGTCAAATTGGGCACGGTCATGTCAAAAAAGGGCATGGTTGCGTAAAAAAAGTGCGGGCGACAAAAGGAAATTGCGCGACAAATGCATTTTGCTAAATTTTTGCCACTTTGTGAACCTTGCCGTTTCGCAAATTTTATGGCAAGGTGAAATGGGACAGATTCGCTCATAACACAATCTAAGGTCCCTATAACATTCCCATCAGTCCCTGCCCCCGTGAGCTTACAATCTAAGGTCCCTATCACATTCACATCAGTCCCTGTCCCAGTGAGCTTACAATCTAAGGTCCCTATCACATTCACATCAGTCCCTGTCCCAGTGAGCTTACAATCTAAGGTCCCTATCACATTCACATCAGTCCCTGCCCCAGTGAGCTTACAATCTAAGGTCCCTATCACATTCACATCAGTCCCTGCCCCAGTGAGCTTACAATCTAAGGTCCCTATCACATTCACATCAGTCTCTGCACTGGCGGAGCTTACAATCTAAGGTCCCTATCACATTCCCATCAGCCCCTGCCCCAGTGAGCTTACAATCTAAGGTCCCTATCACATTCACATCAGTCCCTGTCCCAGTGAGCTTACAATCTAAGGTCCCTATCACATTCACATCAGTCCCTGCCCCAGTGAGCTTACAATCTAAGGTCCCTATCACATTCACATCAGTCTCTGCACCGGCGGAGCTTACAATCTAAGGTCCCTATCACATTCCCATCAGTCTCTCCCCAGTGAGCTTACAATCTAAGGTCCCTATCACATTCACATCAGTCCCTGTCCCAGTGAGCTTACAATCTAAGGTCCCTATCACATTCCCATCAGTCTCTGCCCCAGTGAGCTTACAATCTAAGGTCCCTATCACATTCACATCAGTCCCTGTCCCAGTGAGCTTACAATCTAAGGTCCCTATCACATTCCCATCAGTCCCTGCCCCAGTGGAGCTTACAATCTAAGGTCCCTATCACATTCCCATCAGTCCCTGCCCCAGTGAGCTTACAATCTAAGGTCCCTATCACATTCCCATCAGTCCCTGCCCCAGTGAGCTTACAATCTAAGGTCCCTATCACATTCACATCAGTCCCTGCCCCAGTGAGCTTACAATCTAAGGTCCCTATCACATTCACATCAGTCCCTGCCCCAGTGAGCTTACAATCTAAGGTCCCTATCACATTCACATCAGTCTCTGCACCGGCGGAGCTTACAATCTAAGGTCCCTATCACATTCCCATCAGTCTCTGCACCAGTGAGCTTACAATCTAAGGTCCCTATCACATTCACATCAGTCCCTGTCCCAGTGAGCTTACAATCTAAGGTCCCTATCACATTCACATCAGTCCCTGCCCCAGTGAGCTTACAATCTAAGGTCCCTATCACATTCACATCAGTCTCTGCACCTGCGGAGCTTACAATCTAAGGTCCCTATCACACTTCTCACACTAGGGTTACTTTTATCAGAAGCCAGTTTACCACCTGCGATTGTAATTGCATAGTTTTGGAGTGTGGAAGGAAAACAGAGTACATGGAGGAATCCCACTCTGAAGAGAATAAACAAAATACTTCCATATATTGTCCAGGCCAGGACTTGGGTAAGTCTCAGCTAGATAGTTGGACGGCCCAAATTAACAGTCCAGGACAGAGGTGGTGGCTTTATCAGGCTGTGGAAGGAGAACCAATGACCTGGTCATGTTCACTAAAACCCACCCACCCAATTTAATACATGTAGGGAACGTTCCTACTGCAATGTGTGTTGCCAGTAAACATTCAGTGTGGCAACAACCAAAAGCCATTCCGGAAATGTAAAATCAATGGTATCGGCTCTATGGTCCTCATCCCACTGTTGATTCTATGTTTGCTGGCACTAACAAGGATAAAAATACTGTAAACGATGGGCCTACTGTAAAACTTTGGGTTACTTGGGTTGCTTGGGACATTTGCTACTTCTCAATAAAGTGCTTTTAAAATCTAACTTATAACAGGCCTATTGAGTAACTCCCTACAAGTCCCAGTAGAGCATGGGTTACACCCAACTACTGCTATCATTTGGGCCTTTACTGTAGGATTGGAGAAAGGGATTCCACTCTGACTTCCAACACACTTCAAAGATCATGTAATAACTTGGGCACCAGTGGTTGCTAAAATAAAATATACTGTTTATTTGTTAGATCTACATAACAGACTCTTATCAATAGACTCTTAGATGTTACAGTGGAGCTACCAAAAGATCTCTCTATCACTTGTCCTATCCACTTGACCCCAATGCTCTAAGTTGATGCTTACTTAACACTTGCTCCTTGTTGGAACATCTGGCTTCTCTACTATCTACGCTCTGTCTGGCTCTCACTCCTAGAGGAGTTGTTACTCCTAACTTTTCAAGTTTCTTCTCCATCTGAGGCCTCCTAACTTAGGCTGTAAAGCACCACCCAAGTGGAATCTAGAGAGAGACAGAACCTTGAAGTTTTTCCTGTTATGGCTTAAGGAACCACCACATTCCTGGCTACTAAAAAAAACTCTCAGTAACCCCAAGGCATGCCTCACCCATAGATGGAGGAATACCACCCTTTTAAACTGTAAACAATGCCAGCCCATAGCTGGAGTTAGATGTTACAGTGGTGCTACCAAAAGATCTCTCTATCCCTTTTCTTGTCCACTTGACCCCAATGCTCTAAGTTGATGTCTACAGTATGGTACTTAACACTTGCTCCCTGTTGGAGCATCTGGCTGCTCTACTAGCTACGCTCTGTCTGGCTCTAGTGGAGTTGTTACTCCTACTTTTCCAATTTTCTTCTCCATCTGAGGCTTCCTGCCTCAGGCTACTTCTGGCTACTAAGAAACTCCAAGTAACCCCAATGAATGCCTCACCAATAGATGGAGGAATACCACTCTTTTAAACTGTAAACAATCCCAGCCCATAGCTGTAGTTAACCATTAATGGGATTTTAAGTAAAAAAAAAAAACCTCTTAACTTTATACCCTTACACTAACCTAGTCTGTAGTGCCAAGTGCCTTAAAGAAATAAATGCAAACCTTAAGGGTCATCACTATTTACTTCCCAACCTATATCCTTACAGATCTTACCCAATCACCCCAATGTTCATCTAGATTTCAAAACAAATGCAAAAACTAACAATTCAATGGGTGAGCTGGAACAGAACCTTTACACTTGTAAATATACAAATGCGTTGAAGACCTGCAGTACATGGTTTTGTTTCAGTGAAGCCCATAAAGGAACACATTGCAGACATTACCTCTGTAGCCGGCCCTATAGATACAGATAAAACAATGTTAAACTACTACACATGTTTGGTGCATATCCAGGTTTTAGAAATATCGGTTTCTTTAGGGTAGGGGTCCCCAACCTTTTTGAACACGAGTAACATTTAAATATAAAAAAAACTTGGGGAGCAACACAAGCATGAAAAAGTTCCTGGGGGTAACCTAAAAAGTCTGTAATTGATTATTTTGTAAACCCCATGTGGACTGAAAGACCACAGGAGGCTCTGTTTGGCAGTACCCATGGTCTTTATGCCTCCAAAACTTGCCTCCAAGTTAGAAATTCAAGAATGAAGACCTGCTTTTAGGCACTGTGAGCAACATTAAAGGGGTGGTGAGCAACATGTTGCTCATGAGCCACTGGTTGGGGATCATTGCTTTAGGGATTGAGTAGATTTAAAAATTGAATGTGCTGATCTACCTCTACCATGTCAGCCAGTGCACTCCTCTTCACTTATTGCCGCTCCAATCATTACTGCGCTTTTCAATTACAATTGGAACAATAGAAAGCGGCCATGTCATGTATGGCCTCTTGTACAATCTCCATCTTCTCAGCCAGTGGGCTGGTTGGACAGAGATTGTACCCGGTCGCCCCTTGCAATTAAGCAACAAAGGAGATCCCAATTCCGAGCTGGTTCTGCTTAGTTTCATTCTTGCATAGGTCTAAGAACACAGCTGAGCTGTCTCTTGGATCATTAGTAGTAATGAGCGAATCTGTCCCGAAAAAAAATGTGAAACTCATTGAAGTAATAGGTGACTTTTTTATGTGCTACAAATTTTTTATGTGGGTGAATTCATGCCTGCCAAAAAATACACTCATCATTAATCATTATTTAACCCTTTTACTGCCAGCCATTTTGGTTAAAGTGGAACTTGTATTGCCAGACAGTTTTTGAACATTTTGCACTGTTTCACTTTAGGGGCCTTTCCTCGGGGGGACTTTTAGTTTACCCAGGAAAACAATATATTGTTTTTTTCAGAACAACCTAAGCTTTCAAAATATGGTAGAATTTTTGTGTAATTCCAATTCTGTAACAGGATATAGGCTTCTAAATTTCTAAAAATGCAAAAAAAAATAAAATTTTCCATAATATAAACACACATACTAGAAACAAAAATTATTTTATGCATGAATATACAACTGATTTGGAAAGTCCCATGTCTCCTGAATGTGCCAATACCAAATATATGTAGTTTTAAGGAGATTTGTCACTTGTATAGGCCACAAACTCCCAGCAGTACACTACCAAATTTCCAAAGCACAGCTCCAGAAAGTTGCATACTTTAGATTTCAAGGACAAAAATTCCACTAACAGAAGGTTTATCCCAGAAAATTGTACATTTTTGGAAAGAACAGATTCTGGGGAATACAGAATAGGCACAACTGTCTGTTTACACCAAACTATCAAGTCGCAATGCTTTCCTAAAGTTATTGGTTTTTATCAAAATTTGTGATTTTTTTTAAAAATCGCTTCAAAGCTTCTAGTCTATAGTATTTTATCTCCTACAGGTCATAAAGTAACCAAATAAAATACCATAAATATGAACACCAGGGGTCCACTGAACAGTTTGATGCCCAATATGTATAGGTTTACCTAAGTATGTGGCATGTAGGGGCCCCAATGGGAACATACCCCCATATGATCTATCATTTCTGTCATTTCAGCTCCTGCAAAATCAACACATTTACATCATTTTATGTGGGATAAAGCTAGTAAAAAGTATGCTCACCCCAGAAAGTCATATATTTTTGGAAAGTACACATTCCCCCGAATCTACAATAGGTACCCATGTCTTTCTACTCCAAAGTACCAAGCCACACAGCTTTTCTAAAGTTAGCAATTTTGATGACATTTCCAAAAATCCCCTCAAAGCTTCCACTTTGGAGCATCTTATCTCCCACATAGTGTTAGGTACCAAGATAAAACACCCTAAATTTGAACATCAGGGGTCCACTGAACAGTTTGATGCCCAATATGTATAGGTTTACCTAAGTATGTGGCATGTAGGGGCCCCAATGGGAACATACCCCCATATGATCTATCAGCTCTTGCAAAATCAACACATTTACATCCTTTATGTGGGATAATACTACAAAAAAAAGTACACTCACCCCAGAAAGCCATATATTTTTGGAAAGTACACATCCCCTCGAATCTATAATGGGTAAACATTTCTTTTTGCTCCAAAGTACCAAAGTACAGAGACCCCCAGAAATCCATATATTTTTGGAAAGTACACATTCTGATGAATTCAAAATAGGGAAAGTTATTTTTCTACACCAAAGTTACACCTGGCAAAGCTATGCTAAAAACAGATCAGGAATACTTATACAGGGATAAAATGCGATAAAACCACAAAAATTGTGCAAATCAGTGAAACAACAAAATAAGTCACATGACATTGTAATTAGTGGTCAGAATATCTGATCCAATAGTCACGCTGTCAAAATAAACAGTTTTTAGGTAAAAGAAACTAAAAACAAAGTGGTAAAATGAAAAAAAAAACAGTGTTTGTGTATAAATGTGTGTACATGTGTAAAAGTTGTGTGACAGTGTGTAAGTGTGTATATGAGTGTAAATAAGTGTATAAAAGTGTGAAAAAAAAACCTGCTAAATTGTGTGCTGTAAGTGTGTGTAAATGTATGTAAGTGTGTGTGTAAGTGTATAAATGCAAAAAAAAAAACCAAACACCTTACCTGTCTGGAAGCACCCGATCGCCTCCTCCTCCAGGAGGAAGTAGCAAGCAGCAGATGCGAAGCGATCGCGTCTGCTGCTTCCAGGAGGGTCCTGCGACAATCAAGTCACAGGAGGCACATGCCGCCGCTGCAGAGAGAAGCCTTTAAATACCGACGACGTATGGGACACGTCGTTGGCATTTAAGCCCTTTTACTGCCACGACATATCCCATACGTCGTTGGCAGTAAAAAGGTTAAAAAACAAAACAGTACTACAAACCTACCTGCCAGGGTTTTACTTTATTTTTGAGACTTTGTAGTTTGTCCCAGTGATTGGCCGGTGGCTGAGCAGAGTAGAGATTGTGCAGGGCGCGCGCCAGTGCATAGACTGCAGTGTAAACTCTATAAGTGACTCTGTAATTGTGATTCCCATACACTGATACATCTGCCTCACTCATAGTCTCATTCCCGGTGCAGTCTATGACTTTTTCCCCTGGGGCAGCCTTCAGCCAGCTGGGGGTATCCAGGAAATAACAATGAAACAATCCCTCCCATGTAGTTTGTGTTAATTCATTTTTAGGATTCTCGTTAGGAGAAAATGTAGAAAAAAATTGTTCAAAGCCGGGGATCTCTCCTTCCTGGATCAGCACCGACAGAGAGCCATTAAATGTGGTTTCAATCTTCTTTTCTCTAAAATAAAATGTATTTGGGAAAAAGGATGATGTGATCCAGACTTTCCTTGGCATTTGATTGAATGAGAATAGATTAAAAAAGGCGAAAGTGTATTTAGTGCTAATAAACAAAACTATCACGTTAGCGCTGGTTCTTTCAATTGTTTCAATAACTGTATTTTGATAAAAGTTATCCAACCAAAATGTGTCATTAATTAAAGTATAAAAAGCTACACAGCCCCCAATATCAGAAAGCCCTTTACTTATCCTTTCCCGGGCTCTGTACCCAGTGTCATCATCTGATACAATGAGTCCGACCCATTTCCAGCCAAAGTGCTTCAGTATCTGCACAATCCCATCCATTTCTGCCTCCTCATTGGGGATAGTTCTGTAGAATGATGGGAACTGGGTTCTGTCATTGAAAATTGGATCCATGGAGCCGTAACTGATCTTTAAAAAGAAAAGAAATTACTGAAAAGATTCCAAAACGGTTTCAAAATGAGTGGATGTTGCCAATAGCAGGATAACTGGTTCCAGTACATCTGTATCCTTATTACAGGCTAAGTGGGCCCAGCCTGAAGGCCAGTTTGTGCTTATTTGTGCCCTGGGTACCCCTGGAACTATAGCGGGGTGACTGTTACCCCAATGTTTCTATATATCTGTAACCTTGTTATGGGCTAAGGGGGCCCAGCCTGAAGGCCAGTTAGGGGGGATTTGGGGTGAGTGCTTATTTGTGCCCTGGGTACCCCTGGAACTATAGCAGGGTGACTGTTACCCCAATGTTTCTATATATCTGTAACCTTGTTATGGGCTAAGGGGGCCCAGCCTGAAGGCTAGTTAGGGGGGATTTGGGGTGAGTGCTTATTTGTGCCCTGGGTACCCCTGGAACTATAGCGGGGTGACTGTTACCCCAATGTTTCTATATATCTGTAACCTTGTTATGAGCTAAGGGGGCCCAGCCTGAAGGCCAGTTAGGGGGGATTTGGGGTGAGTGCTTATTTGTGCCCTGGGTACTCCTGGAACTATAGCAGGGTGACTATTACCCCAATGTTTCTATATATCTGTTACCTTGTTATGGGCTAAGGGGGCCCAGCCTGAAGGCCAGTTAGGGGGAGATTTGGGGTGAGAGTCAGCAGGTTTGTCCATCTTTAGTCTTGAAAAGATCATGGGCAGACTTAATTATTCACCCATATTTTAATGACTAGAGATGGATGCAAACATTTTTCAGCTGAAGGTCAATGACACAAGGTATTTGTATCGCTATGGCTCACCATACTGGGACAAATATCTGATACAAATGGTTTATTTCCTTTTTGAATTCTTTAATAATGACTGGTGGTGAATAAATGAATTCAGATAATGGCAATTACCTTTGTATCATTGTCTTAAGAGCTGGAGCGGTAAGTAGAGAGAAGAGAATATCACTGTTAGTATTAACATTAGCTGTATGTTATACATGAAATAATAATAATACCTGGGGGTATTTAAAAAGTCTTACAATCTGGGCAATGACATACGTTGTACTGGTGGAAAAGTCTCCCAAAAAGCCCAGCAGCTTTCCATTGTTCCAACAGTTATAATTAGGAACTGTACGTTGGGTTCCAGACATGATGCCCAGGGTGCCGGAACCAGCCCTAACCTCTGCTCCGCAGGAGTCATATATTTGGTAACCCAGTGAAATATTCGGTAAAATCTGCGGGTTCTTATTTATCTCATCAATCGCAAACATGAAGGCCAAGTAATGGCGGTAGTATCGGAAAAATGGCCTGTGTGATATCATTAAAATGGGATTTAAAAAAAAATTACCAGAAGGAAGAAATATCATAAAATCATAGGCAATACATTATTGTGTCTTAGATAAAAATCATTGCGTTTTATAAGAAGGCAGATTTTTTTGTGAATTAAATCACATTGACTCCAACCGCTTGCAAGTGTAATTGTGTATTAAAATATAATTATGTATATAACAATATAAGACACAGGCAGGAATCATTCACCTTTTCACTCACCTTTTCTGTTTTCTCATCAAATTCAATCTTTCCAGTAGCAGGACAATTTTTTGGACCAAAAGAATATTAAATCTGTCATATTTTTGTGACATTACGAAAACATGCTACATACATTTCTACCAAGGCAATTAAATCAGCTCAATGTTACCTTCTCCCCTTTCCAAAACACACACAATATTTTACTACAGATTTTTAATTTTTGGCAATTTTTGGACAAATTGAGATACAGAATCCTGAAGAACACAAACTGTAAAATGTATTGGTAAATAGAAACATATAACTAGTATATAACAGTTAGTAGACAATAATAGTACATAGAGAAATCAGCTGAGAATGAGAGTATATATATATACTGCATCTTGTATGTGACTGTATATAACAAGGATTTTACTGTACTTACATTAAGGAGAAAATGTACTTACGCTGCACATGAAACTCTTTCTGGATGGAAGTTAAATAAATGTTGAGGCCTCAAATAAGCTTCATGTAACTGGATAAAGGCACCGATAATCAAGTCTCCAGCTTTGAAGTTTGTTGAGTAGCTGTGAGCCTGTAGGGCACATCCGGCTCCAGGAAGGGGATCAGTTTCGGACACCACCGGCAGTATATGCAGGAGAATGGCCATAAGGAACATGATACGTCTCTCGTGGGCGCGCAAGGTGGAAATGAATCACACACAGGGAACATCACAGATATTTATGCTTCCTGCGCTGATTTTTTTAGCAACCTAAACTGTATTTTTAAATCCAGCAAATCATGATAATTACTACTTTTCTTTTTTGGATGCAAAATGTGCTCCATTGAGGTTTGTTGTTTGTTGATGAACTTTTTCCATCAGCCTATTCACAGCTCTATAGCCCCACTGGCATTGGGGCTACTAATAGAATTTGGATTGAAGATATGATTGAAAACCTTTAATATTTTCAAGTTCAGATATTCTCTGTCTGGGGGTCTGCACACCCACTCGAAGCATTACAGATAATATTTGGGCTAAAGCTTTTCCCATAAAATATATAAATTCACAGCAGCGCTGCAGAAGATTTACCATTAAATAATATGTAGTTTAGTATAAATATAAAGTTGTAAGGGGTACCGGGGGTCCGGCACGCGTTCCTACCTTGATGCACGCCAGTCCCCGTCTCCTCTGCTGAGGTGCGCTCCTGCACGTGTCCTTCCTAGGTGCGTACTGGCCTTAGGCACGCATGTGCAATAGCGCTGGCTTCACTCGCCGATGCCTCATGCTGTCAATATTGATTGCCTGTTTTTTTACTTTTTGCCTGAATTTTGACTTTGTATCTCTGCTGCCTGCCACCGACCTTTGCCTGACATGACTTCGTCTCCGCCTGATCCCTTTCAGTACCATGTTCACTGGAATACCTTGGATGTGTGTAGGATCCCTGTCTGCTCTGCCACAGAAAGTCCGGGGCCCCAAAAGGGCATTGGTGAATACCAGGGTCGGCAGGGCTCTCCTGCAACATCTAAAAGGTACTCCTGGAAGTTTCCTGGCTCCTAAGCATACAGTCCATAACAGTTAGCTTAGGCCAACATGGAGCCCTCTCACACTGCCGCTACTGGTTCCTTGGAGAATGTCCTGCAAGTGCTCCTCAAGCATCTGGAGTTCCAGGAGGCTCAACAAGCTCATCTGTCCCAGTCCTTTCAACTTCTTGCCTCTTGTATGGATGCCCTCCAAGGGGTGCAAGGTGCTTCTGCTCTGTCTCCTCCAGTTTCCACCTAAGTGACTCCTTCACCTGTGGTACAGCATTCGGAGCCAAAGATTCCTGCTCCTATGTGCTATGTGGGGGATCCTGAAGTTTGTGTTATGGACTGTAGGGTAGAGAAGCCCATAAACTGCCAGGAATACCTTTTAGGTGTAGCAGGAGAGCCCTTCCAACTCCAGTGTTCCCCAATGCCCTTTTGGGGCCCCGGGCTTTCTGCGGCGGAGCAGACGGGGACCCTACACATGGGCGATCGCTGATGTCACGGTATAGCGCCACGCGTAATTGCACGCACCCAGGAACAGTGCGCGCCGGGGCGAGCTGAAGAAGGATGCGCCGTGAAGCTCGCCTACATGGAGGAGCATGGGGACCAGTGCGCATAGAGGTAGGAACGTGGGCCAGACACCCAGGCCTCCTTACAGTACCCCCCTCTCAGGAGCACCCACTGGGAGTTTTCCCGGGAAACATTTTGTGGAAGAGCTTTACCAAGCGTGGAGCATGGGTATTTTTAGCTACCACCCAACATCTCTCCTCAGGAGCAAACCCCTTCCAATGAATAAGGTATTGAACATTACCTCTAACATTATGGCAATCTACAATCTCCTGGACCTCAAATTCTTGATGCCCATCAACAGAAACCAGTGATGGAGGAGGAGAGGCAGAAGAAAAGGCATTGCTAACTACTGGTTTCAGGAGGGAGACATGGAAGGAGTTTGAAATATTCATACTTGGAAGGGAGCTCGAGCTTAACACAAACTGGATTGATGACCTCCCTAACTTGGAAAGGACCAATATAATGAGGACCCAACTTGGCACAAGGGACACAAAGCTTAATATTCTTAGAAGATAACCATATGGAATCTCCGACTGCAAAACAAGGAGCGGGTCTACAGTGCTTATCTGCTGCCTTCTTTTGACAAAGAGACGCCTTCCCCAAAGCCTGATGAGCTGAGGACCAGATATTTTTGAAATCATGCACCGCAGCTTCAGTGGCAGGAACATCCACTTTGAGCACAGTAGGAGGTAGAGAAAGAGGATTCCATCCATAAACAAAAACAAATGGAGAAGAACCTAAAGCTTTGTGTTGGAGATTATTATGAGCAAACTCAGCCCAAAGGAGACGTTCAGACCAGTTATCATGATATTGAGAGATAAAACAGTGAAGAAACTGCTCCAGGACTTGATTGGTTCTTTCAGTTTGACCATTAGGGCTCTGGTACACGGGGAGATTAGTCGCCCGCGGCAAAACTCCCTGCTCGCGGGCGACTAATCTCCCCGAGTTGCCTTCCCCCTGGCATCCCACCAGCGAACATGTAAGTCGCCGTCGGGATAGCAGACGCGGCGTGGCGATTTCAGGAAATCGCCGAAAAAGCTTTGCGAGTCTTTTTCGGCGATTTGCGCGAAATCACGCCGCCGCATGTGCCATCCCACCGGCGACTTACATGTTCGCCGGTGGGATGGCAGGGGGAAGGCAACTCGGGGAGATTAGTCACCCGCGAGCAGGGAGTTTTGCCGCGGGCGACTAATCTCCCCGTGTACCAGAGCCCTTACTCTGAGGATGATAAGCTGAAGAAAAATTTAGGCCAATTCCCAACAATCTGCAAAATGCACACCAAAAGCGGGAGACAAACTGGACCCCTCGGTCAGATACAATGGAAGACAGGAAACCATGGAGATGGAAAATCTCTTTAACGAAGATATTTGCCAGGAGAGCTGCAGACAGGACCTTCCTAAGAGGAACGAAGTGGGCCATCTTGGAAAATCGATCTACGACCACCAGGATAGTGGTAAATTCTGCTGACTTTGGGAAATCTACAATAAAGTCCAATGATATATATGCCCAGGGTCGGCTTGGAACAGGCAGCGGATGGAGGAGACCACAGGAGAGACACCGAGGAATCTTCTGCTCTTCACAAACAGAACATGCAGCCACATAATGGGAAACATCTTGGACAAGAGAAGGCCACCAGAAGTATCTGGAAATTAGATCAAGTGTCTTCTTAACTCCCGGATGACCTGCAATCTTAGAAGAATGTCCCCACCCGAGGATCAGAGAGACCTTAGCCTGAAGGACGAAAGTCTTACCAGACGGGCACTTAGGAGTACTTTCAGAAGCCGGCAGGACTAGGGACCCTGGAGCCACCACATGTTCAGGAGGAATAATAGGACAAGGAGGAACTGAAGGAGCTTCTTCTGAAGACAGGGATCTGGACAGGGCATCAGCCTTGACGTTCTTGGACCCAGGTCTGTACAAAATAATGAAGTTGAACCTAGAAAAGAATAATGCCCATCTAGTTTGTTGTGGGTTCAGTCTTTTAGCGGAAGAAATATATTCTAGGTTCTTATGGTCAGTAAGAATGGTAACAGGCTGAGAAGCACCTTCTAGGAGTTAACGCCATTCCTCTAAGGCCAACTTAATGGCCAATAGCTCTCGATTGCCAATATCATAGTTTCTCTCGGAAAACAATAATTTCCGAGAAAAAAAGCACAGGGGTGAAGAAGACCTTGGAAATCTATTCACTGGGATAAAATAGCTCCTACCCCGGTATCAGAAGCATCAACCTCCAAGGTAAATGGACGAGAAGTGTCAAGATCAGGACCGGAGCTCAGGCAAAGGCTGATTTCAGAGATTCGAAGGCCTGTTGGGCCACAGGAGACCAGAGTGACTTAGAATCCTTATGAGTGAGAGCTGTGATGGGAGCTACGATCTGAGAAAAACCTTTAATAAATCTTCTGTAGAAGTTGGCAAAGTCAAGAAATCGTTGTATGGCTCTTAGGCCTACTTGAGTAGGCCATTCAGATACTGCAGAGACTTTAACAGGATCCATATCAAAGCCTGAAGAAGAGACAGTATACCCAAGGAAGGAAATCTTAGACTTATGGAACTCACTAGTGATGAGCGAATTTTTTTGGCAGGCATGGATTCGCAGCGAATTCCTGCATTTTGCCATTGGCGAATTGTTTCACGAAAGTTCAGTGAAAATTTGGCGCGGAAAAATTCGTTGTGCAGAATTTTTTTGGCGCGCGTCAAATCGGGCGCAGTTGCAACAAAAATGGTCTCGGTTGCATCAAAAAAAGGGAGCGGTCGCGTCAAAAAACGTGGGTGACAAAAAAATAGACGCGAGCGACAAAAAAGGACATTCGATGATTAAAAAAGAAATCTCCTCGGAGTGTAACCACCTCACCCGTAGGTGGTCAATGAAGTTCCCCGCTGCCCCAGAGTATGCTTGACAAGGGGAAGACTTGGAGCAAAAGGAAAGGGTAGCAGGGACAAAGACTCTTGAAGCTTGAGTGTCTGGGAGTGAAACAATTCTGCCTAGGAGAGACTCCCAACTCGGACCTAGGCGGGAGCTTTCCCTGATGCTGAGGCTTTACAGGGCAAGCCTTAAGTAGATGACCATTCTGACCACAATAGAAACAAAGGCCCGCTGACTTTCTGTTCTGTCCTCCCTACGTATTACCCTGGGGCAGTGTGTAGTTTGACATACAGGTAAACTCCTCCCTCCATCAGTTCACTGAGACAGGTTGGTAGGCTTCAGTTTATTAACAAAGGGGAAGGTGTGAAACTGGGGAAACAGAAATATGGCAGTATTTACTATACAGCATAATAAAGTACAGTAAACAAACATTATGGTTCATATAATGTACAATCATATAAAGGTGAGAGGCATCCGAGTGGGGGGTAAGGCCTAGATGCCTGGGCAAGAACAGATGTGCAATGAGGTAACTGCACATAAACAGTTATAAACGAGATTTAAGGTATATACAAGGAAAATATATGCTTATATTAATGATCTAGGGGCTAGAGATGGATAATACCTAACAACAATGCTTCCACAGGGCTGGATGGGGTAGGATTTATGCAGGATTGCTATTGCACTGTTAACACTGCTTAGATGGCAGCTATAATGAACCTTTTCCTGTATTACACACGGTCACATGGTAAAGTATGGTAGGCTGAAAAGGACATTTTTTTAAGCAATCACAACCTATACCTTAAGAAACCACAAGGTGGTGCTATGAAACAACAAAACAATGCTGGAGGCATAACACTTTCTACGGTTCCTTTCTTCTGGGGACAGGCGAGTGGCTCCTAGTTGCATGGTCTCTTCGGCCTGAAAACTCGGTGTAGAAGAGGATTCAGGAAGCAGCACCAAGGAAGCAGGTGACCTACGGACTCATGATTTCTGGGACTGTCTCTCCATAATTCTAGAGTCAATGCGAATAACAAGAGACACTAACTGCTCAAACTGTGTAGGCAAATCCCTTGCGGCCAGTTCATCCTTGATACCTTCATTCAGACCTTGCCAGAAAGCTGCGACCAGCGCATCATTGTTCCAGGAAAATTCAGCCGCCAATGTACAGAAATCAATGGAATATTCTGCAGCAGACATAGTGCCCTGTGTTAACCTTAAAAGGAGGGTAGAGGCGTTTATCTTTCAGCCAGGGGCATCAAAGATCTCAAGGAAGGTGGAAATGAAAGCCGAAGCATTGTGAACTAAGGGATCATCTCGCTCCCAGAGTGGTGACACCCAGGCCAGAGCTTTGCCATGGAGCAGTGCAATAATGTATGCCACAAAAGACTTCTCAGAAGGGAACATGAAAGGAGACAGTTCAAATTGAATGGAGCACTGGTTTAGAAAACCACAACAAACCTCGGGATCCCTGGCATAGTGCATAGGAGCAGGAATTTTTGGCTCAGAGTAATGTACCACAGCAGGAGGACTGAAACCTGAGGAGGTGGAGCAGAAGCACCTTGCTCCCCTTGGAGAGAATCCAGGCAGCTGGTGAAGAGCTGAAGGGACTGGGAGAGATGAGCCTGTTGAGCCTCTTGAAAATACAGGCGCTTGAGGAGTGCTTCCAAGACATTCTCCAGAGAACCAGTAGCGGCAGTATGAGAGGGCTCTATGTTGGCCCAAGCTAACTGTTATGGACTGTAGGGTAGAGGAGTCCATAAATTGCCAGGAATACCTTTTAGGTGTAGCAGAAGAGCCCTGCCAACTCCGGTGTTCACCGACGTCCTTTTGGGGCCCCGGGCTTTCTACGGCGGAGTGGACGGGGATCCTACACACCGCCAAAGTATTCCAGTGAGCACAGTACAAGAAGGGATCAGGCAGAGGCGTAGTCAAGTCAGGCAAAAGTCGGTGGCAGGCAGCAGAGATTCAAAGGGTCAAAATACAGGTCAAATACATACATACAAGTCAAAACCAGCAAAGCAAATGATTAATCAAAACAGAAAGCCTTTTTAAATTCAAATTTGGCGCGTAATTGTGCATGCGTGCGCGCCCAGGAGCAGTGCACGCCAGGGCGTGCAGAAGAAGGACACGCCGTGAAGCACAGCTTAGTGGAGGAGCCCGGGGACCACCACGCATATCGGTAGGAAAGCGCGCCAGTTCTCCTTACAGTTTGCCACAGTTTCTTCTCAGTTGCCTCTCAAGTTCCCCTCAGAGAAATCCAAGGTGGCATACTTTACTGTATTGCATTGCTCCATGGTAAGGCACAGGCATTGGCATCACCTCTGTGGGTCCAGGTCCTCAAGCTGAAGAGCCTATGCAACTAGGGGCCACTTGCTTATCTCCTGAAGAGAGGATTTGTAGAAGGACTGCTGGTCTTTGTTTGTATTGTGGACAGAGAGGGCATCTATTTAAGGCCTGTCCTGTAAGGCCTCAATGTCAGAAAATGCTCCCACCTAGTTCTGAGTGGGGAGACTCTCATAGACAGTATTGATTCACTCCCAGATACACAGGTTTCTAGAATTTTTGTACCCACTACCCTATCCTATTGCTCTAAGTCCTTCCCCTGTCAAGCATTCTTGGACTCTGGGGCAGCAGGTAATTTCATTGATATTTCCTTTGCCAGGAAGTGTGGCTTTCCCTCTACATGCCACTTTCAGCTCATGCAGTTGACGGTCGACCTGTATCTCCAGGGCTGTTAACATCCTCCACAGTTCTGCTGCAATTACAGGTGGGGTGGTTACACTCTGAAGAGATTTTGTTCCTCATCATCAAATGTCCTGCTACTCCCCTTATCCCTGGCCTCCTGTGGCTTAGACTGCATAACCCAGTCATTGACTGGACCACCGGTGATCTCACGGCCTGGGGATCCTCCTGTCATTCTAAGTGAGAATCTCTAGAGGTTTTATTAGGAAATCTAGTTCTCCTGCTGGTGCTGGCTTCTTCTTCGTATAAAAGAAGGATGGGAGTCTCAGACCATGTATTGACTACCATGGCCTCAATAAAATCACAGTAAAAAATCACTCATTCTAGAACTCTTTGACAGATTAAAGGAAGCTAAGGTTTTCTCCAAACTTGATCTTCAGGGTGCTGCAGTCGTATGTTGTGGTATAACTTGACGACATCCTGGTGTTTTCCTCTTCCTTGGCCGAACATATTCTTCAAGTCAAGTCAGTTGTACAACGTCTCAGAGAGAATAATCTTTATGCAAAACTGGAGAAGTGCGAGTTTCACAAGTCCAAAATCTCCTTCCAAGGCTATATTGTTTTGTCATCTGGCTTTGAGATGGATCCTACCAAGGCTTCTGTGGTTACCAAATGGCCTACCCCTGTAGGTCTGAAGGCCATACAATGTTTCCTTGGCTTCGTCAATTTCTACAGACGGTTCATTAAAGGTTTTTCCCCATATTGTGGCTCCCATCATGGCTCTCACGCATAAAAACTCTAAGTCACTCTGGTCTCCTGAAGCCCAAAGAGCTTTTGTATCTTTAAAGGCAGCTTTTGCTTCTGCTCCAGTGCTAACCCATTCAGATACGTCTCGTCCATTTACCTTGGAAGTTGATGCCTCTGATACGGGAGTTGGAGCTATCCGATCCCAGTGAATTGGATTTCCAAGGCCCCCTTCATCCATGTGACTTTTTCTCCCGGAAGCTGTCACCTGCTGAGAGAAACTATGATATTGGCAATCGGGAGCTACTGGCCATAAAGTTGGCACTGGAGGAATGGTGTCATCTACTTGAGGAAGCTTTGGTAAGGTTACAATCCTTACCGACCATAAGAACCTGGAATACATCTCTTCTGCTAAAAGACTGAACCCCCGACAAGCTAGATGGGCATTATTCTTCTGAAGAAGCTTCTTCAGTTCCTCCCTGTCCAATTATAGACCTGAGCGAGTGGTGGTTCCTGTGTCTTTAGTCAAGCAGGCTTCTGAGAATTTGCCGGAGTGCCCATCTGGTAAGACTTTTGTCCCTCAGGCCCTCTGGTGGGGTCATTCCTCTAAAGTTGCAGGCCATCCGGGGGTTAAGAAGACACTCAATCTCATTTCCAGATACTTTTGGTGGCCTTCTCTTGTCCAAGATGTTTCCCACTATGTTTCTGCATGTTCTGTTTGTGCCCAGGAGAAGGTTCCTTGGTGTCTTCCCTGTTATCTTCTTCATCTGCTGCCTGTTCCACTGTCAAAATAAACAGATTTTAGAGAAAAACAAAAGACAAAGGTGTAAAATGAATAAAAAAAGGCCACTTACCTGGAGGTAGAAGGATGCAGGGAACACATGGGGAGTCATGGATGGTCCTCTATACAGAGTCCTGCACAGCAGGAAGTGAGTGGGCAGCGCTGTGGGGGCAAGGAAGGAGCAGGACTTGGAGGTTGGTCCTGTGACAATCACATTGCAGGACAGACATGACAGCCCCCCTGGCTCATTGCTGCCTCTGCAGAGAGAAACCTTCCAAAGAACGTATGCCATATGGGCTTGGCAGATAAAGCCTTTTTCTGCAAGCACATATGGCGTACGTGCTTGGCAGTGAAAGGATTACATGGTGAAACAGCTTTTCTAGAACAAACACATGACTTTAGCTAAAAAAAAACTAATCACACTTGAAAATAAGAGGCTGCAATTGAAAACATTACTTAATGATAAAGTTTGCAAGCTTACATGAGAAGAAATTTATTAATTCATTAAAAATTACCACAGATGCCGAAAAGGCCTTTGACAGAGTATCCTGGGATTCCTGGACAGAACATTAGCCGACTTTGGCCTGGGACACATAATGAGACATAAAATATTAGCTTTGTATGAAAATCCTTCTGCAAGAATTAATGGCTTTCTCCTAGAGTACAGATCTTCAATGGGACAAGACAAGGTTGCCCTCTTTCAACTATATTATTAATTTTAGAAATGGAAACACTGCTAGCTCATAGCAGGAATAATCCTAACATTTCTGGTCTCATAACCACAGGCAGAGAATTTCCCTCCCCAATGTGATGTCCCTCATTAAAATGTTTGGAGACCTGTCTAACTTTAAAGTAAACTACTCCAAGTCGGAGATATTAAACATTAACACCCCTGACTCTATGATTAAAACCCTAAAGCAAAACTTTCCATTTAAATGGGCTCCACCAAGCATTAAATACTTAGGGGGTCAAAATCCAAGCAAACTTGGAAAAGGCATATCAAGACAACTATATCTCTGCTGACTACAAATGAGTATTAATTATTGTAGAAAAATACAATTATCATGGTTTGGGAGAATTCAGGCTGTAAAAATGATTCTTATTTCCAAAATAACATCATTATTTTACTGTGCAATGAAGGATCAGTCACTTTCTTCTTCTGTATAATTGGATATATAGGAACTTTGGCCCTACTAAGTTTCATTGCTGCATTTCTAGCCAAGGACTTCCCTGACCGATTTAATGAGGCTAAAAACATTCCAGTAGTCCAGCTCACCTATTGGAGTTTACTTTCCCCAGGAAGGCTGTCCTGTGAAAAGGTATTTAATTGTATGGAAAGGTGTATAAGGGTCTCTCAGAGCAGGAAGGATACCTGTCTGTGTTAGGAATCCCAGAGGGGCTGGGGGTGCTTCCTGACACTGCAAGGAGCAGAGGGAGCCCAGATTGAGAAAGCGACCAAGAGACTGAGGATCTAAGGAGCTAAGAGGAAAGCCAGGAGGCTGAGCAAATCCCCCAGAAGTGTTGTGAGTACAGGGGTGACCCCAACCATTGTGTTTCCTCACTGGTAGTCCACAAGGGGCCCAGGTTAGTGAGGGAACTCTTCTAATGTGTGAAGGTAGCACCCAGAGGGCAGGATTTATTTTTATGATTTGTTTTGTATGCTGAAATGGGCCCCCCTGTGTATATAAACTGCCTTAAATCTAGGAAAGTGTCTGTCCTGTCATTTCAGCTCCTGCAAAATCAACACATTTACATCATTACATGTGGGATAAAGCTAGTATAAAGTACGCTCACCCCAGAAAGTCATATATTTTTGGAAAGTACACATTCCCCCAAATCTAAAATGGGTACCCATGTCTTTCTACTCCAAAGTACCAAGTCGCAAAGCTTTTCTAAAGTTGGCAATTTTGATGACATTTCCAAAAATCCCCTCAAAGCTTCCACTTTGCAGCATCTTATCTCCCACATAGCATTAGGTACCAAGATAAAACACCATAAATTTGAATTCCAGGGGTCCACTGAACAGTTTGATGCCCAATATGTATAGGTTTACCAAAATATGTGGCATGTAGGGGCCCCAATGGGAACATACCCCCATATGATCTGTCATTTCAGCTCCTACAAAATCAACACATTTATATCCTTTATGTGGGATAATGCTACAAAAAAGTACACTCACCCCAGAAAGTCATATATTTTTGGAAAGTACACATTCCCCCAAATCTATAATGGGTACACATTTCTTTTTACTCCAAAGTACCAAGAAGTAAAGCTTACCTAAGTTTGACAATTTTTTTGACATTTCAGAAAATTGCCTCACACAATTTCTTGCATACAAAGGCAACTCACCCCAAATAGGAACACCTAAGGTCTACTGAACAGTTTGATGCCCAATATGCATAGATATACCAAAGTCTGTGGTATGTGCTGAACCCAAAATAAAAATAGCGCATATGGATTTCTCGCCTGCCAACTCAGCTTTTGCACACAGAGCCACTGACAGCGTATTATGTGCCATAAGACCCCCTAACTATATAGAAAAACCCAGAAAACCATATATTTTTGTAAAGTTACTCTTTGAACGACTTGGAGCCGTGAGTGCTTTCTTTGGATATTATATGCATGCGATTTGGTGAGCACCCGGAATATGACTTACAAGTATGTATGTATATCTTTGTATTTATATGTTTATTTATAAAGCGCTACTTATGTACGCAGCGCTGTACAGTAGAATACATTAATACAAACAGGGTGTTAATAAGATAATAGATAAATACAAAGTGTAACAATAAATACAGATATATACAAGATAAATACAGCTGCAAGAAGTTAAGAGTCGAGGACACAAGAGGAAGGAGGTCCCTGCCCCGTAGAGCTTACAATCTATATGGGAGGGTAACTTACAGACACAAATAGGCAAATGCGGTATAAGTGCTGTAGGTCACAGTGGGTGACATTACAATATAAGTGCTGAGTGCCGTCAAGGAGAATTATATATATATATATATATATATAATATATTTTATAATATATATATATAATATAAGTGTGCTAAAGTGTGCAAAAAAACTGTTCTAAACTGTGTGCTGTGTGTGTGTGTAAATGCATGTAATGTATGTAAGAGTGTGTGTAAGTGTGTATAGTACTGTAAATAAAGGGCACTTACCAGTCCTGGAGGTAGATGGATGATCAGATCACTTGGAGGGGTCCTGCAGTCTTCTGGAGGGTCTTCTGTGCAGTGCTCCAGCAGCAGGAACTGAGTGGGCATCACTGGAGGGACAGGGGAGGAAGCAGGGGAGAAAGTTTAGAAAGCCAAAGGAGCTTGGAGGTCAGTCCTGTGACAATCGCATTGCAGGGCGGACATGACAGCCCCCCTGGCTTGTTGCCCAGAGCCTGTCATAGCTAAAAACTCTCTGCAGAAGCGGCACATGCCTCTTCTGCAGAGAGAATCTTTATCTGCCAAACAACATGTGAGGCATATCGTTGGCATTTAAAGCCTTTTTATGCAATGACGTGCACGTCCTTCTGCAAGGACGTGCCCCTCAGCATACTGTATCAATAATACATGTCAAATTATTTTTTTTGCGAAGTGCTTGCTGAACTATCTACACAATATAAAGAAGAAAAAAAGGAAGGAAAGGCAGTAAGCAAAAATTCATGAGAAAAGCAAATCAGCAAGTGTTAAATTGAAATCAATGTAAGATATGTACCTACAGTATATTTGGATTCATCAGAAAGTTTTTTCTTGAGGACCTTTTTATGTCTTGGTATCTTTCCTTGCAATGCTGCTTCTTGGACAGACACCAACACTGTTGGCATGGTCAGCTATGTCCTTCCAGTATTTAGTTTTCAGGGCAGTAGCAGTTTTAGCAGAATATTTACCAATTATTCGGTCAAACAATGGCCCTAATTTTTCAATAAGAGCTTCATTTTCAAACTCTTTAAATTTCAGATTTCTCAGTCCATTCTCATGCTGTTTTTTCTTGGTTTGTTTTGGTGAGAAGGGGGTGTCAAGTTCCTCACTTTCCACTTCACTTAGTTTTGTAAGTCTGTAAGTTCAGTATCAAATTCAAGCATCATATCTCCCACATAACATTAGGTAACAAGAATAAACATCCTAAATATGAAAGCCAAGAGGCCACTGAACAGTTTGATGCCCATTGTGCATAGGATCAGCACTGTATCTGGAACTTAGAGACCCCAAAAGGAAGTTAGTACATACAAATTGCCCCGGAGATCTCTTCAGCTTCTGAAAATTCGACACATTTACATTTTTTGTGGGGTAAAAACACAAAAAATACATTGACCCCCCCAAAATCATATATCTTTGGACAGTACACATTCAGGTGAATTCAAAATGGGTACCCATGTCCTTCTACTCCAAACAAGTCGCAGTGCTTTCCAAAAATTGGCAGTTTTGATGAAATACCTGAAAATCACATGAAACCTTCCACTTTCAAGCATCTCCCACATAACATTAGGTACCAAGAAAACACACCCTAAATATGAAAGCCAAGGGCCCACTGAACAGTTTGATGCCCATTGTGCATAGATTTACTAAACTATATGGCATAGAAAATCACCCAAATACACACTGACAGATGCTCAAAATATTTGGGAATGTTCTTAAGTATAAAACAATGACACAACCATTTGGATACACATGGGACTATCCATACTGCTGTGTTTTTCTTGCCTGGAACTCCCTTTCCCCCTTTTCCCTTTCCTTAAAAATTTCCAACTTATCATTTAAAACTAGCTAGTGACGGCAGACAGTTGACAGCGGATAGATAGCTCGAAAAAGGGGCACGTTTGAATAGTTCTTGTTTTACATTTCTTATATGTCTATAACTTATGATTCACCAAACAAGTGTATAACTCTACGCTCGATACTGCATTATGTAAAATGATGGTAATGATTAAGTTGGATTATTGTTAAAACCCAATAAAAATAAAAATTTTTAAAAAAAAGAAAATCACCCAAATAAAAATAGTGCATTTGAATTTTCACATATGACTCTCTGGCTCATGCAATTTTTGCATCTGGTTTGTGTATAATGTGCCACAAGACCCTCTAAAAATATGAAGACCCTAGAAAACCATACATTTTCCAAACTATGCTAAACAGAATGGTTTTATGACATTTCTGAAAATTGTCACAAAGCTTGCATTTTACCCCATTATGTACCCCCATATTTTGTAATGTATCAACTTAAAACCTTCTAAATATGAACGCCAGGGGTCTACTGAACAGTTTGATGCCCAATATGCATAGATTTACCAAACTATGTGGGGTACAGGGGCACCCAAATAAAAATAGTGCATTTAAATTTTCACATATGATGCTACGGCTCATGCAGTTTTTGCACCCGGTATGTGTATTATGTGCCATAAGATCCCCTAACAGTATAGAGACCCTAGAAATCCTATCATTTTCTGAAAGTACACATACATCTTTCTAAGGCAAACTAGCAAACTACCAAACTATAAAGCTATGCTAAACAGTTTTTTATAATATTTCTGAAAATCCTCACAAAGTTTGCATTTTGCCAGATTATGTACCCCCACATTTCGTAACGTGCCAACATAAAACACTCTATATATAAACGCCAGGTGTCTACTGAACAGTTTGATGCCAAATATGCATAGATTTACCAAACTATGTGGTGTACAGAGGAAGCCAAAATTATTTACAGCAGACAAAATGTCCATGGACAAAGACAAGTAATAAAGAACAATGTGAAATGCAATAAAATCACTAAAATCCCCCAAAAAATACTAAAATCAATGGACCCTAGTGATATCTGCAGTCAGAATCACAGTGTGAGTATTTTGGCTTGGGCAAATTTGTTTTACAGACAAAGTCAAGCAAACAACACCTATGCATAACGGAAAATGCAATAAAATGACTAAAAATGCACCAAAATCACAGAAAATGTAATAAAAACACCAAAATAATACACAATAGGTATTGCACAGTGTGGTTAGAAAATACTCTATCCGTAATGGTAATAAAACATTTTTTTCAGGCAAGAAAAAAACAATGCAATAAAAAAAATCCACAAAATTGTGTAAGGGTGTGTGTGTACACTTGGCAAAATGCATGGTGTGTGCATGTGCAAGTAAGTGTGAGTGCTGTAAGTGCTATGAATGTGTGAAACCCCCCAACATGTATGTGTAAGTGTGTATTAGTGTAATAAGTGTGTGTTTGTGCATTTATGTAACATTAACCTTGGACAAGCAGGCTGGAGATTGCAGGTGGGATGCAGGAGGGACCCAGGGACAGCATCAGATGTCTTGATGTGGTGAGTGGGCGTGCAGGAAGGAAGGGGGGAGAACAGGAGAAGGCAGACGGGTCCTTCCAGGGGCCACTCATTCCCCGCCTCTGCTCATTGCCTAGGGGCTGGGGAATGAGCGGGGAGCAAAGGAGCGGCTTTAAAAGCCGGGAGACTTCCTTGACTTTAAAAGGACCAATGTAATGAGGACCCAAGTTAGGGCAAGGGACACAAAGCTTGATATGCTTAGAAGATAACCATACAGAATCTCCAACTGTGAAACAAGGAGTGGGTCTACAATGCTTATCTGCTGCCTTCTTTTGAGAGAGAGGCGCATTCACCAGAGCTTGATGAGCTGAAGACCAGATAGACTTGAATTCATGAACAGCATCTTCAGCAGCAGGAAAATCCACTTTGAGTACAGGAGAAGGTAGAAAAAGAGGATTCCATCCATAAACACAAACTAATGGAGAACCTAAGGCTTTGTGTCAAAGATTATTATGAGCGAATTCAGCCTAGGGGACCAGTTTTTATGGTTTTGAGAAATAAAACAATGAAGAAACTGTTCGAGGAGTTGATTGGTTCTTTCAATTTGACCATTACTCTGAGGATGATATGCTGAAGAAAAATGTAAACCAATACCCAACAATTTACAAAAGGCACGCCAAAAGCGGGAGACAAACTGGACCCCTCGATTGGATACAATAGAAGACAGAAAGCCATGGAGACAGAAATTCCCTTTAGTGAAGATACTTGCCAGGAGAGCTGCAGATGGAAGCTTCTTCAGAGAAATAAAGTGGGCCATCTTGGAAAATCGATCTACAACCACCAGGATTGAAGGAGACCACAGGGGAGACACAGAGGAATCTTCTGCTGGGAACAAACAGAACATGCAGCAACATAATGGGAAACATCTTGGACAAGAGAAGGCCACCAAAAGTATCTGGAAATGAGATTGAGTGTCTTCTTAACCCCCAGATGGCCTGCAACCTTAGAGGAATGACCTGAACAGAGGATCTGAGAAACCTTAGCCTGAGGGACAAAAGTCTTACCAGACGGGCACTCCAACAAATTCTCAGAAGCCGGCCAAACTAAGTACACAGGAGCCACCACTCACTCAGGAGGTGTAATTGGACAGGGAGGAACCGAGGACACTTCTTCCAAAGACAGGGATCTGGACAGGGCATCAGCTTTGATGTTCTTGCACCTAGGTCTATAAGAAATAATGAAATTGAACCTAGAGAAGAATAATGCCCATCTAGCTGGTCGTGGGTTCAGTCTTTTAGCGGAAGAAACGTATTCCAGGTTCTTATAGTCAGTAAGAATTGTAACAAGCTGTAAAGCACCTTCTAGGAGATGACACCATTCTTCCAAGGCCAACTTAATGGCCAATAGCTCTCGATTGCCAGTATCATAATTTCTCTCGGCAGATGATCATTTCCGGGGAAAAAAGACACAGAAGGGTGAAGAGGACCTTGGAAATCAATTTTCTGGGATAAAATAGCTCCTACCCCAGTATCAGAGGCGTCAACCTCCAATATAAGTGGACGAGAAGTATCTGGATGGATCAGGACTGGAGCAGAGGCAAAAGCTGCCTTTAGTGATTCAAAGGCCTTTTGGGCCATAGGAGACCAGATTGACTTTGAATCCTTATGAGTGAGGGCAGTGATGGGAGCCACAATCTTGGAAAAACGTTTCATAAATAGTCTGTGGAAGTTGGCAAAGCCAAGAAAATGTTGTATGACCTTTAGACATACAGGAGTAGGCCACTTAGTAACTGCAGAAACCTAGTCAGGATCCATCTTAAAGCCAGAAGAAGAGACAATATACCCAAGGAAGGAGATCTTAGACTTATGGAATTCACACTTTTCCAGTTTAGCATAGAGATTATTCTCTCTGAGGCACTGTAACACAGACTTGACTTGAGGAATATGTTCTGAGAAGGAGGAGAGGAGAACACCAGAACGATTGCAACATATCACAAATATGTCTTGGAAGACAGTGCGGGCATTGCACAGACCAAAGGGCATGACTAAATACTCATAGTGGCCATCATGAGTATTAATTGCAGTTTTCCACTCATCCCCCTGGCAGATGAATGCCAATGAATGGACAGAGTTCTGCCTTTTGCTTCGACACTACTTCCTGTTACAGTTAGAGCTGCATCACTTCCTGTCAGCTGATCTCTGAGGGAGCACACACCCCATCACTAAATGGCAGCTCAAGGGAAAGGATGTAAAAGGGCAATATTTACTGATATATATATTCCAGTTTGGGGAGATTCTTTAATAGGCACTTAACATAATATAAACTGTCTGTTGGTTACGTATTCATTCTGGGGGTGTAGTTTTCCAAAATAAGTAAACAACATATGATCTCGCACATGTATAATATACTTTAATCCTTATCAGTACCCCCCCCTGGCATAGCATAGTAACTGGAACACCAATTGCATTCCAAACAGCAGGAATGAATGTCCCATTTTTGGGGGTGCAACAGATGTTTAGGGAACATTCTCCCCCACAATAGTGCAGACAATTCTGGACTCTGAACATAAGACATAGGCAAACACTTTTAATGCATTGATTTTTTTTGTGCGTTTTATTTTTTTCTCACTGCTGCCCACGGGGCATTAACATGTATTATTTAGTGCTGACATTCGCCTTTGGGCCCGTTTTAACTCTGATGAAAAAATAATCTCCTCACTGGAATGGACTTTGTCTTAAAATTCACACGTGAAAATGATATTTAAGCTTCGGCTAAAGCTGTTGGATAGTGACATTACTGGGAACCGAGTGCTGCTGTACGTGTCTATTTCTACCCAAAGGAGCCATGATCATAATGCTGATCATATTGCTGCTTGAATTGTTACTGGTTTGGGGCAATCAGCTCATTCCCAGACCCGGATGCACATTGAGAGGCCACAGTTATCCAACCAGATATGAAGCCGGGGACTTTGTTATTGGAGCTTTTATCCAGTTAAGTGATTCCACTATTACACCAGTAAAAAAGTAAAAAAGGTGATTGACACAACTTCATGTTCAATGTCATGTTGCACCCAGATGACCAAAATACATCACGGACACCTGGTCCATTTTGCACCCAAAGTGACACATCTTTTTCCCATTGAAAGGACAAATGCAACATTGAAGGCTGCTCTTATAAAACACCAATTCATAAGAAGTAAATTACAGTTCTTCAGCTGTTGTTGAACATCAAAAATCTCACCATTTGATTAATATGCTCCTAGAAAATTGGTGAGCTTTATTTGAACTTATGATAATTGTACCTCAATGTATTTAAAATTCATGTATGATAATAAGGGTGTGACCAAACCACCTTATACATGATGTCCATATCACCCCAAAACAAGAGTTATTTGTCCATATATTGCAATATACTTCAAGCTTCAGTGGCCCAGACCCAATCCCCACAGGGTACTCTCCCTCCCCCGTCACACTGAAGGTAAGTTTAATTTACACATGCTCGGGTGAGGGGGGCAGACGGGTGGTGGTGGCCCCTGCGGGGGGGTGTGAAGTACACAGCAGGATCCACTGGGGGGTGCATGGGCCCCTGAGACAGTAGCCTTGCTAGCCCAGTCCCATTACAGCTGATGAGGGAGGGGGTAGGAGCAGGAGGTACGAGTGTGGGAAAGTGAGTGCGCAGTGGGGGCGGGGCTTGGGGCGCTATTGCAAGCACATGCAGGTGGGCAGCAGGGATGCGAGTGGCCTAGGGATGCTCAACTGTCAAATCTTGCCCTGGTGCTATTACCTTCAAGGTACAGTTTAACCCCAGGTATTGATTGGTGCGAAAAATTTCTGAAATGGACCCCACACAACTTTTTTCTCACTCCAAATACTGTGTCTTTTCTCACTCCTACCGCGCTACTTTTTTTTTTACACACTCAACTTATTTCTTATTCCAAATACACTGAGATGAATTGGTGTTTTTTTCTTGTAATTTTTTTGTAGCAGAAAAAATTTGCCGACGACTAAATGACGGAATTTTGCGGCGAAAAAAAATCTAGCTATGGATATCAAACCTGGTACAATTTCATAGCTATGTTAGTAAATAAGCCCCACAGAGACAGAATATACAATTCCCATGCCATTTATTAAACACAGTTAGGTTAGGGAAATGTTTTATGGTTTTGTAAATTTAAATAAATTGGAAAGAATGGCATTTGGCCAAAATGTTGCCAACTCCAAAAATCTATTAAACTATTAGCCTTCATTTATTTTTAAGTTGCAAATAGTTTTGAACACATTTTATTGAAATTAACATTATTTGGTGAGAACTGTAGAACTGTATATCGGCAGATTGATAAGGTGTTAATAAGCTTTATTATTTTCTGATAGTGGTTTTTCTTGAATTCAGTTCAGGTTTAAGATAAATAATGTAACATTTAGGGGCAAATATACAGCCCAATAACCCAGCACTGGAGGCTAAGATGGCAAATATCTCAACTGCCACCATTCTACTGCCCTTACTGCTCAGGTATGCAGGGACAAATGCCCCCCACACACTACAGAACCCCAACATACTGAAAGTGATGTTTTTAGCCTCATTAAATCGGTCAGGGAAATCCTTGGCTAGAAATGCAGCAATGAAACTCAGTAGGGCCAACGTTCCCATATATCCAATTATACAGAAGAAGAAAGTGACTGATCCCTCATTACAAAGCAAAACAATTGTGTCCATTTCAGAAAACATATCAGCTTCCAGGAATGGGGGATTGGAGGCCATCCACACAGTCGAGATTAACATCTCTCCAAAAGAACATACAATGACTAATACAATGGCCAGTTGGGTTCCTACATACTTCTTCAGCTTGCTCCCAGGCTTTGTGGCATTGAAGGCAATAATAACTGTCAGAGTTTTAGCCAACACAGAAGAAACAGAAATAGTAAATACAACCCCAAATGTTACTTGTCGGAGGAGACAACATATCTGAGATGGGCGCCCAATGAATAATAAAGTGCAGAGGAAACACAACATGAGAGAGATGAGGAGGAGACAGCTGAGATATCGGTTATTGGCTCTCACAATAGGAGTCTCCCAATATTTCACAAAGATTCCCAAAACTACAGAAGCTGTGATGAAGAGGATGAAGGCAATGGCAGTTAAACTGGCCCCCAGGGTATCTATATAGGAAAGATAGTTTGTAGCTTTTGGGATGCAGGCAGTTCTTTTTCTATCCGGCATCTGATATGCAGGGCATTTCAAGCAGATCAAAGCATCTAAAAAAATAAAATATTCATGTAACTGATATATTTGTTACTTCAAAAAACTTGGTTCAAACATCGAAAGGCACAGGGATATTATTCAGTTGTGTTATAAATAAAAGTATGAGGCCTGTTATCCAGACTGCTAGGGACCTGGGGGTTTAGACATTTAATAAACCCAATAGGATTTGTCTGCCTCCAATAAGAAATAATTATATCTTAGTTGGGATCAATTACAGGTACTGTTTTATTATTACAGAGAAAAGGGAATTATTTAACCATTAAATAAACCCAATAGGGCTGTTCTGCCCCCAATAAGGGGTAATTATATCTTAGTTGGGATCAAGTACAGGTACTGTTTTATTATTACAGAGAAAAGGGAATCATTTAACCATGAAATAAACCCAATAGGGCTGTTCTGCCCCAATAAGGGGTAATTATATCTTAGTTGGGATCAATTACAGGTACTGTTTTATTATTACAGAGAAAAGGGAATCATTTAACCATTAAATAAACCCAATAGGGCTGTTCTGCCCCAATAAGGGGTAATTATATCTTAGTTGGGATCAAGTACAGGTACTGTTTTATTATTACAGAGAAAAGAAAATCATTTAACCATTAAATAAACCCAATAGGGTTGTTCTGCCCCCAATAAGGGGTAATTATATTTTAGTCGGAATCAAGTACAGGTACAGTTTAATTTTTACAGATTAAAAGTAAAAATGTAAAAACATTGAATTATTTGATTATAAAAAGGAGTGTATGAGAGATGCCCTTTCCACAGTCCAGAGCTTTTGGGATAATGAGGTTCTGGATAAAGGATCCCATACCTGTATTTACAAATACTTGCCAGTGTTTCTCTCCTCTTACACTCACTTTAGTTTCCTTGCTTAGAGAATTGTTGCCAGATGAGTGAATAATAAAAATAAATGTGCCAATTTTGCCAAAATGTGCAATTTGATTCCATCCTGGATATCAAAGCACTTCTTTTAATAACAATGGAGCAAAAGTCAACCAACCACCAACCAACCAGCCCAGCCAGCTGTACACACCTAGCTCAGAGGGTAAGATCAACTGACCACTTACCATGCTGCACTAGTAACTGCCAATCCACTCTGTGAAGATCTCCCTCCAGCTGTACATACTTACAGTAGTTCAGAGAGTAAGGTCAACCAACCACTTTTTCTTAGGCTTTGATATTATGGGCACTGTAGTGACAACTTGTCACTCTACTATGCTGCTTCCATAGCAGCCCTTCCAAGCATGTGGAGACCCAGCTCAAAGACCCCAGCTCCAAGCAAAGGCCAACTGCCCACTCTGCTATGCTGCTTCCACAGCCCATCCCTTTGTGTAGAGACCTTCCTCCAACCACGCAAGCCCAGCTCACAAGGGCCCAGCTCAGGGAAAAGGTCAACCAACCACCTTTTCTCAGGCTTTGATATTATGGTCACTGTAGTGACAACTAGCTACAGAAATAAATAACTGATAACCTTGTCATGAATGGGGGCTATTAGTTTCTCGCTTGCTTGTACCCCTACTCCTTGATTGCCCTCACCCCCCAGGTGATCATCAAATAATATATTGACAATGGGGAGCTGCTTTTTGCCCAGAATATCAAAACTAAGCTCTATAAATTAAAGGCTAGCATTGAGCCAGGGAGCTTAGTGATCAGCTTAAATATATAGATATAATAAACCTACCTCTACCCCCCGTGCAAAGGGAAGCTACAAAAAGCAGGCCTGTATGATATAATCTCGGGGGTTGCTAATTTTTATATATTTGAAATTACATCTACTTCACAATTGCAAGCTGAGTGCCATGAAGCTGCAAGAGACATTTTTATACAAATCTTTTTGCAGAGGAAATGCTTGCCAATAATCAGCCACCATCTGCCTTTCTGAGCTACCTGACATGCCAGCCACCCAAACGCTAGGGGTTGGGTGGGAAAGTGTAACCAGGCAGCCAATTGTCACCACTTCTTGGGGACCCATACCCGTCAAGCACCTGCCTCACTATCCGTCTGCTACATCCCAACCAAGCTACAAACAGCAGGCTCTTTTTTTTTCTAAGTACCCATTAGTATCTGGACACCTACTAGACATAATAACAGAGGATTATACTATATGTAGGTTCTGCCCACAGTAGCAGCAGAATGTCCTCTGAGCAAAAGCTGAAGTCCATGACTCAATAAAGCTCAGTAAAAGGTAAGAATCCAACTACAGGCTGCTTAATCAAGTAACTATATCTATAGAAATACCATGCAATGCTGGCTTTGCCCTATTCTGACTCTCTGACTAAGCTCGACCTCCCTCTCTGTATACCCCAACTACAGCTCTCTGTATACTCTAATGCAGGGATCCCCAACCATTATTACTCATGAGCAACATTTCAATCAAAAAAAGGCTGGGGAGCAACACAAGTACAACAACTTTCCTAGTAGGTGACCAATAAGGACTCAGATTGGTTAATTAGTAGCCCAATGTGGACTGGTTGACTAGAGGCTCTGTTTAGCAGTACACATGGCCTTTATGCCTCCAAAACATGCCTCCAAGTCAGAAATTAAAAATTTCATGTTGCTCACGAGCCACTGGTTGGGGATCACTGCTCTAATGAGTTGCAGTAGCTGCAGCTCAGTATCACAGCCTGGATTTCTATATATCTATGTCTATGAGTCACAACAACTCCTTGCTTCCCACCTAATTTTGCGATGCGAAAGTGAAGCAAAACGGGAAGCGAAGCGGAAACAGGACAGATTTGCTCATCACTAACAGAGAGAGCTCTGCTCAGAAGATAAGGAAGTGAACTGCCTCTTCTTTGAATGTTTTACACTGACTCTGATTTTAATTCTCCTTCATATGAAGCTTTCTGCTTTATTTATTCCCCTCCACTTTTAAATATTTCTTCTGTTTTGTTTTCGGCTCTTTTTTCTCCCCATTATGAACTCCCCTTTTCTATTTGCTTTCCAAGCCCAATATGTATTTCATATATTTGACCTAATATGTAGTTGATATATTTTCACTGTTGACTTGTTCAGCTATTATTTTGCTTACCGGCTGTGCTGGACATTTCCCCATCTGCACACTTGGCACAGTCATAGCAACAAGATGGCTTCCCTTCTATTTTAGCTTTCCTGTATCCTGGGGCACAGGGCTCATTGCACAGAGACTGTGGGATCTGCATTTGTACGATAAAAATATTAAATCTTGGACTATAAGGAACACTGAAAACCAAATCAAGTTTCCACAGTAAATTGTGGGTCCTTATCAAAATACAATATATATATTGAAACATTTTCTAATTGGATCAGTGTGGTTAGTGGGTACCGCAGGGGTCAGTCCTTGGTCCTTTGCTTTTTAACTTGTTTATTAATGCCCTGGAGGGGGGCATAGACAGTACTGTTTCTATTTCTGCTGATGACATTAAATTGGGCAAAACTATAAGTTCCATGCAGGATGTGCCGCTTTGCAGAGCGATTTGACAAAATTGGAAAACTGTTCAGCAAACTGGAAAATGAGGTTCATTGTTAATAAATTGCAAAGTTTTGCCCTTTGGTAGAAATAATAGAAATGCAAGTTATACACTAAATGGGAGTGTGTTGGGGGTATCCTTAATGGAGAAGGATCTAGGGGTTTGTGTACATAACAAGTTGTCTAATTCCAGGCAGTGTCATTCTGTGGCTACTAAAGCAAATAAAGTGCTGTATTATGAACAGAGAAGCAGTACTTGGCTTCACAAGGTGTTTTTCTTCTACTTAGTTCCCACCTTTTCCTTGACTTAGGGATCCATTTGGCACACAGGTGCCTGGCCTAGAATGAAACACACACCTCTTGTATCTAATCCTTTCAAGTCACTATCACTGTGGCCCTGACTTATGAGGTACCACTGGGGTACCCTTTACTTTCTCCTGCTGCTAAGCTAACTGGTCTACTGCTATCTCTCACCATCTACAATGAGTTCCAGTGAATGTGACCTACCACTACCTCGCTAACTTATGTTAAAATATAAGGACTTAATTTGGCTTGAAGGCTTTTATACAGGTCAAGGGACGGCAAGGTGACTCCTAATATCCTCATATTTCTTTATTCATTATAATACACCAGTTTATAAGTCATGTGACAGAAATTACATTACACTATGCACCAATTATAACTGATGACATCACTAAGCAAAATTTATAAGAATATCATTTACAGAATATCCATGACTTTTTGTATTATAAAGTGAATGAAGTGCCCCCCATTGTAAAATATAGGGATATTATAAGTCCCCGAGGAGTTCCTTATAATATATAGTGAATAAAGTGCCCCCTATTGTAACATATAGGGATATTATAAGCCCCCGAGGAGTTCCTTATAATATATAGTGAATAAAGTGCCCCCTATTGTAACATATAGGGATATTATAAGCCCCCGAGGGGTTCCTTATAATATATAGTGAATAAAGTGCCCCCTATTGTAACATATAGGGATATTATAAGCCCCCGAGGAGTTCCTTATAATATATAGTGAATAAAGTGCCCCCTATTGTAACATATAGGGATATTATAAGCCCCCGAGGGGTTCCTTATAATATATAGTGAATAAAGTACCCCCTATTGTAACATATAGGGATATTATAAACCCCCGAGGAGTTCCTTATAATATATAGTGAATTAAGTGCCCCCTATTGTAACATATAGGGATATTATAAGTCCCCGAGGAGTTCCTTATAATATATAGTGAATAAAGTGCCCCCTATTGTAACATATAGGGATATTATAAGTCCCCGAGGGGTTCCTTATAATATATAGTGAATAAAGTGCCCCCTATTGTAACATATGGGGATATTATAAGTCCCCGAGGAGTTCCTTATAATATATAGTGAATAAAGTGCCCCCTATTGTAACATATAGGCATATTATAAGTCCCAGAGGAGTTCTCTTACCATTTTGAAATGTGGACCAAACAAATCATCGCTGCTGTTGATGTAAAAATGTGTCCCGTTTGATGCATAGAAATTTCCAATTTTAGTTTTTAACATATACTTGTTCGGTAAGAAAATCCACTTTATAATGTCAAACCTGGCTGGTGGGTCTCCATATTGACTGAGCGAGTGGGTGCCACCATTGGTTATAAAACTTACATTCCGAACCGAGGCATTCAGCTGAAAAGAAAGAACTAAAATGAAGCTAATAAGAAAGAATAATTTACTTTTATGATCATTTTGTACAGATATTATCTGCCTTAACTTGGACGTGCATGTATAATTCAGCTCGTTAGGTAATGGATACACACAGACATAAGTATCCATGAACATTCTTTTATTGATTGGATGTTTCTGATAAAGGCTGAAGGGCACAGGGGTCTGAAAAAACAAATCCACAGGAGTAAGGTCAGATTTTATGCAATACACGAATATGAATTTGCTACTATGCTTGATACTCCCCCAAATCGCTATATAATTAATCATAAGCAAATGTTTTGCCAGGCATGGTTTCGTTGTGAAATTCAGCATTTTGCCATTGGTAGATTTGTTCGGGAAATGGGTGCAAAAATTGGCGCAAATAAATTTTGCTGAGTGAGGAAAAAAGTTGCGGTTGCATTAAATTCATCACAGTTGCAGCAAAACGTTTGCAGTCGCATAAAAAAATGGCGCGGTAGCTGCAATTTGCCAATTTTTGGTTGTTTTGTGAATTTTCCGGATGAAACGAAACAAGACAGATTCACTCATCACTAACAAAGAATAGTGATGTGCAAATTTTGTTCGCCAGGCATGGATTTGCAGCGAATAAAAATACTGTAAATGATGGGGCTACTGTAAAATGTTGGGCTACTTCAACTGCTTGGGACATTTATTTACTTCTCAATAAAGTGTTGTTAACAGGCCTATTGAGTAACTCCCTACAAGTCCCAGTAGAGCATGGGTTACACCCAACTACTGCTATCAGTTGGGCCTTTACTGTAGGGTTGGAGGAAGGGATTCCGACACACTTCATAGATCATGTAACAACTTGGGCACCAGTGGTTGGTAAAACAAAATGTACTGTTTATTTGTTAGATCTACATAACAGACTCTTATCAATAGACTCTTAGGGGCATATTTATTATGCTGTGTATAACTAATTCACCGTAAAAAGCTGTATAAAATAAATGGAAAAGATCGCCATCTGAACGCCGGATATTACGCCAGATATTACGCCGTTATTTTCCATAAGTTCCGGAGGAAGAAAAAATGTGTAAAAATTACGCCAATTTTATGCCGGTTTTACGCTGTTTTTACACGGCGAAGCCTGGTGATGTGTGGCGCATTTTCTCACCGTTTTTTACACAGCATAATAAATATGCCCCTTCGATGTTACAGTGGTGCTACTAAAAGATCTCTCTATCCCTTGTCCTATCCACTTGACCCCAATGCTCTAAGTTGATGCTTACGTAACACTTTCTCCTTGTTGGAGCATCTGGCTTCTCTACTATCTACACTCTGTCTGGCTCTCACTCCTAGAGGAGTTGTTACTCCTACTTTTCCAATTTTCTTCTCCATCTGAGGCCTCCTGCCTTAGGCTGTAAAGAACCACCCAAGTGGGATCTAGAGAGAGACAGAACCTTGAAGTTTTTCCTGTTATGGCTTAAGGAACCACCATACATTCCTGGCTACTAAAAAAAAACTCTCAGTAACCCCAAGGCATGCCTCACCAATAGATGGAGGAATACCACCCTTTTAAACTGTAAACAATGCCAGCCCATGTTACAATGGTGCTACTAAAAGATCTCTCTATCCCTTGTCCTATCCACTTGACCCCAATGCTCTAAGTTGATGTCTACAGTATGGTACTTAACACTTGCTCCTTGTTGGAGCATCTGGCTGCTCTACTAGCTACGCTCTGTCTGGCTCTCACTCCTAGAGTAGTTGTTACTCCTACTTTTCCAATTTTCTTCTCCATCTGAGGCCTCCTGCCTCAGGCTACTTCTGGCTACTAAGAAACTCCAAGTAACCCCAATGCATGCCTCACCAATAGATGGAGGAATTCCACCCTTTTAAACTGTAAAGAATCCCAGCCCATAGCTGTAGTTAACTATTAATGGGATTTTAAGTAAAAAAAAACCTCTTAACCTTATACCCTTACACTAGCATAGTCTGTAGTGCCAAATGCCTTAAAGAAATAAATGCAAACCTTAAGGGTCATCACTATTTACTTCCCAACCTATATCCTTACAGATCTTACCCAATCACCCCAATGTTTATCTAGATTTCAAAAGAAATGCAAAAACTAACAATTCAATGGGTGAGTTGGAACGGAACCTTTACACCTGTAAATATACAAATGCTTTGAAGACCTGCAGTACATAGTTTTGTTTCATTGAAGCCCATAAAGGAACACATTGCAGACATTACCTCTGTAGCCGGCCTTATAGGCACAGATAAAACCATGTAAAACTACTACAAACACATGTTTGGTGCATATACAGGTTTTATAAATATCGATTGCTTTAGGGTTGGGGTCCCCAAACTTTTTGAACTCATGAGTAACATTTAAATATAAAAAAAACAAAAAAAGGCTTTAATTGATTATTTTGTAGACCCTATATGGACTGGAAGACCACAGGAGGCTCTGTTTGGCAGTACCCATGGTCTTTATGCCTCCAAAACTTGCCTCCAAGTTAGAAGTTCAAGAATGAAGACCTGCTTCGAGACTACAGGGAGCAACATTAAAGGGGTGGTGAGCAACATGTTGCTCATGAGCCACTGGTTGGGGATCACTGCTTTAGGGACTGAGTAGATTTAAAAATTGAATGTGCTGATCTACCTCTACCATGTCAGCCAGAGCACTCCTCTTCACTTATTGCCACTCCAATCATTAGTGCACTTTTCAAAAACAATTGGAACAATAGAAAGTGACCATGTCATGTACGGCCTCTTGTACAATCTCCATCTTCTCAGCCAGTGGGCTGGTTGGACAGAGATTGTACCCGGCCGCCCCTTGCAATTCAGCTACAAAGGAGAACGCAATTCCAAGCTGGTTCTGCTTAGTTTCATTCTTGGATAGGTAAGAACACAGCTGAGCTTTCTTTTGGATCATCAGTAGTGGTGAGTGTATCTGTCCCGTTTCATTTGGCCTAAAAATTTTGCAAAACTGCTGAAAAATTCACGAAATGACAAACAAAAAAATGCAAAACTCATTGAAGTCAATAGGCGACTTTTTTATGTGCTACAAATTTTTTACATGGGCGAATCCATGCCTGCTGAAAAAATTCGCTCATCACTAATCATTATTTAAAAAACAAAACAGTACTATAAACCTACCTGCCAGGGTTTTACTTTATTTTTGAGACTTTGTAGTTTGTCCCAGTGATTGGCCGGTGGCTGAGCAGAGTAGAGATTGTGCAGGGCGCGCGCCAGTGCATAGACTGCAGTGTAAACTCTATAAGTCACTCTGTAATTGTGATTCCCATACACTGATACATCTGCCTCACTCATAGTCTCATTCCCGGTGCAGTCTATAACTTTTGCACCTAGGACAGTCCTTATCAAGCTGGGGTTATCCAGGAAATAACAATGAAACAATCCCTCCCATGTAGTTTGTGTTAATTCATTTTTGGGATTTTCGTTAGGAGAAAATGTAGAAAAAAATTCTTCAAAGCCGGGGATCTCTCCTTCCTGGATCAGCACCGACAGAGAGCCATTAAATGTGGTTTCTATCTTCTTTTTTCTAAAATAAAAAGTATTTGGGAAAAAGGATGATGTGATCCAGACTTTCCTTGGCATTTGATTGAATGAAAATAGATTAAAAAAGGCAAAAGTGTATTTAGTGCTAATAAACAAAACAATCACGTTAGCGCTGGTTCTTTCAATTGTTTCAATAACTGTATTTTCATAAAAGTCATCCAAACAAAATGTGTCATTAATTAAAATATAAAAAGCCAAACAGCCCCCAATATCAGAAAGCCCTTTACTTATCCTTTCCCGGGCTCTGTATCCTGTGTCATCATTGGATATAATGAGTCCGACCCATTTCCAGCCAAAGTGCTTCAGTATCTGCACAATCCCATCCATTTCTGCCTCCTCATTGGGGATAGTTCTGTAGAATGATGGGAACTGGGTTCTGTCATTGAAAATGGGATCTGTAGAGCCGTAACTGATCTTTAAAAAAAATAACAATTACAGAAAAGATTCCAAAATAGTTTCAAAATGAGTGGATGTTGGCAATAGCAGGATAACTATATCTGTTACAGGCTATATTACAGGCTAAGTGAGCCCAGCCTGAAGTGTGCCCTGGGTACCCCTGGAACTATAGCGGGGTGACTGTTACCCCAATGTTTCTATATATCTGTAACCTTGTTATGGGCTAAGGGGGCCCAGCCTGAAGGCCAGTTAGGGGGGGATTTGGGGTGAGTGCTTATTTGTGCCCTGGGTACCTCTGGAACTATAGCAGGGTGACTGTTACCCCAATGTTTCTATATATCTGTAACCTTGTTATGGGCTAAGGGGGCCCAGCCTGAAGGCCAGTTAGGGGGGGATTTGGGGTGAGTGCTTATTTGTGCCCTGGGTACCCCTGTAACTATAGCGGGGTGACTGTTACCCCAATGTTTCTATATATCTGTAACCTTGTTATGGGCTAAGGGGGCCCAGCCTGAAGGCCAGTTAGGGGGGGATTTGGGGTGAGTGCTTATTCGTGCCCTGGGTACCCCTGGAACTATAGCAGGGTGACTGTTACCCCAATGTTTCTATATATCTGTAACCTTTTATATGGGCTAAGGGGGCCCAGCCTGAAGGCCAGTTAGGGGGGATTTGGGGTGAGTGCTTATTTGTGCCCTGGGTACCCCTGGAACTATAGCAGGGTGACTGTTACCCCAATGTTTCTATATATCTGTAACCTTGTTATGGGCTAAGGGGGCCCAGCCTGAAGGCCAGTTAGGGGGAGATTTGGGGTGAGTGCTTATTTGTGCCCTGGGTACCCCTGGAACTATAGCAGGGTGACTGTTACCCCAATGTTTCTATATATCTGTAACCTTGTTATGGGCTAAGGGGGCCCAGCCTGAAGGCCAGTTAGGGGGAGATTTGGGGTGAGTGTCAGCAGGTTTATCCATCTTTAGTCTTGAAAAGATCATGGGCAGACTTAATTATTCACCCATATTTTAAAGACTAGAGATGGATGCAAACATTTTTCAGCTGAAGGACAATGACACAAGGTATTTGTATTGCTATGGCTCACCATACTGGCATAAATATCTGATACAAATGGTGTATTTCCTTTTTGAATTATTTAATAATGAATAAATGGTGAATAAATAAATTCAGATAATGGCAATTACCGTTGTATCATTGTCTTAAGAGCTGGAGCGGTAAGTAGAGAGAAGAGAATATCACTGTTAGTATTAACATTAGCTGTATGTTATACATGAAATAATAATAATACCTGGGGGTATTTAAAAAGTCTTACAATCTGGGCAATGACATACGTTGTACTGGTGGAAAAGTCTCCCAAAAAGCCCAGCAGCTTTCCATTGTTCCAACAGTTATAATTAGGAACTGTACGTTGGGTTCCAGACAAGATGCCCAGGGTGCCGGAACCAGCCCGAACCTCTGCTCCGCAGGAGTCATATATTTGGTAACCCAGTGAAATATTCGGTAAAATCTGTGGGTTCTTATTTATCTCATCAATCGCAAACATGAAGGCCAAGTAATGGCGGTAATACCGGAAAAATGGCCTGTGTGATATCATTAAAATGGGATTTAAAAAAAGTTGCCAGAAGGAAGAAATATTATAATATTATAGGCAATCTTTTATTGTCAGATTAGTGTCAAATTCAGCGGGGAGATAAAAATCATTGAGATTTATAACAAGGCAGATTTAGTGAATTCAATCATATTTACTCCAAGAGTTATTGTTTAGAAAAATATAATTATGTATAAAATAATATAAAACAAAGGCAGCAATAATTCACCTTTTCATTCACCGTTTCTCATCAAATTCGATCTTTCCAGTAGCACGACAATTTTTAGGACCAAAACAATATTATTATTATTTTTGTGACATTAAGAAAACATGCTACATACATTTCTACCAAGGCAATTGAATCAGCTCAATGTTACCTTCTCCCCTTTCCAAAACACACACAATATTTTACTACAGATTTTTAAATTTTGGCAATTTTTGGACAAATTGAGATACAGAATCCTGAAGAACACAAACTGTAAAATGTATTGGTAAATAGAAACAAATAACTAGTATATAACAGTTAGTAGACAATAATAGTACATAGAGAAATCAGCTGAGACTGCATCTTGTACGTGACTGTATATAACAGGGATATTACTGTACTTACATTTAGGGGAAAATGTACTTACGTTGCACATGAAACTCTTTCTGGATGGACGTTAAATAAATGTATAGGCCTCAAATAAGCTTCATGTAACTGGATAAAGGCACCAATAATCAAGTCTCCAGCTTTGTAGTTTGTTGAGTAGCTGTGAGCCTGTAGGGCACATCCGGCTCCAGGAAGGGGATCAGTTTGAGACACCACCGGCAGTATATGCAGGAGAATGGCCATAAGGAACATGATACGTCTCTCGTGGGCACGCAAGGTGGAAATGAATCACAAACAGGGAACATCACAGATATTTATCCTTCCTGCTCTGATTGTTTTTTACAACCTGAACTGTATTTTTAAATCCAGCCAATCATGATAATTACTACTTTTCTTTTTTGGACACAAAATGTGCTCCATTGAGGTTTGTTGTTTGTTGATGAACTTTTTCCATGAGCCTATTCACAGCTCTATAGCCCCACTGGCATTGGGGCTACTAATAGAATTTGGATTGATGATATGGTTGAAAACCTTTAATATTATCAAGTTCAGATGTTCTCTGTCTGGGGGGGTCGCACACCCAATCAAAGCATTACAGCTAACATTTGGGCTAAAGCTTTTCCCATAAAATAAATAAATTCACAGCAGCGCAGTAGAAGACTTATCATTAAATAATATGTAGTGCAGTATAAATATAAAGTGTAGCATTAAAGATATATAAAGTGATATAAAAAAGTACAGTGTGACCTCCACCAATACACCCAGTGAGCCATACAACTCACCAAATGTAAATAAATTAAGCCCAGTTTCCAAAAACTTGAGTTTGAGAATATGGGTTGACTTTGCCTATGACAACTCCCATTTTTCATGGCAAAAATTGGTTGCCTAGCAACCACAGCAAACATACACCATTGTGAATGCAATACAGGGTATCATAGGCGCTACCAGAGGGAGTATGGTAAGAAGGCAGAAAAGGTACAAGATCAACATAAGAGCAGTGTCCTTAATCATATATATGATAAAGACTGCACTCACCCATCCTCAAAATATATTGTAAGCCACGGCCCCCTCCTATTACAGAGACTTTGCATGGGGTAATAGGTAGCTAATAGACCCTGCTACAGATCACTGGTGGGTTTACACAATTATGCACACCAAGTATCCATGTCAGTAGGCCCCCAAGCACCATTACTAGTCAAGGTGGTTAGGCTTATCAGGACAATCCAATGCCAAATACAAGCACTTCAACTCAAAGACATAAGGAACTCAAATCCAGATTGGAAAAATGTGCATCTCATTAATCCCCATAAAGGGTCACAAACCAAAATGGAGTCTCAGTGCCATATGAAATTCTGATTTGTGATCCTTTATGGGTATTAATGAGATGCACATTATTCCCAGCAGGATCTGAGTTTGTTATGCCTTTGAAGTGAAATGCTTGTATTTGGTATTGGATTGTCCTGATAAGAGTTGGTAAATCTGCCCCTATGTGGCTGATTTTCTAAAACTCAAATCTAAGGTCTTTAGTCATTTACGAAAATCATGGCAAAAAATTTGAATTGAATATTTTACATTAAAAATGAAGTTTTAAAGAGAACCATGTACCTGCCTTGAATCCTAAGCTATACCTCAACATATTTCTAAGTGATAACCCAGTAAATGATACGTAAAGATTTGCCTTTCAAACATATAGAAACAGCGACAGACAAAGAAGGGTGGTTCATCTTGATAAAATGTAAACTAGCAGATTTACTATTGCCAATGCTTATGTCCCAAATACGGGCCAGTTTTCCTACATCAGAGACTTCATTAAGGTTTAGGAGGGGCTTTTGATACTGGGAGGTGACCTTAACCTTTCTTTTAAGCCACTAATCGATTCTTTGTCCAATAGGAGCAACATGTCATACAAAGGCCTTAAAGAAACAAAACTATTCTCAGAAATGCTCCTATTGGATGTACTTAACCCCCCAAAAAGAGAATACTCTTTCTCTAATCTCTACACTTTCTCTACTCTAATCTCTAATCTCTCAGACCACTGCCTCTCAATGATTCTTTATTGCATTAATACCAAAATAAGAATCAGATACAGTCCTTGATTGCCGATATTGTCCACAATAATTCATCAGCAGAAATCTCCATGGCAACTCTCTGGGAAACCCTAAAGTGTTAATTAAGAGGTCAACTGAAAGCACTGAGTAGCAATCTAAAAAAGGGGGAAAAAAAAACAAAGAAATTAGTAGGTTAACCCTTTCACTGCCAGCTAATTTGGTCAAGCGGACCATTTTTAAACTTTTAGCACTCTTTCAATTTAGTGGCCTTTCCTCGGGGGGACTTTTAGTTTACTCAAGAAAAAAAATATATTGTTTTTTTCAGGACAACCTAAACTTTCAAAATATGTGCAAATTTTTGTGTAATTCCAATTCTGTTAATTAATTAGCCTTATCCGCGCTTACCTAAATATTATTACCCGCTGTGTAGATTACCTCACCAAATAATGTGAAATAAGTGAATGATTGTTAATAATAAGTGAATAATTAGTAATGAGCAGCTGCCTACCTCCAAACTAATCCCAAACCAAATCAAAACTTTATCTTAAACCAGAGTTGGCGCTCTCATAAAACAAATTGCCAAAATGTGTGAATTAATTCAAATAATATATATTTATTAGTGAAATTACAATAAAATCATATACACATGATAATACCTCATAAAAAATCCAGATAGATCAAATCAATGCACCAGATAAACCAACATTTATTAGAAGAACTAAGATAAGTCAATAATAGCCAGCGTAATAGTTCATAACATAGTTAAAAAATTAGGGAATCAATATAAAGTCAGCACAATCAGATTAAAAATTGAGTATATAAATAGAATGCATCTGTATAAAAATGGAGATATATAATATATAGATAATGCACATATGCCCTATCCTGAGTTACACAGTAATTAAAACTCCAGCAGCATCTGTTTGCCAAATCCGGCACACAGTGAAAAGCCGATCGGTCCTTAAGATGCTTCCCCAATAAAACTCAATCAGGGGAGAAACTAATGGAAGAGATTAGATTCTCTAGTAAGCGCACTAGTCTGGAGCGTATATAGTTATTAGTACCGCTAAGTATTCTAAAAATAGTGCGCACTGATAACACTTGAAAGTTAACCCAAGTAAAAATAAATATAAAGTAGGCAGTGGGTCCCCCCGTGCTTTACAAAAAAATCAAATATTACCCTTGGTCCCGGCCGGGAACTTACTAAAGGGTCGCCCCGTCGGAGGAACCCGCTTACACACACGGCGCAGCGCCGTAAGGTCCCTAATGCTGACGTCACAGCTGTGAGCCGAAGTAGAGACTACGGGTCCTCCTAGGTGACAGAATCCAACGCGTTTCGCGCACCTGCGCTTAATCATGGAATGTAAGAGCATGGGGATTACTACTCACATATATACCTCCCCACTACAGGCAGAACCACCCCTTAATCAAACCACAAATCTTAACCCTTCAATGTATACTGTACTGTATAGTCTTGTATACATTGAAGGGTTAAGATTTGTGGTTTGATTAAGGGGTGGTTCTGCCTGTAGTGGGGAGGTATATATGTGAGTAGTAATCCCCATGCTCTTACATTCCATGATTAAGCGCAGGTGCGCGAAACGCGTTGGATTCTGTCACCTAGGAGGACCCGTAGTCTCTACTTCGGCTCACAGCTGTGACGTCAGCATTAGGGACCTTACGGCGCTGCGCCGTGTGTGTAAGCGGGTTCCTCCGACGGGGCGACCCTTTAGTAAGTTCCCGGCCGGGACCAAGGGTAATATTTGATTTTTTTGTAAAGCACGGGGGGACCCACTGCCTACTTTATATTTATTTTTACTTGGGTTAACTTTCAAGTGTTATCAGTGCGCACTATTTTTAGAATACTTAGCGGTACTAATAACTATATACGCTCCAGACTAGTGCGCTTACTAGAGAATCTAATCTCTTCCATTAGTTTCTCCCCTGATTGAGTTTTATTGGGGAAGCATCTTAAGGACCGATCGGCTTTTCACTGTGTGCCGGATTTGGCAAACAGATGCTGCTGGAGTTTTAATTACTGTGTAACTCAGGATAGGGCATATGTGCATTATCTATATATTATATATCTCCATTTTTATACAGATGCATTCTATTTATATACTCAATTTTTAATCTGATTGTGCTGACTTTATATTGATTCCCTAATTTTTTAACTATGTTATGAACTATTACGCTGGCTATTATTGACTTATCTTAGTTCTTCTAATAAATGTTGGTTTATCTGGTGCATTGATTTGATCTATCTGGATTTTTTATGAGGTATTATCATGTGTATATGATTTTATTGTAATTTCACTAATAAATATATATTATTTGAATTAATTCACACATTTTGGCAATTTGTTTTATGAGAGCGCCAACTCTGGTTTAAGATAATTCCAATTCTGTAACAAGATATAGGCTTCTCAATGTCTAAAGAAAAAAAAAATCAAATTTTCCATAATATAAACACATGTAAGCGAACCAAAAATTATTTTATGCACAAACTGATTTAGAAAGTCCCATGTCTCCTGAACGCACCAGTACCAAACATATATAGTTTTATGGAGATTTCTCACTTGTATAGGTCAAAAACTCCCAGCAGTACACTACAAAATTTCCAAAGCACTGCTTCAGAAAGCTGCATACTTTAGGTTTCATGGCCTAAACATCCAATAACAGAAGGTTTATCCCAGAAATTATACATTTTTGGAAAGAACAGATTCTGGGGAATCTAGAATAGGCACAATTGTCTGTCTACTCCAAACTACCAAGTTGTTATGCTTTCCTAAAGTTATTGGTTATTATAGAAATTTTTGAAAAATCGCTTCCAGTCTATAGCATCTTATCTTCTACAGGTCATAAGGTAGCCAGATAAAACATCCTAAATATGAATGCCTGAACAGTTTGATGCCCAATATACATAGGTTTATCTAAGTGTGTGGAATGTAGGGGCCCTAAAATGAAAACACCCCTATATGCTCTACCATTTCTGTCATTTCAGCTCCTGGAAAATCAACACATTTACATCATTTTATGAGGGATAAAGCTACAAAAAAGTACGCCAGAAAAAGTCACCCCAGAAAGCCATATATTTTTGGAAAGTACACATTCCGGTGAATTTAAAATGGGTACCCATGTCTTTCTATTCCAAAGTACCAAGCCACAAAGCTTTCCTAAAGTTGGCAATTTTGATGACATTTCCAACAATCACCTCAAAGCTTCCGCTTTGCAGCATCTTATCTCCCATGTATCATTAGGTACCAAAATAAAACACCCCAAATTTGAACACAAGGGGTCAACTGAACAGTTTGATGCCCAATATGTATAATTTTATCTAAGTATGTGGCATTTAAGGGCCCCAATGGGAACATACCCTATATGATCTATCATTTCTGTAATTTCAGCTCCTGGAAAATCAACACATTTACCTCATTTTATGAGGGATTAGGCTACAAAAAAGTACACTCACCCCTGAAGGCCATATATTTTTGGAAAGTACACATTCCCCTGAATACAAAATGGGTATACATGTCTTTCTACTCCAAAATACCAAGCTGCAAAGCTTTCCTAATGTTGACAATTTTGATGACATTTCCAAAAATCACCTCAATACTTCCACTATGCAGCATTTTATTTTCTATAGGTCATTAGGTAACCATATTAAACACCCTAAATATGAACCCCAGAAGTCTACTGAACAGTTTGATGCCCACTGTACATAGGTTTATCAAAGCACATGGCACTTAGAGACCCCCAAATATACCTTGTGCACACTAATTTCATTGCTTACCTTAAACTAATTCATAAACACATGACAGTTTTATGTAGGGTAAAAGCTGTAGAAATGTAGGGTAGCCCCTGAAAACCATATATTTTTGGAAAGTATACATTCAGACAAATCCAAAATGCTGAATATTTCTTTCTACCCCAAACTACCAAATGGTTTTGATAGCATTTCTGAAAATCACCCACATATATTGCAATTCACCTCATTTATCTTGCACAGGTTTTACATACAAAGGCAAATTACCCCAAATAGGAACACCAGAGGTCTACTGAACAGTTTGATGCCCAATATGCATAGATATACCAAAGTATGTACTGGAATATGTACAGACCTCAAATTAAATGCAGTTTTTGCAAAAAGAGCTGCATGACTGAGTATTACGTGTCGTACGACCCCCTGACTGTAAAGAAAAAACCAGAACACCATATATTTTTGGAAAGTTCACATTCTGATGAATCCAACATGGGTAAAGAAGCCTTTCTGCACCAAAGTACCAATCTGCAAAGCTTTCCTAAAGTTAGTGCTTTTAATGACTTTTCTGAAAATCGCTTAAATTTGTTGTAATTTGCTGCATTTATCTTACAAAATTTCTTACACACAATGAAATATCACCCTAAATATGAATGCCAGAGGTATACTGAACAATTTGATGCCCAATATGCAAAGATTTAGTATTTGTGTCATGTCTATCAGAAGTTTCCTACATATGCTTTCTGACTCCCACTGTGAAACCAGGGCCTGCCTGCCATGAGCATGGTTTGCTATTGCAAGCGGGCCCTCTTTTCACAGTGGGAGACTAAAAGCAGCTACTTGTAGTGTCAGCTATCAGTCTCACACTGTGACATGCATTGCACGCGGACCCTCTTTTTACAGTGGGAGACTGGAAGCAGCTTATTTGCCTTCATCAACTTATTTCAACTTATTTTATTTCAGGAGATACTGGCTACCAGTGTTATCGGTGGCTAATGACTGCAATAACCAGGCTGCGTACAAGGGCTGAATCTGCTTTTAATAAAGCACATGTGAGAGCTCGGTCTGTAATTGAGCAAACATTTGGGGTTGTGAAAAGCCACCTTAGATGTCTGAACAAGTCAGGAGGAAGCCTGATGTACAGCCCCAGTAAAGTGGCCCAAATTGTTGTAGCATGTGCTGTGCTGCACAATTTTGCTAACTGGCATGGATTGCCTGGGTTTGGGGCTGAGGACCTAGATGACCCAATTCATGCCATATATTGTGTACAAAGTGCAGATGACAGAGGCAATGGAGTACAGGGAGAAATCCTAAACAATTACTTTGCGTGTAAGTACCTAAAATCTTTACTAGAATAAAAAACAAACACAAAACAACATCTGAAACAGTACTCTTTTTATTTGGAGTGAAAATAGTTGCACACTTTAAAAATAAAAAAATAAAAAAATGCTCATTAATTTTATTGAGCTCAGCAGTAGTGAGTGGCAATATGTAACATTTCTGCATTGACAGTAACTATGATTCACTAACTGCTCATAATGAAGTAATTAAAACTGCAACAGCTAACTTGAAAATAGTTGTACTGTATATGAAAACATAACTGGATCTTATCCACTATGGCTCACGTCCCTTGGAGCGGGGGAGTCCCCCCTACAATAAATAGTCAAAATAGAAATGTTTATTTACATAGCACTATAATCACATGGGACTAATGTTTGGTAACATTGTTGGTTAATACCAAATTTTGGCATGAAAAATAGAAATATAAAATGTTTGTAAAAAACATAAAAATAACTCTTTTCTTGCAAATTTAGAGTGAGCAACTCTCTCACTCACTAATTAAACACTTCAAACAAATCTGCCCCTCAGCATATCAACAAAACATGGCAAATTATTTTTTTTGCAAAGTTGGCGAGTTGTATTTGAAGAAGTGCTTGCTAAACTATCTGCACTATCTTTCCTACAAGAGCATATTGGCGCTACTCAACTGCTATCTATAACACTTAGCAACTTTTTGTTCAAGTCCTGTTGACAATTACTTACGTTATCTAAAATTGCATTTTGTTTTTTTCAACAAAGTAATATGCTGTTCCTTGACCTTTAAGTCTTGCTCATGCATCTGTAACAGAGCTGCCTCATATGGGGCTTGTCGTCCCTGACTCTTGTAGTAACATGTTGGGGCAATACACAGATCAAGATGGACATCATGCATTTTTTTTCATGAGAGATTTTTGATAATTGATAAGAGTGTTATGGAAATGATTTTTTTTCACGGTCAAGTATTTGTGGGGTAACAGTAGTATTTGTGGATTTGACCTCACGTTTATGAAGTGCTTGTTGTGGGCATTGTGAGGGGTTAGCATTGTTATCATTACCAGCCTCATTGGCATCAGCAGAAAATACAGCATAAACACTTACATTTCAAGACACTGTCTTGCATTATCATCAACAATAAACCTTCTCTTTTCCATTTCAGGAGATTGTTGGGGTTCCCTGCGGAACTGACTTGCTGACTTTCCAACCCAGTGACCCCTTGGTCCTTGATCTAAAAAAAGAATATATTTTTTTCAATGTTTTCGATGATGTTCATCATGACATGAAACATACAAGTTGATGGAGAATAATGTTATTCTGTTTTTTTGGACATTACAAAGTTTATGTCTTGGTATCATTCCTTGCAATGCTGCTTCTTGGACAGACACCAACACTGTTGACATGGGCAGCTATGTCCTTCCAGTATTTAGTTTTCAGGGCAGTAGCAGTTTTAGCAGCATATTTGCCAATTATTCTGTCAAACAATGGCCCTAATTTTTTAAAAGCTTCATTTTCAAACTCTATAAATTTCAGATTTCTCAGTCTGATCTAATGCTGTTTTTTCTTGGTTTGTTTGGGTGAGGAGGGAGTGTCAAGTTCCTCACATTCTACTCCACTTGCTTCCTCAGGACAATAATCTTTGTCTGTAAGTTCAATATGAGATAAATCTGGGCTGCTAATGTAGCGAGGCCTCTCTTCCTCATTATCACTGTTGGACAAATGTGAAGTTGCAGAAGTTTGAATGTTTTGACATGTTTGTTTTTTTTGTGTTGAGTTTCTGTTCTGTCATCTACTAACACCTGAGCTCTCACTGCTGTCATTAAGGTGAATAGCTATTTCAATTTTTCTATTAACACTAATATTTGCATGTCTGGTGGTTTGGGGTTAAATCTCTGATATACAAGTTGCTTTCTTCCTTTCTGTTTGCAATCGTGAGTTTTCTGTGTTGTGGCCTCTGCTGCTGTTTTTTACTGTGTTCTTTCCTTTTTGGCATTTGTGAGTACTCCTGCCTCCATCTACTGTCACCTCTATCATACCCCAGCATACCATGCCTACCTTGCTCATCCTTCATTTTTTTTACTACCGCCACTGTCTGCAAAATCGCTGTTGCCCCTCCTCTCTGTTGTTTGCCTTGCCAAGGGGTTCCTTTTAAGTGCTTCAGGTGGTGATTGCGCAGCTGCATTATCCGTGTCCTCCATCTTGCGACTCACAGCGGAAATGTGGAAAATGGCGGAAGTCATGTGATATGTGACATGTAACAGCATGCTACGAAATAAGGCATAAATATATTGCATGCTTTAAAATGTCTTTTTTTGTGAATTGATCATTAATTCTCCAAATATAAGAAGTGATAATATTTTTAATGCATGCTAAAAATAACCCTTGTTTTTTCAGCCTTCAGTGAATCAGACCCACAGGATCACAGGGGGACTAGAGCCAAAATTAATTCTCACTTTCTAGCATTTTTGGGAGCTCTTTTCTTTTAGCAAACAAGGGAAAGTTGTGCTCACCACTTAATTTTCAACCATTAGGCAGGGGTGCAATGAGGCTGTTACCACAAAATACATATAGACAACAACATGAGGTAATCTGCGCTCACCCATTATCAATATATATAGGGCATAAAGCTGCAATATATGGACAAATAATCACTGTTTTGCTTAAAGGGGAGGGCATTGCTTGGTAGCTTAATGCACCGAATGTCTTACTGTCCTATATAATATTTTGAGACAACTTGCAATCGGTCTTCATTTTTTATAGTTTTTTTTTTAGATATTTCACATTTTGTCCAGCAGCTTTTCATTTCAGAGTTTCAGCAGCTATCTGGTTGCTAGGGTCCAAATTACCTTAGTAACCAGGGAGTGGTTTGAATGAGAGACTGGTATATTAATAGGAGAGGACCTGAATAGAGAAATAAATTATAAAAAGTGACAATAACAATAAAACTGTAGCCTCACAGAGCAAAAGTTGTTTGACTGATAGGGTTGTGACCCCCATTTAAAGGATGGAAAGTGTCAGAAGAAGAAAGAAAATAATTTAAAATCTATAAGAAATAAACATAGAAGACCAATTGAAAAGTTTATTAGAAATGACCATTCTATAACATGCTAAAAATTAACCCCTTCAAGTGCCAGCAGCATTTCACATTTTGGTTCCCCTCAGAGCCAGATGTTTTGTAAACATTCTGTACTCTCACATTTTAGGGTCATTTTCCGGGGGGAGGGTTAAGTTTAGGTAGGCAAACTATATATCATTTTTTTCAAGAGAACCTGAGTTTTCCAAATCTGACTGAGTTTTTGTGTATTTCCATTTCTGGAACACGATTTAGAGCTTGAAATACAAAAAAAAAAGAAAAATTTATATTTTTCATGATATGGGGATTTATACCAGAAACATATTTTATTTTATGGACAAAAATTCAACTAATTTGGAAAGCCTCATGTCTCCCAAATGTCCCAATACCTGATATATATATATATATATATATATAGTTTTATGGAGATTTCTGACTTCTATATATCAAAAACTCCCAGCAGTATATTACCAAATTTTCAAAGCATTACAGCAGAATACGGCATACTTTAGCTTCAAAAGCCAAAAATCTTGGAACATTAGGTTTAACTCAGAAAACCATATATTTTGGAAAAGTACACATTCTGCCGAATCCGAAATGGGTAACCGTGTCTTTCAACTCCTAAGTACCAAACGGCAATGCTTTACTGAATTTAGCAGTTTCTATAAAAGATTATGAAAATTCTACAAAAAATATCACCGCAAAGCTTCCAATTTCAAGCATTATATCTCCCACATAACATAAGGTAACAAGAAAAGACATCCTAAATATGAAAGCCAAGAGACCACTGAACAGTTTGATGCCCATTGTGCATAGGATCACCGATGTATCTGCAATTTAGAGACCCCAAAAGTAAGTTAGTGCATACAAATTGCCCCAGAGATCTCTTCAGCTTCTGAAAATTCGACACATTTACTGCATTTTTTGTGGGGTAAAAAGACAAAAAAAATACATTGACCCCCCAAAACCATATATTTTTGGACAGTACACATTCAGCTGAATTCAAAATGGGTACCTATGTCTTTCTACACCAAACTACATAGTAGCAATGCTTTCCCAACTTTGGCGGTTTTGATAAAATACAGTACCTGAAAATCACATCAAACCTTCCACGTTCAAGCGCCTTATCTCCCACATAACATTAGGTATCAAGAAAACACATCCTAAATATGAAAGTCAAGGGTCCACTAAACAGTTTGATGCCCATTGTGCATAGATTCACCAAACTATGTGGGGTACAGAAGCACCCAAATAAAGATAATGCATATGAATTTTCACATATGACGCTCTGGCTCATGCAATATTTGCACCCGGTATGTGTATTATGTGCCATAAGACCCCCTAATAATATGGAGACCTTAGAAAACCATATATTTTCCGAAAGTACACATTCTGACAAAACAAAAATGGGTAAACATGGGTACATCTTTCATCTGAAAACTACCAAACTACAAAGCAATGCTAAACATAACGGTTTTTTTATGACATTTCTGAAAATCATCACAAAGCTTGCATTTTACCCCATTATGTACACCCATATTTTGTAATGTATCAACATAAAACATTCTAAATATGAATGCCAGGGATCTACTGAACAGTTTGATGCCCTATATGCATAGATTTATGAAACTATGTGTTGTACAGGGACATCCAAATAAAAATAGTGCATATGAATTTTCACATATAATGCTCTGGCTTGTGCAATTTGTGCACCCGGTATGTGTATTATGTGCCATAAGACCCCCTAACAGTACCGAGATCCTAGAAAACCATATATTTTCCAAAAGTACACATTCTGAAGAAACAAAAATGGGTAAATACATCTTTCTACTGCAAATTACCTAGCTACAAATCTATGCTAAACAGAAAGGTTTTTATAACATTTCTGAAAATCATCACAAAGCTTGCATTTTCCACATTTATGTACCCCACATTTCATAATGTATTAACATAAAACACTCTATATATGAACGCCAGGGGTCTACTGAACAGTTTGATGCCCAATATGCATAGATTTACCAAACTATGTGGTGTACAGAGGAAGCCTAATTGATATACAGCAGACAAAATGTCTATGTGCAAAGACAAGTTATAATATATATATATATATATATATATATTGTGAAATACAATAAACTCGCTAAAATCCCCCAAAAAATCAATGGTGTCTGGTGATATCTGCAGTCAGAATCACAGTTTGAGTATTTTGGCTTGGGTAAATTTGTTTTACAGACAAAGGGAACAACAACTATGCATAATGGAAAATGCAATAAAATGCACCAAAATCACAGAAAATTTAATAAAAACACCAAAATAATACACTAAAGGTATTGCAGTGTGGTTAGCAAATAGCAAATCCGTAATGGAAATAAAACATTTTTCAGGCAAGAAAAAAAACAATGCGATAAAAAAAATCCACTAAATTGCATAGGTGTGTGTACACTTGGCAAAATGCATGTTGTGCGGATGTGCAAGTAAGTGTGAGTGCTATAAGTGCTGTGAATGTGTGAACCCCCCAAAATGTATGTGTGTAAGTGTTTATTAGTGTAATAAGGTGTGTTTGTATGTGTATGTGACAGATGGGATGCAGGAAGGACCCAGGGACAGCAGCAGATGTCTTGATGTGGTGAGTGGGCATGCAGAAAGGAAGGGGGTGAGCAGGAAAAGGCAGGCAGGTCCTGCCAGGGGCCACTTGTTCCCACCTCTGCTCATTGCCTAGGGGCTGGGGAATGAGCAGGGAACGAAGGAGCAGCTTTAAAAGCCGCTCCAACACTCCCAAACCCGGAAGTGCAGCAGAATTTAGAATCTGCCATCTGTGTCACTTGGTTACTTTTATCCACAGAACGTAGATTCTACGTTCTGTGGCAATTAAAGGGTTAATACTTTATAAAAGTCTTTCTTGTAAATAAAACAGACAGATTTCTATTAATAACTACCCTGGGTGTCAGTGTCTTTCACTTTGGAAAAGGCATTTTTATATCAGTAAATTCCCACAATGGCAAATATTATTTATAGGGCGGTTAATATAAATATTTATCCCAGAATTATCTACTGTGTTTATATTATCCTTATCCAAAAAAGGGCAAAACCAGCATGAGAGGGTCAAACTACAATGCACTTGAATATTGAGATAAGATAAGTGCAACAAACCTCAAAGATTTTGCCCTTAAGACAAACACCCCTACAATAATCCAAAGTTTTTATTAAAATAGAACATTTGATTACCTAAGATGAACCTTTATTTTCAAAACAATAGAGACCATGGGATTCTCAGATACCTTTATTATAGGCTTTCAGTCAGTTTTATTCTACCCCACCAGCTCATATTTTTTTTCCTTACAGTAAGAAAACAGCACAAGTCAGAGCTGCCCCTTATGCCCAATTTTATTTGCAGTTATTTGGAACAACTAGCACCAGCAATAATATATTATTGAACAAGTATTCCTAACCTTAATGTTGAGGAGGAAATGTATGAATTAGGCCTTTCCATTGATAATATATTACGTACATAACGTACATACAGAAATATATTATATATACTCTGCACAGGTGTAAAAACACGCCTAGTTTCACTCACATCAGAAATAATGTAGCTAGTCACTATTATGGACTGTATGCTTAGGAGCCCGAAACTGCCAGTAATAACCCCTTAGGTGAGGCAGGAGAGCCCTGCTGACCCCGGTTTTCACCAACGCTTATTTAGGGCCCAGGGATTTGCACATGCGAGTATGTGCCAGAGCGTGATGAAGAATAGAGATGTAGCGAACTGTTCGCCGGCGAACTAATTCGCGCGAACATCGGGTGTTCGCAAGTCCGCAAATTCACGAACTTTTCGTGATGTTCGCAATTTGGGATCGCCGGCACCGAAAAAAAACTTACGATAACGGTACGAATGCTCCGAAAAAGTCGCAAAACTTACGATAACGGTACGAAAGCTCCGAAAAAGTCGCAAAACTTACGATAACGTTACGAAAGATCCGAAAAAGTCGCAAAACTTACGATAACGGTACGAAAGCTCCGAAAAAGTCGCAAAACTTACGATAACGTTACGAAAGATCCAAAAAAGTCGCAAAACTTACGATAACGGTACGAAAGCTCCGAAAAAGTCGCAAAACTTACGATAACTTTACGAAAGCGCCGGAAAATATGAAAAAGTCGCAAAATTACCGATCATTTCGAAAAACGGCATGTGTCAATTTTTCAGAGGTTTTTGCCCTTGATCCCCCTCCTGCATGCCACTGTCCAGGTCGTGGCACCCTTTAAACAACTTTAAAATCACTTTTCTGGGCAGAAATGGATTTTCTAGGTTTTAAAGTTCGCCTTCCCATTGAAGTCTATGGGGTTCGCAAAGTTCGCGAATATTCGCAATTTTCGGCGGAAGTTCGCGAACAGGTTCGCGAACTTTTTTTTTGAGGTTCGCTACATCCCTAATGAAGAAGGGTGCATGCAGGAGTACATTGTATCACAGGAACGCGAGGAGTGCTCCTTACAGTATCGCCCCCACTCAGGAGCACTCACGAGGGCTCCCAAGGTTTCCCGGGAAACTTCCTTGACTTTGAAAGGACCAATGTAATGAGGACCCAACTTAGCACAAGGGACACAAAGCTTGATATGCTTAGAAGATAACCATACAGAATCTCCAACTGTGAAACAAGGAGCGGGTCTACAATGCTTATCTGCTGCCTTCTTTTGAGAGAGAGGCACATTCACCAGAGCTTGATGAGCTGAAGACCAGATAGACTTGAAATCATGAACAGCATCTTCAGCAGCAGGAAAATTCACTTTGAGTACAGAAGAAGGTAGAGAAAGAGGATTCCGTCCATAAACACAAACAAATGGAGAACCTAAGGCTTTGTGTCAAAGATTATTATGAGCAAAGTCAGCCTAGGGGACCAGATTTTATGGTTTTGAGAAATAAAACAGCAAAGAAACTGTTCGAGGAGTTGATTGGTTCTTTCAGTTTGACCATTACTCTGAGGATGATATGCTGAAGAAAAATGTAAACCAATACCCAACAATTTACAAAAGGCACACCAAAAGTGGGAGACAAACTGGACCCCTAGGTCTAAAAGGGATAACAAAATTTAACCTAGAGAAGAATAATGTCCATCTAGCTAGTTGTGGGTTCAGTCTTTTAGCGGAAGAAATGTATTCCATGTTCTTATGGTCAGTAAGAATAATAACAGGCTGTAAAGCACCTTCTAGGAGATAACACCATTAAGTTGGCAATTGGCCAACTTAATGGCCAATAGCTCTGGATTGCCAGTTCATAATTTCTCTCGGCAGATGATAATTTCCGGGAGAAAAAGGCACAGGGGTGAAGAGGACCTTGGAAATCAATTTTCTGGGATAAAATAGCTCTTACCCCAGTATCAGAGGCGTTAACCTCCAATGTAAGTGGACGAGAAGCTCTCTTGGATGTATTCCTTCATGGCTTGAGTCCCAGGGACTGATAATGGATACGCTCTATCCCTTGGAGGCATAGTGCCAGGGACCAGTTCAATGGGGCAATCATAAGGCCCCATAAAATATACTATGTTAGTAGTATGTGCTATTGGGTAATCCTAAATGGAAAACTGCCATTTCAATTACTAAGGGCCGCCCCCTGGGATCATAGGATTCACAGTGCACACAAACAAGCCAAGGCACACATACATGCTAGGCCCCATCAGCCAATGAATGGGCAGAGTTCTGCCTTTTGCTCCCACACTTCTTCCTGTTACAGTTAGAGCTGCATCATTTCCTGTCAGCTGATCTCTGAGGGAGCACACAGCCCATCACTAAATGGCGGCTCAAGGGAAAGGATGTAAAAGGGCAATATTTACTGATATATTCCAGTTTGGGGAGATTCTTTAATAGGCCACTTAACATAATATAAACTGTTGGTTATGTATTCATTCTGGGGGTATAGTTTTCCTTTTAGTACTGTATGATATAGTTAACAACATTGGTAAACAAAATAAGTAAACAACATATGATCTCCGACATGTGTAATATACTTTAATCCTATCGGTTTCCCCTCCCTGGCATAGCATAGTAACACCAATTGCATTTTTTGGGGGTGCAACAGATGTTTAGGGAACATTCTCCCCCACAATAGTGCAGACAATTCTGGACTCTGAACATAAGACATAGGCAAACACTCTTTAATACATTTATTTTATTTTTTTTTGTGCATTTTATTTCTCACTGCTGCCCACAGGGCATTAACATGTATTATTTAGTGCTGACATTCGCCTTTGGGCCCGTTTTAACTCTGATGAAAAAATAATCTCCTCACTGGAATGGACTTAAAATTCACACGTGAAAATGATATTTAAGCGTCGGCTAAAGCTGTTGGATAGTGACATTACTGGGAACCGAGTGCTGCTGTACGTGTCTATTCCTACCCAAAGGAGCCATGATCATAATGCTGATCATATTGCTGCTTGAATTGTTACTGGTTTGGGGCAATCAGCTCATTCCCAGACCCGGATGCACATTGAGAGGCCACAGTTATCCAACCAGATATGAAGCCGGGGACTTTGTTATTGCAGCTTTTATCCAGTTATGTGATTCCCCTATTACACCAATAAATAGATTTAAAGTTCATCCAGCTGAATATAACTGTAACCGGTAAGTACTTGGGTCTTTGTTATTTACGGAGATGTTACAGAAGCTACAGCAACACTGACGCTGCTCTAATTACCCCGATATGTAGGAAAAGGTTCCTTCCCCAGTAGCACTAGCACTCTCTCATGGTTTCTAGGCTTAACTCACATTCACTGGGAATTTAAACACATAACAGTAAATCAGGCAATCCTGTGCCAGACTGTAATCTGTCATCTTCTGTCCCTGGTGCAGACATGGGGTTCTTGTGGCACTGCTGGTTCTGACTACATGTACCATAGGGGCAAAGTAGCAAGAGTCAGCTCTGCTCCAGCCAAGACTCCATTTCCCAAATAGCCAAATATTCCCTGTATGTGCTGTGACTAACAGAGCCAAGAAAATAAAAGTGTCACTGCCCCTTTACGATAACTCTGCTTCTAAAAACCCAATGAATAAAAAGCAGCAATATTTAAATTGACGGAAACACCAAAAACTGTTGCCCTGCACTGGCAAAAGCTGTGTGTTTGCATAATAAAAACAAATGTATTTTATATAAATGAGCTTCTGTGGGGCCACAGGGCTGACCATTCAAGCTGAAAAAAGGAGAAAAAACACAGGTTCCCTAGCAGATAACAGATAAGCTGTGTACAATACAATGGTGTTTGACAGAGCTTATATGTTATCTGCTAGGGAACATGTGCTATTTACCCCTATTTCAGGTGTATTGTCAAAGTATTTATTAAGTTGTAATGGACCAAAATATCACTGGTGAAAATCTGCCGTCTAATTACACAAACATCAAATGGCTGAAATAGTTCTGGAAATAGAAAAAAAACTGCTGCACAGGGTGTAACTACAGAGGGAGGAGAGACCCTTTGATTACAGAGGGGCCAGGAGTGTATCGGAACCAGTAATTTAAGAGCAATATCAATATATCTTGGTAGAACGGTTCAACTTAGCAATGTACTAGGGCCCTAAATTGGATTTGCTGTGGGGCCCAGTAACATCTAGTAATGGCGCTGCTGGTGTATCAGCCCTTGAGCAACTTCATTGTAAATTCCATTTGTAACTAATGGGAACTAGTTAAGAAAATAAATCACCCCTCACAGCAATAACAGCTATATGCACCCACTTATAGGGAACCCGGGGTTTTCTTCCTTCCTAAATCCTCCGGTTTTTCAATGGAGGTTTTCCCATAATCTCAATCTTCAGTAATATATGATCTCTTAAACCTGATATTTCTGATCCTTATAAATAGGCTACTTTATACATCACTATCCCCATCCCGACCCACTCTTTTGGGCTCACTTTTAAAATGTTTGCTAACAGAACTAACCTTAGATATTGCCGCCCATTATATGTAGGTATGGAGGCCTGGTATGTACAGTATGTAGCATAACTGGGAAAATTATACAAGAAAGGTATATCCCTCCCAGAATCCTCTGTGAAAAGGGCACATGAGGCGGTAAAAATGAGGGACTTCTCAGCTGAGTTCTGATTGACCTTTTCTCTTGTTAAAAGGTGTGGTCCAAGAGTAACTGCCCTCCTCTGTGCTGGGAGAAAGGAGAATGGTTTTGTGGGAATTTGTTATTTTGCTGGACAATGAAGGGAATGTATTTACAAAGTAGCCAATTCCCTGGTAGCAAGAAGTGGCTACTAACTGCTGCCATAAAGACTTGGGAGAGAGCTCTAGCTACTTCTGAAAGACCACTGAGAATCTCTAAAGGACTGTGAGTGCAAGTTTTAGTTTTGGATTAAGTTGCCCAAGTGGGGCTGTGGGTCCCCCTTAGAGAAGGACAGTTCCTTTATCATTACGAGGGCTAATTATTGGCTTCACTGAGGGTTCAGATGTGGGAACTTTCATTTTCTGTCTAAGCGGCAAGTCCAGTTTGAACCCTGTATCTTATCTGTGTGAAAGGAGCTGCTGCTACTACTACTTACAGTAAAGCTCGATTACCCCACTATATATATATATATATGTGTGTGTGTGACTGGAGGACAGCAGTAGCACAGTTGAACTATGTGGCTGAGAGGTTCCTTGAAAGCTAATGTGTCAACCCACCACCTGGTTAGGTGCTTTACAGTAACCTGGAAGCTTTAAATGTTTGTTGTCTTTGACTTGTAGTGGAACATCTCAACCACTGTGCTTTTTTTTGATAACCAATCATGTTCCCACCTTAATGAGAAGTGGAGACGGAGATTTGACATTAGTCCAGTTGGAGTCCAATTGGATTTTCAGGTTGGACACTTTAGCCCCATGTGGCTTGAATAAAATGTTGCTGTTATCAATCTTTATTCAACTATGAAGATTCTCATTCATCCAGGCCATGCTTTACAGTATCTAGTAGAATTAAGTCTAAAGCAAATGGAGTTTTCTTGAAAATATTTTACCACTAATTCAAGTGGCTTCTTCAGTTCAGCAGAGTGGTAGGGATTACCCAGTCATTTAATCCCTTAAAGGAACAGTTCAGTGTAAAATTGAAACTAGGTCAAATAGACAGACTGCGCAAAATAAAAAAAATATTTTTAATATAGTTAGTTAAGCAAAAATTTAATCTATAAGGGCTGGAGTGGGCAGGTGTCTCTTACATGATAGCCAGAACACTACTTCCTGTTTTACAGCTGTCTAAGCTGTTAGCAGCCAGTAACCAATCAGTTACTTGAGGACGGGCAATATGGAACATAACTAGTGATGAGTGAAGCCAATTCTTTTTGGCTTAAGACAATTCTTTAGATGTGCAAGACAATTCTTTTTTGATGTGCAACGATTGTTTTGATGCTCGCAACAATTTTTGAAATCCTTATGAAATTTTCCATAGCCAATTTTGTTGCCCGCTTCATGAAAAAAATCTGCCAATGGCTAAACGTGGTAATTTGCTGCAAATCCAGGCAATTTTTTCGCCCAGCTCTAGACATAACTGTCAGTTAGTTTGCTTTTGAATCTAACCTGCATGCTCACAAACTAACTGATTGTTATGTCGCATGTGGTCCCCCTCAAGCCACTGACTGGCAGGAGAACTGAAAGCAGGAAGTAGTGTTCTGGCTATTATGTTAGACATCTGCCCACTCCAGCCTTTATAGATTGCATTTTTGCTTAACAATATTAGAAATATTTTTATTTTGTTCAGTCATTTGGGAGTTGGCTGGGACTGACAGTGGTGTGAAAGTGTGATCCAGTCACAGTGGTACCCTTTTCTCTGTAATAATAAAACAGTACCTGTACTTGATCCCAACTAAGATATAATTACCCCGTATTGGGGGCAGAACAGCCCTATTGGGTTTATTTCATGGTTAAATGATTCCCTTTTCTCTGTAATAATAAAACAGTACCTGTACTTGATCCCAACTAAGATATAATTACCCCTTATTGGGGGCAGAACAGTCCTATTGGGTTTATTTAATGGTTACATGATTGCCTTTTCTCTGTAATAATAAAACAGTACCTGTACTTGATTCCAACTAAAATATAATTACCCCTTATTGGGGCAGAACAGCCCTTTTGGGTTTATTTAATGGTTAACTGATTCCCTTTTCTCTGTAATAATAAAACAGTACCTGTACTTGATCCCAACTAATATATAATTACCCCTTATTGGGGGCAGAACAGTCCTATTGGGTTTATTTAATGGTTAAATGATTCCCCTTTCTCTGTAATAATAAAACAGTACCTGTACTTGATCCCAACTAAGATATAATTACCCCTTATTGGGGCAGAACAGCCCTATTGGGTTTATTTAATGGTTAAATGATTCCCTTTTCTCTGTAATAATAAAACAGTACCTGTACTTGATCCCAACTAAGATATAATTACCCCTTATTGGGGGCAGAACAGCCCTATTGGGTTTAATTCATGGTTAAATGATTCCCTTTTCTCTGTAATAATAAAACAGTACCTGTACTTGATCCCAACTAAGATATAATTACCCCTTATTGGGGGCAGAACAGTCCTATTGGGTTTATTTAATGGTTAACTGATTCCCTTTTCTCTGTAATAATAAAACAGTACCTGTACTTGATCCCAACTAATTTATAATTACCCCTTATTGGGGGCAGAACAGTCCTATTGGGTTTATTTAATGGTTAACCCTTTCCCTGCCAAGCACGTAGGTACTACGGTGTTTTAAAAAAGGCAGTTTCCTGCCGACACCGTAGTACCTACGTTTTCTTTCCCTGTGACATTCTCTCTGCATCGGCGGCAAAAGCCGCCGGTGCAGAGATACAGATGTGCCCCAAACCCCTTCGGCAACGAGCCGAGGGGGTTGGGGGGGATGGTCCTGCGATGCGATTATCGCAGGACCATCCTACAAGCAGCAGATGCGATCGCATCGCATCTGCTGCTTGTACAGCTTCCTGCATCCCCCCTGAGCCGCCTCCCACTTACTTACTTCCGACGAGTGGAGCATGGAGGAGCAGGGAACCGATCAGATCTTCAGGACAGGTAAGTGTGACTTTATTTTTGTTTATACACACTTTTACACACACTTACATACATTTATATACATTTATACACACATACAACACAATTTAGCACAGGTTGTTTTTTTTTTTTTTTTCCCATTTTGCACACTTATATACACTCATATACACTCATATACACACTGTCACACAACTTTTACATGTGCACATGTATACACAAACTCACAAAAACTTTTTAAAAAATTTTCAATTTTTTTTAATTTTACTTCTTTTTTTTTTATTATTTCCCCCAAAAACTGTTTATTTTGACAGCGTGACTATTGGATCAGATATTCTGACCACTAATTATGCTGTTGTGTGACTTATTTTGTTGTTTCATTGATTTGCACATTTTTATCCCTATATTAGTATTCCTGATCTGTTTTAGCGTAGCTTTGCCAGGTGTAACTTTGGTGTACAAAAATAACTTTACCTATTTTGAATTCATCAGAATGTGTACTTTCCAAAAATATATGGTTTTCTGGGGGTCCCTGTGTAGTTTGGTGGTTTTACTGCATATAATAGGCTGTCAGGGGGCTCTGTGTGCAAAAGCTGAGCTGGCAGGCAAGAAATCCTTATGCGCTATTTTCATTTTGGTGTCAGTACATACTGCAGACTTTGGTATATCTATGCATATTGGGCATCAATCTGTTCAGTAGGCCTCTGGTGTTCCTATTTGGGGTGAGCTGCCTTTGTACGCAAGAAATTGTGTGAGATAAATGCGGCAAACTACAACATTTTTATGCGATTTTCTCAATAGTCATAAAAACCACTAACTTAAGGAAAGCTTTGCAGATGGGTACTTTGGTGTAGAAAGGACTCTTTACCCTTGTTGGATTTGTCAGAATGTGTACTTTCCAAAAATATATGGTTTTCTGGGGGTCCCTGTGTAGTTTGGCGGTCTTACTGCATATAATAGGCTGTCAGGGGGCTCTGTGTGCAAAAGCTGAGCTGGCAGGAGGGAAATCCTTATGCGTTATTTTCATTTTGGGGTCAGTACATACCGCAGACTTTGGTATATCTATGCATATTGGGCATCAAACTGTTCAGTAGGCCTCTGGTGTTCCTATTTGGGGTGAGCTGCCTTTGTACGCAAGAAATTGTGTGAGATAAATGCGGCAAACTGCAAAATTTTTATACGATTTTCTCAAATATCATAAAAACTACTAACTTTAGGAAAGCTTTGCAGATTGGTACTTTGCTGTAGAAAGGACTCTTTACCCTTGTTGGATTTGTCAGAATGTGTACTTTCCAAAAATATAGGGATTTTAGGGGTCACCCTACATTTCTGCAGCTTCTACCCCTCATAAAACTGCCATGTGTTTATGAATTACGTAAAGATAAGCCATGAAATTAGTGTGCACAAGGTATATTTGGGGGTCTCTAAGTGCCATGTGCTTTGATAAACCTATGTACAGTGGGCATCAAACTGTTCAGTAGACCTCTGGGGTTCATATTTAGGGTGTTTTATCTTGGTACCTAATGACCTGTAGAAAATAAGATGCTGTATAGTGGAAGTTTTGAGGTGATTTTTGGAAATGCCATAAAAATCATCAAACTTAGGAAAGGTTTATGGCTTGGTACTTTGGAGTAGAAAGACATGGGTACCCATTTTAGATTCGGGGGGATGTGTACTTTCCAGAAATATATGACTTTCTGGGGTGAATGTACTTTTTACTAGCATTATCCCACATATAATGATGTAAATGTATTGATTTTGCAGAAGCTGAAATGACAGAAATGATAGTTCATATGGGAGTATGTTCTCATTGGGGCCCCTACATGCCACATACTTAGGTAAACCTATACATATTGGGCATCAAACTGTTCAGTGGGCCCCTGGCATTCATATTTAGGGTGTTTTATCTTGGTACCTAATGCTATGTGGGAGATAAGATTCTGGAAACTGGAAGCTTTGAGTGGATTTTTGGAAATGTTATCAAAATTACCAACTTTAGGAAAGCTTTGCGGCTTGGAACTTTGGAGTAGAAAGACATGGGTACCCATTTTAGATTCGGGAGAATGTGTACTTTCCAAAAATATATGGCTTTCTGGGGTGAATGTACTTTTTACTAGCTTTATCCCACATGTAATGATGTAAATGTTGATTTTGCAGAAGCTGAAATGACAGAAATGACAGTACATATGGGTATATGTTCACATTGGGGCCCCTACATGCCACATACTTGGGTAAACCTATACATATTGGGCATCAAACCGTTCAGTAGACCTCTGGGGTTCATATTTAGGGTGTTTTGTCTTGGTACCTAATGACCTGTAGAAAATAAGATGCTGCATAGTGGAAGTTTTGAGGTGATTTTTGGAAATGCCATAAAAATCTTCAAACTTAGGAAAGCTTTATGGCTTGGTACTGTGGAGTAGAAAGACATGGGTACCCATTTTAGATTCGGGGGAATGTGTACTTTCCAAAAATATATGACTTTCTGGGGTGAATGTACTTTTTACTAGCTTTATCCCAAATGTAATGATGTAAATGTTGATTTTGCAGAAGCTGAAATGACAGTACATATGGGTATATGTTCACATTGGGGCCCCTACATGCCACATACTTAGGTAAACCTATACATATTGGGCATCAAACTGTTCAGTAGACCTCTGGGGTTCATATTTAGGGTGTTTTGTCTTGGTACCTAATGACCTGTAGAAAATAAGATACTGCATAGTGGAAGTTTTGAGGTGATTTTTGGAAATGCCATAAAAATCGTCAAACTTAGGAAAGCTTTATGGCTTGGTACTGTGGAGTAGAAAGACATGGGTACCCATTTTAGATTTGGGGGAATGTGTACTTTCCAAAAATATATGACTTTCTGGGGTGAATGTACTTTTTACTAGCTTTATCCCACATGTAATGATGTAAATGTTGATTTTGCAGAAGCTGAAATGACAGAAATGACAGTACATTTGGGTATATGTTCACATTGGGGCCCCTACATGCCACATACTTAGGTAAACCTATACATATTGGGCATCAAACTGTTCAGTAGACCTCTGGGGTTTATATTTAGGGTGTTTTGTCTTGGTACCTAATGACCTGTAGAAAATAAGATGCTGCATAGTGGAAGTTTTGAGGTGATTTTTGGAAATGCCATAAAAATCGTCAAACTTAGGAAAGCTTTATGGCTTGGTACTGTGGAGTAGAAAGACATGGGTACCCATTTTAGATTTGGGGGAATGTGTACTTTCCAAAAATATATGACTTTCTGGGGTGAATGTACTTTTTACTAGCATTATCCCACATATAATGATGTAAATTTATTGATTTTGCAGAAGCTGAAATGATAGATCATATGGGGGTATGTTCTCATTGGGGCCCCTACATGCCACATACTTAGGTAAACCTATACATATTGGGCATCAAACTGTTAAGTGGGCCCCTGGTGTTCATATTTAGGGTGTTTTATCTTGGTACCTAATGCTATGTGGGAGATAAGATGCTGGAAACTGGAAGCTTTGAGTGGATTTTTGGAAATGTTATCAAAATTGCCAACTTTAGGAAAGCTTTGCGGCTTGGTACTGTGGAGTAGAATACATGGGTACCCATTTTAGATTCGGGGGAATGTGTACTTTCCAAAAATATATGGCTTTCTGGGGTGAATGTAATGATGTAAATGTTGATTTTGCAGAAGCTGAAATGACAGAAATGACAGTACATATGGGTGTATGTTCACATTGGGGCCCCTACATGCCACATACTTAGCTAAACCTATACATATTGGGCATCAAACTGTTCAGTGGACCCCTGGCATTCATATTTAGGGTGTTTTATTTGGTTACTTTATGACCTTTAGGAGTTAAGATACTATAGACTGGAAGCTTTGAAGCGATTTTAAAAATATTTCACAAATTTTGATAAAAACCAATAACTTTAGGAAAGCATTGCGACTTGATAGTTTGGAATAGACAGACAGTTCTACCTATTCTGGATTCCCCAGAATCTCTTCTTTCTAAAAATGTGAAATTTTCTGGGATAAACTTTCTGTTAGCGGAATTTTGGGCCTTAAAATCTAAAGTATGCAGCTTTCTGGAGCAGTGCTTTGGAAATTTGGTAGTGTACTGCTGGGAGTTTTTGACCTATACAAGTGAGAAGTCTCCATAAAACTATATATATTTGGTATTGGCACGTTCAGGAGACATGGGACTTTCCAAATCAGGTGTATTTTCATGCATAAAATAATTTTTGTTTCTGGTATGTGTGTTTATATTATGGAAAATATAATTTTTTTTCATTTTTTAGACATTTAGAAGCCTATATCTTGTTACAAAATTGGAATTACACAAAAATTCTACCATATTTTAAAAGCTTAGGTTGTCCTGAAAAAAACAATATATTGTTTTCCTGGGTAAACTAAAAGTTCCCCCATGGAAAGGCCCCTAAAGTGAAACAGTGCAAAATGTTCAAAAACTGTCTGGCAGTAGAAGTTCCGCTTTGTTCAAAATGGCTGGCAGTGAAAGGGTTAAATGATTCCCTTTTCTCTGTAATAATAAAACAGTACCTGTACTTGATCCCAACTAAGATATAATTACCCCTTATTGGGGGCAGAACAGTCCTATTGGGTTTATTTAATGGTTAAATGATTCCCTTTTCTCTGTAATAATAAAACAGTACCTGTACTTGATCCCAACTAAGATATAATTACCCCTTATTGGGGGCAGAACCGGCCTATTGGGTTTATTTAATGGTTAAATGATTCCCTTTTCTCTGTAATAATAAAACAGTACCTGTACTTGATCCCAACTAAGATATAATCAATCCCTATTAGATGCAAAACAAGCCTGTGGGGTTTAATTAATGTTTTATTGATTTTTTAGTAGACTTAAGGTATGGACACCATTGGTCCTTTCAAAACTTGATGTATGAGGTTGATTTTTTCAGTTTTTCCATCTCCTACTATATTCTCTTCCAAGTCTTTATTGCTGTGACAATTCTGCCAGTAACTATTGGTCCCACTGAGGGTCTTTAAAGGGGATGCGGTGATACTGGTCTGTAGCTTCAAAACAATAAAAGATGAATTACAATCTTTTCTGATGGTGAACATCCCCTTTAATAAATCTAAATATGAAGGAGTGCTTTAAATACACTGTATTGGGCCCAAAGTACTGATAATCTTCTTCATTTACATGACTATGGTGCATAACACTGCTCATGATTACAATGGAGATCCCTTAGGCATCTGTTACATTTACTTTTTTGAATATAAGCGGCGGCCTCCTATACACAGGGCAACTGTGCTGCTTTTTCTGTATTTTTAAGAGTTGGGCTCTTTGCCTGCTATTTCTGCCCTACAGTATATTGATCTGATTAATGGAAAGTCACTATATCTCACAGGGCATCACTTAAATATTATCGGCATTATGTGGCTTTCCTGTTTGCGGTTGAAGAGATAAATAGAAGTTCAAGGATTTTACCCAATATTTCCCTGGGATACAGGATATTTGACTCCTGTGAACATGAACCTAAATCTCTCTATGATGCGCTGGCCATAATGTCTGGGGCAGAATACCAAGTTCCCAATTATGATTGCTGGGAGAAGGCAAAGCTGATGGGATATGTGGGAGACGTGCCTTCTAGCACTAAGTTCTCCTTGGCCCAACTCATATCAATGTTTAGATACTCACAGGCAAGTAGATCCACAATTTTCTGTCTTAATATGAAGCCCAGGAGAAGCTCTGTGTTTATTTGCCTATTTTTTTGTTCCAGATTCTGTTGTACACACCCAGTCCTTCCAGGGCCGTTAGGTATTACTGTGACACAAAGGGGTGGGCATGGTGCTGTGACACAAAGGGGTGGGCATGGTGATGTAAGGGGGCATGTCAATGTCTACAAATGGCCACATTTCCCATTAATCCAGGAAATTCCTGCCCGGGCAGTTTTGAACCAGGCAGCCCATCTTCAAAACCGGACAGGTGGCGATGTTACTGCCTCTGTCCCACCCGGGTATATCCAAAGAGAAAGGTGGCAACCCTATTAGGTATGCTTATGTACATATACCATATATACAGTGCTTTGCTAAAGTATTCACCCCCTTGGCACATAAGTCACACAATTAGTGAAATGAAGTCCCCCTTTGCAAGTGTCACATGATCTGTCAGTATAAACACACCCTTTCTGAAAGGCCCCAGAGGCATCAACACCACTAAGAAAGAGCCATCACACCATGAAGACAAAGTAGCTCTCCAAAGAAGTCAGGGCCAAAGTTGTTGATAAGTACAAGTCAGGTTTGGGTTATAAAAAGATATCCAAATCTTTGAGGAACCCCTGGAGCACCATCAAATCCATCATCTTCAAATGGTAAGAACATGGTACCACAACAAACCTGCCAAGAGAGCTCCCCCCCACCAATACTCCCAGAGCAGGCAAGGAGAGGCAGCACAGAGACCACAGTTAACCCTGAAGGAGTTGCAGAGTTCCATAGCAGAGACTGTCCATAGGAGCACAATAAGCCGTTTTATGGAAGAGTGGCCAGAAAAAAACATTATTTTACATTAAAAATAAGAAGGCACGTTTTGAATTTGCCAAAAGGCATATGAGCAACTCCCCAACTGTATGAGAGGAAGGTGCTCTGGTCAGATGAGACTAAAATGGAACTCTTTGGCCACCAAGGAACATGCTAAGTCTGGCGCAAACCCAACATGTCCCATCATCCCAAGAACACCATTGCAGCATCATGCTGTGGGGATGTTTTCAGCAGCAGGGACGGGGGAACTGGTCTGAGTCAAGGTAAAGATGGATGGTGCTAAAAACAGGGATATCCTTGAGCAAAACCTGTGTCAGTCTGCCTGTGATTTGAGACTGGGACGGAGGTCCCAGCAGGACAATGAGCCGAAGCTACTGCTAAAGCAACACTCGAGGGGTTTGAGGGGAAACATATAAATGTGTTGGAATGGCTTAGTGAAAGTTCAGACCTCAATCCAATTGAGAATCTGTGGTCAGACTTGAAGATTGCTGTTCACAAGCGAAAACCATCCAACATGAAGGAGCTGGAGCCTTGAGAGATGGGTAAAAATCCCAGTGGCAAAATGTGGCTCATAGAGACTTATCCAAAGCCACTTGCAGCTAAAAGGGCTCTATGAAGTATTGACTTTAAGGGGGGGGGTCAGTTATGCACACTGATGTTTTGTGTTATTTTGTTGTTTGCTTCACAAAAAAAAAAATACAACTTCAAAGTTGTAGGAGTGTTCTGTAAATAAAATGGTGCAAACTCTCAAAACATCCATTGAGTCCTATGGAAGCTTAGAATAGTAGAGGAATAGAATAGTCAGTGATAGCCTGGCCTTGGACTTTCAGTGAGAAATTAATCCCCTCATTATTTTCAGTTGCACCCTGCTTCAAGGGGTACTTAATCCGCTCATTGTTTTCAGAGTTTCCCAGTTTCAAGGGGAACTTAATCCGCTCATTGTTTTCAGAGTTTCCCAGTTTCAAGGGGAACTTAATCCGCTCATTATTTTCAGTTTCGCCCAGTTTCAAGGGGAACTTAATCCCCTCATTATTTTCAGTTTCGCCCAGTTTCAAGGGGAACTTAATCCCCTCATTATTTTCAGTTTCGCCCAGTTTCAAGGGGAACTTAATCCCCTCATTATTTTCAGTTTCGCCCAGTTTCAAGGGGAACTTAATACGCTCATTATTTTCAGTTTCGCCCAGTTTCAAGGGGAACTTAATCCCCTCATTATTTTCAGTTTCGCCCAGTTTCAAGGGGAACTTAATCCCCTCATTATTTTCAGTTTCGCCCAGTTTCAAGGGGAACTTAATCCCCTCATTATTTTCAGTTTCGCCCAGTTTCAAGGGGAACTTAATCCGCTCATTGTTTTCAGTTTCACCCAGTTTCAAGGGGAACTTAATCCGCTCATTGTTTTCAGTTTCACCCAGTTTCAAGGGAAATTCAGAATGTACTAAACAGCCCTGTAGCATCAGTTGATATTACAGACCAACATCATTTTCTACTTGATCATTTGCGACGACCCCTAAGCTGCTCAGGGAACAGTGGGCATATCACACAAACACTTCTTACAAAATCCAAGATGGCGAGCTCCTGTGACTACTGTAAAGTTCTGGAACGTTACTTCGATAGAGATGCTGATAGGTGTTCCTTAACCCTTTAACTGCCAGCTGATTTGGTCAAAGTGGAACTTCTATTGCCAGACTGTTTTTGAACATTTTGCACTCTTTCACTTTAGGGGCCTTGCCTTGAGGGGACTTTTAGTTTACCTGTAAAAAATAATATATTGCTTTTTTCAGGACAACCTAATCTTTCAAAATATGCAAGAATGTTTGTGTAATTCCATTTCTGTAACAAGATAAAGCAGAGGTCTTCAAACTTCTTAAACAGGGGGCCAGTTCACAGTCCCTCAGACTTTTTTAGTCCTCAAACTACACCTCCCCCCCAGTGGTCCTCGGGCCCAGTGCGTCATGTCACCATGTCACACTGGCAGACACAAATGATGCTGGACGTATTGGCTGGTGGGACGTGGTGAAGTGACGTGTTGTGGCCGAGGACCATGGTGAGGCAGGCAGGTAGTAGCCAAGGGTGAGGACGCAGGGAAGGTGTGGGCCGGGTAAATGACCTTGGGGGGCCCACGGGCCATAGATTGAGGACCCCTGAGATAAAGGCTTCTAAATGTCTAAAAAATGAAGAAAAACAATATTTTCTATAATATAAACACATGAAAGATGAATTGTTTTATGCACAAATATACAACTTATTTAGAAATGTTTCTTGAACACACTAATACCAAATATATACAGTTTTATTGAGATTTCTCACGTGTATAGGTCAAAAACTCCCAGCAGTACCCTACCAAATTCCCAAAGCACTGCTCCAGAAAGCTGCATACTTTAGATTTCAAGGCCAAAAATTCCACTAACAGAAGGTTTATCCCAGAAAATTACACATTTCTGGAAAGAACTGATTCTGGGGAATCCAGAAAAGGCTCAACTGTCTTTTTACTCCAAAATTGTCAAATTGCAATGCTTTCCTAAATGTACCAGTTTTTTATAAACATTTGTAAAATGTTTTAAACATAATTTCAAAGCTTACATTCTACAGCTTCTTATCTCCCACATAGCATTAAGTACCAAGATAAAACACCCTAAATATGAACGCCAGGGGTCCACTGAACAGTTTGATGCCCAATATGTATATGTTTACCTAATATGTGGCATGTAGGGGACCCAAAATGAAAACACCCCCATATGATCTATCATTTCTGTCATTCTAGCTTCTGCAAAATCAACTCATTTACTGCATTTTATGGGGGTAAAGCTATAAAAAACTAAGTTTACCCAAGAAAACGATATAATTTTGGAAAGTACACATTCCCCCAAATCTAAAATGGGTACCCATGTCTTTCTACTCAAAAGTACCAAGCCGCAAAGCTTTCCTAAATTTGGCAATTTTGATGACATTTCTGAAAAACCCGTCAAAACTTTCACTTTGCAGTGGTTGGAGAGAGCTGTGTCTACGCCAAAAATCAGGGGCGGGCCCAGTAGTTTATAAAGGGAGCCCCTGAGTTGAGATCCAGTAAGCAGTGACAGTGTGACAGCTGAGGGGAGCCCTACTTAGCATATGAGTGCCAGCCTGTAAAGAGAGATCTGCTAGATTGCAGTTGGATCCTTTACCCCCTGCGGATCCCCAGTGAGTGATCCATCTGAGGTCCATCAGAGTGTCCTGTGTGTGGCCCCTGTGTGAGGACAGGTGTTTCTCGGGGCTATATGGGAGCAACTGCGTAGCGCTGGCTACTTCTGAAAGCTCAGACACAGGCACACTTTACTGCTGCGCTGCAAGTTGGAGTGATATCCCCCCCTCCTTCACCCCCAGCAGCTGATTAGCAGAACAATGGGAAGGTAGCAAGATAGCAGCTCCCAGTAGGTATCAGAATAGCACTCAATAGTAAGAAATCCAAGTCCGGCTTGGGACTCCTCCAGTTACATGGGAGTAGGAGAAACAATAGGTTAGCTGAAAGCAGTTCTAATGTGTAGTGCTGGCTCCTTCTGAAAGCTCAGACTCAGGCACACTTTACTGCTGCGCTGCAAGTTGGAGCGATATCCACCCCCCCAGCAGCCGATCAAATGTTTTACCCTGTAGGTGTCTTTCCAAGAGATTTCTTAACCTCTATGACTAAAAACCAAATAGTCTCCCTTATTAGGTTGTGCAGTTATCAAACTGGCATAGAAAGACTGCTGTATGCAGCTGCTTCAATAGTTGCTCTATGATTAATGGAACACAAGAGCTGACTATTAACAGGTGCAAGGAATTGATTATATAAATTATTTAGTTATTAATGCAACAAGTATAAGGGATATATATAATAAAGGAGAACAAAAGGTAAAAACTAAGTAAGCTTTATCAGAAGTGTCAATGTAAATAAAGCCATAAGCACTCACAGAAATGCTGCACTGAGTCCTCTATCAAAAGAAACTCACATTCTTCGGTATTAGACTTCCCACTCTCAGAAAAATCCTTCATGGCATGGGCACAAGTCTGTTCCTCTCTCCCCGTCCCTTCTCCTGCTCCACATCCACAACATAAGAATTTGCTCCCCCTCCCAACTCTGTGTAATCTGAGCTACCAGCAGCCAGAGCTGCAGCAGGAAACTACTGAGACCAAGCTAAAATGGCAGCCGCTATCTCAAACAAACAGAGGGAGCTTCTAGGGCTGTTTACTCCAGTATGGTAAAGCTTTCTGTATAATAAATATAACGTTCTAGCTTGCACTAATGTTGCTGCTAATTTATTAGCAGTAAAATGCCCAAATGCCTTTCCTTTAAACATAAATAAGCTAATAACATGTTCATGTATTATTACTATATAAACAACTCACAAAGTACATTTTAAACCAGGAACAAAAGCAGCATACCCCCCCCCCCCCCCACACACACACACACTGCTTTCATTGTTGGCTGCCACTTATTAAATGGGATCCTTTCTACTGAGACCGTTTTTTCTTCTGATGTCCACACTTGGTCAAATGTTACTGGTGACACCATTAAGGAGTTACATAGGTTTGGATTAACATTATGGGCTAATTTATTGGAAGGATCAAGGTCCCAGCAATAATCTTGGAAATCCATGGTTTAAATAATTCAAAAGTGTATTCTACTGCTGTATATAGCAACTAACTTATAGACTAGATCTTCACACTTACCATGAATTGCACAGCTTTAATTAATTTTAAAGACAAGATGTATTTACCTACCTATTTATAAAATAAGCTTAGCTCGATATCTATGAAATACATGAGACATATTTCTATATTTATTTCTTATTTTTTTCAAGATCAGTTACAACACCGTGGATCCAGCGCTCAGTGACAGAACCCAGTTCCCATCATTCTACAGAACTATCCCCAATGAGGAGGCAGAAATGGATGGGATTGTGCAGATACTGAAGCACTTTGGCTGGAAATGGGTCGGACTCATTATATCAAGTGATGCCACAGGGTACAGAGGCCGGGAAGTAAGGAGCTTTCTAATAATGGAGGCTGTGTAGCCTTCACTGCTGTACTTAGAGACGCTGCTTATATCTATAACTATAATGCAGAAGAGATTATTCAGCAGATCAGGGAAAGCTCTGCTTATGTGATTGTCTTGTATATTGGCACAAGATATGTTCCTGCTATTGCAGGCCTAATGACTAACCTATATGGATCGCCTCAAATTCCAACAAAATTTTGGATAACGTCGTCTTTCTTCACCAAAGTTACACTTTACATGCAAGAAAATATTAAAAGTACATTAAATGGCTCTGTGTCATTGTTAATCCAGGAAGGAGAGATCCCCGGCTTTGAGCAGTTTTTCTACTCATTTTCTCCGTATAACTACAGGGATAATTTAACTAAAGATTTGTGGGAAGGGATATTTGGCTGCCATTTTCCATCAGGTTCCTATGCTGAAACTCTTAGTACCTATGGGGAAGTGGCTTATAACTGCACAGGGAATGAGACTATTGTTGATGTGAATATATTAGTGTATGGGGATCACAATTACAGAGTGACTTATAGAGTTTACACTGCAGTCTATGCACTGGCGCGCGCCCTGCACAATCTCTACTCTGCTCAGCCACCGGCCAATCACTGGGGCCGATTGGAGACTCTGAAAAGGAGAGTGAAGCCCTGGCAGGTAGGGTGAAGTTCAAGGCACTGTTGTAAATTTGTGATTTTGTTACTAAAGGGTGTAATTCAGAGGCGCTAAAATGCCAAACATCTAAAGTCTCCTATACAAGTGGATTAGGAAAAGCCATCAAATATGTCTGCTTTATGTTTACCCCCCCCCCCCCTGCATTCTGTATTTCATTTTAGCAAATCTATTTTCCAGGACACATGCAGCCAGCATACTCACTTTTGAATCCAGTATATTTAACAATAATGTTTAAGATCACTAGCCACATTGGCTATACACATGGTAGGTTCAATGGGCCAATGCAGAACCAGTCTTTCTTTGAAACAAACAGCACCACCAAGGCAATATCTTCTTAAAAGCCTTTATTGAAGAAAGGGTTCTGACCCGGGCAAGGGCAACATTTAGACCAACACCGGTCTTTTATTAAGCTTTTGGTCTGAAAGGTTGATATTGCCCAGGTCCGAACCCTTTCTTCAATAAAGGCTTTAAGGAAGATATCGCCTTGGTGGTGCTGTTTAATTCAAAGATACTGGATGATATGATGGATATGGCAATTGTGTGACTTGCAACCAACATCAAATTTATTATCTGGAAGGTGCTGATCAAAAATTGCTGTGAGAAACTATGACCTATGAACTATGTGACCGGTTTACATGCCCTAGTGTGATTATTGGTCAAACCAGATTAACATTAGTAATTCATTACATAAGCTTTCTAGCTGGATATTTTCTTAAAAAGAGGACATTAGATGGGCATATATTATTTATTTTGGGCAAATATTTTTTAAATTGACCTCTCTTTCTGGTCTTGGGGGCGGTATGGCATCAGGTGCATCACCACAATAGTAACATGAGTAGTGACTGAGGGTTTGGGCAGCACCATCAAGTGCAACAGATCTAATGTGGGAAAGAGGCATCTAAAGATATAAGTGTCAGAGGCATTTAAGATGGTTGCACATCCCATCTCCGTAACAAGCAAACTGGGGAACCCAAACACCTGTACCCAAGTAAGCAGCAGTCATATATCAAATAACCGAGGCAGCCAGATTTCTAAACACAGGAGCTTAGCCCTACAAGCCGTACTGATAACCTGAAAATGATTTTGTGCAGGGTGAACAAACCTGCCAAATCTGTAATATCCACACAACTATCAAGGCTGTATCAGCTTTACACAACATAGAGAATATACACAGAGTTGCAGCTAGAAGCTGTGGCAAATCAGAATTGCAAGAACAGCATAAGAATGAAATGTATTCCCCAGAGATGAAAGGCACGGCACACAGAGAGCTTGGCCCAGCAAGCCGAGATGTTATTGTTATTATTATTATTATATCATCATACGTTGTGGACTCATTTTTAGAGTCATAGAAATCAGCATCAAATCAGTGCAAAGAAAAGTGAGACAAAAATTAAAACTATTTACCATTCTTTGAGAATCCACAGTAATGCAGCCTAAATTCCACAGTGATCCAAAGATCCAAAAAGAAAAAGCAAGGGCATCTAGCTCCCATTAACAATGTTCAATCAACAGAAAAACATCATGCTATGGTCTCATATTAGGTTTATGTTTCTGAGAACACAGACTTTGGGGTTTATTCCCTATTACTGGACCTTTATGACTGAGTAGACTTCTTGCAATGCCAAGAGGGGGAAATATTCAAATACTGTTACCCCACAATACAAACATTCCCCTGGGGTGTAACATAGGAAGGATCAGCTGCAAGGGAACCCAGGTACAAATGCCAGCGAGTATGAGCGCTAAAGGGGTGTCCTCCCACATCTATAGGCTCTTTTGTGTGTCTGAAGGAGAGACATGGGAGTGAGAGAGTGAGAGAGTGAGTGTCTCTCTGGGGTGTAGTGAATGGGAGTCATGAAGGTAATTATGTACCTAGTTGTGTTTTGGGTGGAAAATCCCAATCAGGCCCCAGAAAAGTGAGGGTCCAACTTAATTTTATTTGTTTGAAAGTGATACACTGTGTTGAGGAGAATAAAGAGCAGTGAGAAGACTGCAGTCTTTTGCTCCCAATAACATGTAATACAAGTGTTTATTCATAAACTAAGTTACTAAACCAGATTACTAAATGTAACATTAGTCTTTACAGCTCTGGTCTTAAATTGGCTCAGAAGCTACAGGGGGATCAGTTACCTTATTCCTATTCAATTATACATTCATTTTTGTTTTGTTTCAGAGCCATTCTTTATGACAATTTTCCCTGTCAAAATTTTTCTTATATTCCCTATTTTAGCTAAATAAATACATCCGTAATTTGACTTTTACAACATCTACTGGTGACACCGACTCTTTTAATGACAAAGGAGATCCTTCTGCATTTGATATAGTCAAGTGGTTTTTCCTACCAGATCGAGTTATGAGACAAAAGGTTGGAGAATTTAATCAGTTAAACAACAGTGGGAAACAGCTTTATATAAATGGCAGCGCTGATATATGGGGCCCTTACAGCAAACAGGTAACAGATACAGATTGTGTGTATGTTTGTATAGAGGGAGGCAAGTGGGAATAAGGGGAAACTCTCTATCTATACAAGGAACAAGCACAGACACCCAACGAGCTGATTAACACATGTAATGACTCAGTGTATAAGGCAAATAACATCCCATTAACCCAAATCTTTTCCAAAGACATTGATTTCCCAAAGGTCTTGTATGATTCTGGTCTCCTCATTGGATCCTCTGCTCAACTAACTCCCCTAACCCTGCCGCTCACACCTAGATTGAGTTATTATGAAGGCTTCTAACATTATCTTCTCCTACTGAGGCCTTCCCCACCTCAGGCTCCCCAGCACACCCCCCGCCCAGCAAATGGGGTTTAAAAGACCAAGGAAACTTCTCTTTTTAAAGAGTTGGGGATCCTGACACCCCTGACCTACTAAGAACTGCCAGGGAAATACTGACCTAGGAAGGGAAAAAGCTCTTCCAAATGTAAAACAGGACCAACACTGACTTAACCCTTATGGGGACTGCCTGGAGCAAAGCTGAGCAAAATCTTTACCCTCCTACAGAGAAAAACCTTTAATTCATGTTTTTTTGTACGTTTGTGTAGCGATCACTCCCGGTTTCTCACTGGGGCCTGGGGCAGTTGATCTCCTGCTCTTGAGCTTAAAATAAAGAATTGGGCCCTCACGTCACTATGATGATGAGTGCTGGAAGTCGTACCATCCGGATGCACCTGATTCATGTTGAAGTGCCCACTCAAGTGTGTGACATTTTTGCTGCATCAGTTGCAGCTATATCAGGTGCATCTCCCTCTTGTGGATGCTGAATTATGGGGGGAATGCTGCATTGTGGGTTAAAAACACACCCCTCTAGTGTTGTCATTATTCTAGTCACAACTGCCAGTATTGGGATCCTATTGTACGTGAGAAAAATTTAGGGTAAAATGTGTGTCCCCAGCAAACTCAGGGTAGGGTTTCCCATTAGGATGTGCCAAGGGCACCTGGGAATTGGATTTATAAATAACATCCAGCATCTTATTTTTAAGGAATATTTTGATCAAGTTATTTATTATTTCACGCATGAAAACATATTTTCCACTGAGTTGCTTACAAGGGGGAACAATTAACCATTTTTTAAGCCACTTAGTATTAAGCACTGAGCTATTTATTATATCACATATGCATGACACGCCCATATTTAAAGGCTCCTTCCCCACCCTGGTAACTGCATGGCTTGAATACATAAGCCCCCCAATACTGCTTCTCCCATAGGCTAAAGCATCTTTATATCTCCCACATGTAGATGCCTCTATCTCAGTGCAATGAGCCCTGTGCCCCAGGATACAGGAAAGCTAAAATAGAAGGGAAGCCATCTTGTTGTTATGGCTGTGTCAGGTGCGCAGATGGGGAAATGTCCAACACAACCGGTAAGTCCCAGTCTCTGAACCAGAAACAAATGGTATTTTTTAAGACCAGACACTTTGGGACAAATTTGTAAAAATTTGTTAATGTTAAAGTTGAAAAAAAATTAAACTTGATCATCTTTATCTATGCCCTTAGCATAAGTAAAGGCTTTTTTTTTTTTTTAATAAAAAGGCAAACATTCAATGTGCGAATGTTTTCAATTTAGAAAAAAAAAATCAAATTCACAAATTCGAAAGTTGATAAATAAGCCCCTTTGCCTATTTTGTTGTAATTGTTGTTTTGCAATTTCTTGAGTTAAACCACTCCTCTATGTTTGGTCCTTGCAAGGCGTATAATTAGATCCCCAGTGCGCACATAATCCCCAGGCATAATGGGCAAAACAGTAACAACAAAGGGGGAAGGGAGAGGGTTGTATCCTGGGAATGTAATTATCTACCCCCCAAGGGGCAAACGTGGAGTAGATTCAATATCCCTGTTAATTTATTTTTAAATGACTGTCGGCTGTACAACTTTCAAATCATCAAATTAATGCAAAATGAAAATGGGTTTATTTTTCTGTAGAGAAGCTGAAACCAGGGTTTTTAAAATTTATATTCTATTTTATGGTTTTTGTATTTTCTCTTTTTATAATCAAAAGATTTTACCTATCAATATGTTTATTCCAGATGCAGCAAACTGTGAGAGATGCTCGGAGTATCAGAAGTCTAATACAGAGAGAACGGAATGTCTCCTTAAAGCTATAAACTTCCTTTCCTATACAGACACCATGGGGGCCAGTTTAACTGCCATTGCCTTCATCCTCTTCATCACAGCTTCTGTAGTTTTGGGAATCTTTGTGAAATATTGGGAAACTCCTATTGTTAGAGCCAATAACCAAAATCTCAGCTGTCTCCTCCTCATCTCTCTCATGTTGTGTTTCCTCTGCACTTTATTATTCATTGGGCGCCCAACTCAGATATGTTGTCTCCTCCGACAAGTAACATTTGGGATTGTATTTACTATTTCTGTTTCTTCTGTGTTGGCTAAAACTCTCACAGTTATTATTGCCTTCAATGCCACAAAGCCTGGGAGCAAGCTGAAGAAGTATGTAGGAACCCAACTGGCCATTGTATTAGTTATAATATGCTCTTTGGGTTCCACTGGAATCTCCGCTGTGTGGATGGCTTCCCACCCACCCTTTTTGGAGGCTGATACAGTTTCAGAAATGGACACAGTATTTTTAATGTGCAATGAAGGATCTGTATTATTTTTCTTCTGTGCTATTGGTTACATGACTGCTCTGGCTCTATTCAGTTTCATTGCTGCATTTCTAGCCAAGGATTTCCCTGACCGATTTAATGAGGCTAAAAACATCACTTTCAGTATGTTGGGGTTCTGTAGCGTGTGGGGGGCATTTGTCCCTGCATACCTGAGCAGTAAGGGCAGTAGAATGGTGGCAGTTGAGATATTTGCCATCTTATCCTCCAGTGCTGGGTTATTGGGCTGTATATTTGCCCCTAAATGTTACATTATATTTCTTCAACCTGAATTAAACACAAGAACATTTTAGATTGGTCACTTAATCTGTCTTCTTTTAGCAGCCACATGATCCATTCCTTTGTGGGTACCTTAGAAATAGTAAAACCATAGTGTATATTCTAAATTGACATCCCACATTTCTCACTGTGCACCAAGATTTAATTTTAATAGAAAAAAAAGACTTAGATAATGGCACATCGTGTAGTGTGTGTTTCTTTATAAATCATATCCCACTCTCTTACAGTGTAACATACAGTAGGTACATTTTCTCGATATCATCCAAATATATACACTAGACATTGTATCTCCATGTGTGAGTCTTTATTACGTAGAAGTGGGCAACCTAAGAATACATTTTTGCTGTGTTAGTTTCTGAAAGTTTGCAACGTATTCCTGGGGCTCCAAGAAACCCATCATGGACACATGTAAGTGTTACCTAAAGGCATCAAAGTCCATAAAGAAGACATACTGTACATTATACCAGCAAAGTAGAGGCCGTTACCCTAAATAAATGTGCTGTACGTGACATAAAGACATTAATTATGTTCAGTGAAGAGGTTCATTTAATATCTAAAAAAATGCAACAGGGAGATTTTACCATAATCCTTTCATCTGATAGAAATAGACAAAGATCATGATCGGTAACCCAAAACCCAGTGCCCACTGCCAATTGGCTTCTGGAAGAGCCCTCTACTACTCAGGTGCCACCAGGTCTTAAAGTGAGAGCAACGGGCCAAAGGTTCTGAGCGAGCAAGGGTACCAGATAATAAGAGGAGAACTGAGGCATTTTAGCAGAATGGGTCAAAACCAGAACAGCAGGGCAGTACAGAATCAGGATCCAGAAGAGAAGTCAAGCAGGCAAAGGGAGTCAGTCCAGGCAGAGTTCAGTTGAAGTCAGAATAGAGGCAGGGGACAGAACCAAATAGACAGAAAAGAAACCACACCCAGGAACTATGCTAGATAGACCTATAATATGTGTGGAAAGGACTGAGAGGTAGGGATTAATAGGCTGGATAATTGGAGATTTGGAACAGGTGTGGGTTAATAGAGACCAACTATAGCCATCATTCCTGCCTGGAAAACTCAGTATATCATCAAAGTGCACCAGGAACCCAACTGTCTGCTCAAATAAGCAAGAGGTAAGAAACCTGCATAGTAAGCAATGGGTTCCTGGTTCAAATCCAAGCTCTGACTAATATCCCCGACGTTCACGAGCCAACTTGATACATGGGGAATTCAGTATCTCACATCCAAAGATTTTTTAGATACAGTATGTCAAACATGGCCAGCAAAAATGAACAGCATAGTTCAAAAAATAATTCAACATAGAGGATTCCCTTAACATATTGCAGGAAGCCCAAAAAGCAGTTATCGAAGGGGAATGCCTATCAGTCTCAACCCTCAAGAAAAGTAAGGCCAGACAAATACAGTATATAGAACTTTATCTATAGAGTATCCAAAGGGTACCCAACCATCTTCCCTTCTGCGAGGACTTTAGTCTGTATCACTTGTCACAGGAGAAACAGGAGAACTAAATGGGCATTTAATAACTGCTTTTTGTATGGAGTAATTTGCCCTAATAATGACTGAAGCTTTTTTGAAAAACAAGTCCAAAAAATGAGAATTACCCCAACGTTTCGGCAAAAAGCCTTTCTCAAGGGGAATCCTGGACCCTCCTTGCAGCCAGGATTCCCCTTGAGAAAGACTTTCTGCCGACACGTTGGGGTAATTCTCATCTTTGGCAAGTATATCCGCTAACCTGTGTGTCTCTTTTTGCCTATGCACATTTTTGTGGTATGTATTAATTTACAACTTTATGTGTTATTTTTTTGTAATTTTTGTAATTAAAGTTGATTGTTGTTAAACTTTCTGTATATTATATAAAGGACAATTACTTTTTTAATACTACCACTGTGCTTGTGTTTCTTTGTGTGCAAACCCTTATTCTATTGAAATTTTTTGTCCTTGGTACCCTATATGGGGGTACAATTTTTGTTTTTTTTGCACCAAACACCTATATTGTATTTTTGACTGTGAAGTGAGTGCCCTCCATTTATTTATATTTATCATAAACCAGTGGACTTACCTATAAACTGGTGGACACCATACTGCAACTGCTTAATCTGCATTACCATGAATTGTACTGCTAATGTCCTGTATTACCTCATAGCAGTGTGAGTATTTTAACCCTGCAATTCCATGCTTGTCTGGGACAAAAATACCATTCTCTTTGTTTGCAAGAGCTCCTGGCGTCCAGTGTCAGACTGGCCCACGGGGATACCAGGAAAACTCCTGGTGGGCCCAGGTGTAAGTGGGCCCTCCTGCTCCTGACCATTTGGCCTACTTCATGGTCATTGCCTATTTCTGAATGGGAAGAATGAAGAGAAATCGATGGAAGAATAGATGCAAGCGTGTAAATAAAAGAGACTAGTAGAATAAAAAAGTTGGGTGAGGAAAGGAGAAAAAATAGTTTGAAGAGTGGGCCTAGGGTCTAAGGTTTTCTGGTGGGCCCCTGGGGGCCCAGTCTGACCCTGCTGGCATCCACCTATTTACAGCACCCTCCGTGTAGGTGCTTCCACTTTGCTAAGGCTGATCCTGAAGATAGAGAGTCCCATGTACCCAATGCTCTATCCTAGTTGGACATATTGACTAATACAACCAAATAGGGGTTACATATGTAAAAAATTGTGTGAGATAAATTGCAAATTGCAACATTTCTAGGTGATTTTCAGAAAAGACATAAAAAAACGCAAAATTTAGGGAAACTTTGCAGATTGGTACTTTTGTGTAGAAAGGCATCTTTACCTATGTTGGATTTGTCTGAATGTGTACTTTCCAAAAATAAATGGTTTTCAGGGATCACCCTCAATTTTTGCCTCTTTTACCCCCACACAAAACTGCCCATGTGTTTATGAATTAGGTAAATGCAAGCAATGAAATTAGTGGGCACAAGGTATATTTTGGGGTCTGTAAGTGCCATGTACTTTGATAAACCTATGTATATTGGACATCAAACTCTTCGGTAGGCCCCTCGTGTTCGTATTTAGGGTGTTTTATATGGCTACCTAATGACCTGTCAGAGAAAAGATGATACCCCTGGGGTACATAATTAGGATGTTTTATCTGGGTACCTAATAGTATGTGGGATAAAAGATGCTGGAAAGTGAAAGATTTGAGGTGATTTTTGGAAATCTTCTTAAAATCGCCAAATTTAGGAAAGCTTTTCAGCTTAGTAAAAAAAATACTTAACTCTGGAGCGCCCTCCTCTGTCCAGACTTCTCAGATGAGGTCTTATGGGGTAAAGTAAAATAAATAATAAAAAAAAAAAAAATAGCGTAATACAGTAATGAGATATTAATAATCACCCCTCTAAAACGTGTTTATATCTAAAACAAATCTAGTGAACACCACTACTAAATTTACTTCACTTTTCTGTGAAAACACATAAATACAACCCACCGCGAAATGTTTAAAGTTTGTGTCTATTTAAATAAGTGAATTTCCGTATTTCACACTCTTCCGTGACTTCTTTTTATCCTTAGCCAATTGTGCAGATACTTACAGACCAACACTGTGGGCTTGCAGCTTGTAACAAATTCCCTCGTGGTTGAACTATAACTCCCAGCTTCTCTTTTTCCACTTTCTCCTGCTGCTGGACAAATATACAACGGACATAAACCGAAGCACAAGGTATCTGGAGTGGGTTATACATTTCATTCACACTGAAAAATTGTTTTGTTTCATTTTCAGCTTAGTACTTTGGAGTAGAAAGACATGGTTACCCATTTTAGATTCGGAGGAATGTGTACTTTCCAAAAATATATGGTTTTCTTGGGTGAATGTACTTTTTTCTAGCTTTACCCCCCATAAAACGAAGTAAATGTGTTGAATGTGGGGGTATTTTCAATTTGGGGCCCCTACATGCCACATACTTAGGTAAACCTATACATATTGGGCATCAAACTGTTAAGTGGACCCCTGGCTTTTATATTTTAGGGTGTTTTATCTTGGTACCTAATGATATGTCGGAGATAGGAAGCTATAGATTGGAAACTTTGAAACAATTTTTTAAAAATTTCGCAAATTTTTAGAAAAACTGATACATTTAGGAAAGCATTGCAACTTGGTTATTTGGAGTAGAAAGACATTTGTGCCTATTCTGGATCCATCAGAATCAGTTCTTTCTAAAAATGTAAAGCTTTATAGAGTAAACCTGCTCTAAGTGGAATATTTGGCCTTGAAATCTAAAGTATGCAGCTTTCTGGAGCAGTGCTTTGGGAATTTGGCAGTGTACAGCTGGGAGTTTCTGACCTATACAAGTGAGAAATCTCCATTCATGATACATTGAAATTTCCAAATCAGTTGTATTTTCCTGCATAAAATAATTCATGTTTCTAATATATGTGTCTATATTATGAAAATTATTATTTTTCATCATTTCATAGACATTTAGAGGCCTATATCTTGTTACAAAAATGTAATTACACAAAAATTCTTGCATATTTTGAAAGCTTAGATTGTGCCGAAAAAAATTATATATTATTTTTCCAGGTAAACTAAAAGTCCCCTCTTGGAAAGGCCCCCATAGTGAAAGAGTGCAAAATGTTTTAAAAACAGTTCAAAAAAGTTCCACTTCTCTTTGTAATAATAAAACAGTACCTGTACTTGATCCCAACTAAGATATAATTACCCCTTATTGGGGCAGAACAGCCCTATTGGGTTTATTTAATGGTTAAATGATTCCCTTTTCTCTGTAATAATAAAACAGTACCTGTACTTGATCCCAACTAAGATATAATTACCCCTTATTGGGGGCAGAACAGCCCTATTGGGTTTATTTAATGGTTAAATGATTCCCTTTTCTCTGTAATAATAAAACAGTACCTGTACTTGATCCCAACTAAGATATAATTACCCCTTATTGGGGCAGAACAGCCCTATTGGGTTTATTTCATGGTTAAATGATTCCCTTTTCTCTGTAATAATAAAACAGTACCTGTACTTGATCCCAACTAAGATATAATTACCCCTTATTGGGGGCAGAACAGCCCTATTGGGTTTATTTAATGGTTAAATGATTCCCTTTTCTCTGTAATAATAAAACAGTACCTGTACTTGATCCCAACTAAGATATAATTACCCCTTATTGGGGCAGAACAGCCCTATTGGGTTTATTTAATGGTTAAATGATTCCCTTTTCTCTGTAATAATAAAACAGTACCTGTACTTGATCCCAACTAAGATATAATTACCCCTTATTGGGGGCAGAACAGCCCTATTGGGTTTATTTAATGGTTAAATGATTCCCTTTTCTCTGTAATAATAAAACAGTACCTGTACTTGATCCCAACTAAGATATAATTACCCCTTATTGGGGGCAGAACAGACCTATTGGGTTTATTTAATGGTTAAATGATTCCCTTTTCTCTGTAATAATAAAACAGTACCTGTACTTGATCCCAACTAAGATATAATTACCAGAGGAAGCCAGTCGGCGAAACGCGTCAGCGGTGGAGAGAGACGCCAAAGGGAGAACGCGAACGGAGAGATTTGCAAGCCAGGATCAAAGCGAGTACTGCAGATCGCATAAAGAGACTGATAAGCAAGCAAGGATCCAACACTGTTTACAAAAGGACTCCTGATGGGCGCAATTTTTATGGCGTTTGTGAGTTTAAACTTTTAATATGTTTTAGAATAAAGTTTTAGGATTTTACACATGTCCGTTGTATATTTGTCCAGCAGCAGGAGAAAGTGGAAAAAGAGAAGCTGGGAGTTATAGTTCAACCACGAGGGAATTTGTTACAAGCTCCAAGACCACAGTGTTGGTCTGTAAGTATCTGCACAATTGGCTAAGGATAAAAAGAAGTCACGGAAGAGTGTGAAATACGGAAATTCACTTATTTAAATAGACACGAACTTTAAACATTTCGCGGTGGGTTGTATTTATGTGTTTTCACAGAAAAGTGAAGTAAATTTAGTAGCGGTGTTCACTAGATTTGTTTTAGATATAAACACGTTTTAGAGGGGTGATTATTAATATCTCATTACTGTATTACGCTTTTTTTTTTTTTTTATTATTTATTTTACTTTACCCCATAAGACTTCATCTGGGAAGTCTGGACAGAGGAGGGCGCTCCAGAGTTAAGTATTTTTTTTGTTTAAACCGAAGCACAAGGTATCTGGAGTGGGTTATACATTTCATTCACACTGAAAAATTGTTTTGTTTCATTTTCAGCTTAGTACTTTGGAGTAGAAAGACATGGGTACCCATTTTAGATTCGGAGGAATGTGTACTTTCCAAAAATATATGGTTTTCTTGGGTGAATGTACTTTTTTCTAGCTTTACCCCCCATAAAACGAAGTAAATGTGTTGAATATGGGGGTATTTTCAATTTGGGGCCCCTACATGCCACATACTTAGGTAAACCTATACATATTGGGCATCAAACTGTTAAGTGGACCCTTGGCTTTTATATTTTAGGGTGTTTTATCTTGGTACCTAATGATATGTCGG